>NC_043705.1:103138275-103189475 GCF_006229205.1 Suricata suricatta | reverse complement strand
TTTTTTTTTTAATTCAAATTTTAATTAACACACAGTGCAATATTGGTTTCAGGGTTAGAATTCAGTGATTCATCACTGCATATAACCCTCTGTGCTCATCACAACAAGTGCCCTCCTTAGTACGCATCGCCCATCTAGCCCATCTTCTACCCACCTCCCTCCACCAACCCTCAATTTGTTCTCCATCATTAAGAATCTCTTGGGGCGCCTGGGTGGCTCAGTCGGTTAAGCGTCTGGCCTCAGCTCAGGTCATGATCTCACGGTTCGTGGGTTTGGGCCTGAGTCGGGCTCTGTGCTGACAGCTAGCTCAGAGCCTGGAGCCTGCTTCGGATTGTGTCTCCCTCTCTCTCTCTGACCCTCCCCTGCTGGCGCTGTCTCTCTCTGTCTCTCAAAAATAAATTAAAAAAAAAAAAGAATCTCTTGAGGTTTGTTTTCCTTTTTTCTCTTCCCCTCCTTCCCTCCTTCCCATATGTTGCATATGAGTGAACTCATATGGTTTTTGTCTTTCTCTGACTGACTAATTTGCTTAGCATAATATGTCTAGCTCCATCCATGTGGTTGCAAATGGCAAGGTTTCAATTTTTGATGGCTGAGCAATATTCCAGTGTGTGTGTGTGTGCGTGTGTGTGTGTGTGTGTGTGTGACATTTAGAGAAGAATGAGTCTTTAAAGCTCATGTAATTTAACACCTTTTAAAAATGTTTTTCAGAGAGAGAGAGAGAGAGAGAGAGCAAGCGAGCATGAGCAGGGGAGAGGGGCAGAGGGGTAGAGAGAGAGACTCTCAAACAGGCTCCACATTCAGCATGGAGCCCAACATGGGGCTTGATTTCATGACCCTGGGATCATGACCTGAGCCAAAATCAACAATTAGACGCTCAAACAACTGTCCTACCCAGGAACCCTGTGGTTTAACCTCTTTTATGTGATGGGTGGGGAAACCGAGGTCCAGCTTGTATGACTTACCCTCGGTGACCTGCAGAGTAGTGCCAGAGCTGGGGATGAGAAGCCAGTTTTCCATGACGCCACAGAGCGTCTCCGAGAGGAGGAAAGAGAGCCTTGGTCTCTGCAGCGTTCCGCGCTATAGTCCAGCTGGGAGTGGGGAAAACTGCTGGAGGAGCCTCAGTGACCCGTGGCAGGGCTGACATCCCTGAGCTCTGTGTTGTTAAGTACGGAAAACCAGAGTGAAGTGTCAGGGAACACTATCTGGAAAATGGTTATAGTAGGCAAGTTTTGCGTAGTTCTATAAATGCAACTGTTGCTTAGTGACATAAAATTATTAATGCGGTTAGCTTTTCTCAAGGTACACATCTGTCAGTCCTAAAAAGTCCTATAGGACAAAGTATTAGTGTTAGCTTACTCTTTATTTCCTATATTTGAAATATCTGTGGTTTTTTCCTCTCTCTGTACATTGTATTACAGCCTAATCCAGAACACAGTAGTGAAGGGAACTCTGGGTCAAATCCGTTATGGCGGAAAGAGAGAACATTATGAAGACTGGCTTCCCAGGTTTGAGACCCAGCTCTGCCACTTCCTGGCTTTGTCAACAGAGGTGAGTCATTCAACCTCCCTGAGCCTCTGTTTCTTCCTTTGTAAAATGGGGTACTAATGGAATACATTGTGAGGAATAAATAAAATAATATGTATGAAGTTCTTAGCAAAGTGCAGTGAGCAAAAGCTCTCAGTGAATGTTAGCTACAGAAGAAAATAAATCTGAACTCTGTGAGAATGTTGCTGTGGTAAATGAGAAAAGCTAATTTGTCTTTGGAACTCAGATTTTTCAGATATAAATAAGAGGGTTTGATAAACACTCGGTGCTTGAGTATTCTATGACTTAGGCTTGTCCATGCCCCCCATCAGCAATAGTGGCTGGCTAACTCACAGTCCTGCATTTGGGTCCCTGGTATGAGACATCTTCCACTCTCTGTTCACATACTTAGTCTCTATTTGTATCTGTGCCTACTTGAGAGTATGTTTATCCCAGTGATTTGTTCATAGCCAATGCTCAAGAAATGCTTGCATGGATTGACCAATATTAATCTCTTTGGTCCTACCGCATCTGAGTGAGTGGTCAGGTAGCTTTGTTGTGCTTTTCTTTTTAGTCTTTTATTATGGAAAATTTTGAATATACATATAAAAGATAGACTAATAAAATGGACATTCGTGAACTCATTCACAAAAACATTAATTACCTGCTCATGACTAATCTTGTTTCATCTAGCCCTCATATTCTACCACATCCCTCTAGATTTTTTGAAGTACATTATACAAATAATATAAAGTTAGCTTGAACAATTTCAGAATGTGCCTCTAAAAGAATCTTTCTTTTTGGGCATAACTACAATTTCCTTATCACACCTAAAAATTATCAATAATTCCTTAAGATCATCAAATATCCAGTCAGTGTTCACATTTCCCTGATTTCCATTCCTGTGTGTGTGTGTGTGTGTGTGTGTGTGTGTGTGTAGGAAATATACACACATTTCAACATACACACACCTATATACATATATAGGTGTGTATATTTATAATATTATTGTACATTATGTAAAATATAAAATTATAATTAACTGTTCTTTGGTTACTATTTGCATGAAATATCTTTTACAGTCCTTTTATTTTCAACCAGTTTGTGTTTTTGAATCTGAAGTGACTCTCATGTAAGTAGCATATAGTTGGATCATTAAAAACAATCCACTCTGCCAGTCTCTGCCTTTTAGTTGGAATGTTTAACTGTTTAATGCAGTGACTGAGAAGGTGGGACTTATGTCTACAATTTTACTATTTGTTTTCTATACATCTTGTGTTTTTTTGTTCCCTTGTTCCTTTATTGCTACCTTTGGTGTTAAATATAGCTATTTCCTAGAGTACCATTTTAGTTCTCTTGTTCTTTATTTCATTATATTTTTGAATTATTTCCTTAGTGTTTCCTGGAGATTACAATTAATATCTTAATTTATGACAACATAGTTTGGATTAATCCCAACTTAATTTCAATAGTAGACAAAAACTTTGCTCCTATGTAGCTCCATTCACTCCCTCCTCTTTTGTGCCGTTATTGTCATGCAAATTAAATATTTATAAATTTTACACTCAATTACACAGATTTATAATTATTACTTTATGTGGTTATATTTTAAGTCAGAAGAAAGAAGAAATTATAAACAAAAAAAATCTTTTTGTCTATCTTTTATATTTATCTATGGAGTTACTTTTAGTGATGTTCTTTATTTCTTCATGTGAATTTGAGTTACTGTTGTGTCTTTTCATTTCAGCCTAAAGGATTCCCTTTAGTATCTCTTGTAGACTGGGTCTGCTAGCAACAGATTCTCTGTTCCTATTTATCGGGGAATGCCTTTATTTTTTAAGGACAGATTTACTGAACATAGAATTCTTGTTTAATTGCCTTTCTTTCAGCTCTTTGAATATGTTATCCCACTGCCTTCTGCCTTTGCTGGTTTCAGTTGAGAGGCCAGCTGTTAATAGGACCGAGAATCTCTTGTGCATGCAAGTTGCTTCCTTCCTACTGCTTTCAAAGACTCTTTCTTCTTCTTCTTATTTATTTTTTGTTTATTTTAGTTTTGAGAGAGAGACACAGAGTGTCTGTGGTGTCATTTAACATCTGTGGTGTCATTTAACATGTTCTTCTGTCCCTGTATTTCCTGTGACTCAAGAGTAAGAGGCATGATTATGTTCATATTTGACTTGCTTTTGCAAGATTTTTTCATAGGTGCTGTTTTCTTCTATTGGGAGGCATGTAAGTGTGGTTTCTTTTTTTCTCTCTTCCTTCCTTCCTTCCTTCCTTCCTCTCTCTCTCTCTCATTCTCTCTGATTTTAGTAGCCATTGAAAAATCATTGCATAGATCCATAATTCATTAGGGAGAGCAAAATGGTGATATTCCACTTCCAAATTTCTTCACAGTTTGGTAACTGAAATTCTTGTATAATGAAAATATTCCTTCATAAACTAGGTCAATATACTGAGATACAGCTTATAAAGGAAAGACATGTTAAGTTGTTATTTTTACACACTGAAAATATGGATTCATGAAGATGAGTTAATCATGTAAGCACTGGGCACAGTATCTAGAATAAATGTCCTGCAGAGTCCTGCATAATAAAATTATTATGATTATGTAGGGAGGTGAAATATCATCTTTTAAGTTGGCACCATTGTTCCTTATTTTACTTTAGGGAAATACTCTGAAAAACCACTTGAGAGAAGACATGAAAATCTAAGGTTATGGGTCACCAAAGAAAATGGATAAACTGTTCTACATTTAGATTTAATAGGAACAGGTGGGGGTAAAATTACAAGGCTATAGGAGTTTGGATTAGGGTTAGCAGCAAGTCATAGAAACTAAAAATAACAGCCATTTAAACAAGGTAGAACAAGGTAAAAAGGCATTTCTCTCGTGTGTAAATGGTTGCAGTTAGGGGATATGGTCAGAGATCTATGCTCCGTCCATCTTGTCTCAAGATCACCTCTTGTTCCGAGTGACCCTTGGAGTTCCAGTCATGACACCCACACTCTAGCGAGCAGGAAGTAGGAAGGGGAGAGGAGAATGCAGCTCTTCCAATATGGACACTCCTCAGGGACCATGAACAAACTATTTCCTCTTATATCTCATTGGCCAGAGCGAAGATGGCTGGACCTAATTGCAAGGGAGGCTCGAAAATGTGTCCTTACTTAGATCATGTGCCCAGGTAAAGACCGGGCATGCTGTAAGTAGGGAAGGAGGGAGAATAAATATTGAGAGAAGCTAGTCATCTCTGCCACAGAGGGAGAAGATGAAAGGAAGCCAAGAGATGGCATAAAGCTGGAGTGAGTGAGTTGGAATGTTCTGGAAGTGGAGTGCACAAGGACTTTTAAGAACAAAGATGTTGTCTTGGTTTGTATTCCCCCGGAAACAGGCCCTGAGACCAGAGTTTGAAGGCATATGGTCTATTTAGGAGATGATTCTAAGGAAACACCAGTAAGAGAGTGGGGAAGTGAGTCAATAAAATGAGGGCAAAAATAAGCTGTATTTTTCTAAGTTAAAACTTTACATTAAAAAATTTTTTTAATGTCAGCTTTCTTGAACTATAATTAACACATAAAGTGTAAGATAATTAAGGCGTATGTTGTGATGAGTTGATGTACATTGTGAAAGGTTCCCTGTGTCTAGTTCATGAACACATCTATTACCACCTCCCATATTTACAGAATCATTCAAGAGCTAGAATACTAGTGGGAATCACTGGGACCATTTGATACGTCTGCCTACCTCCGGTGATGATGATGGTGCTGAGGGGTGTGTGTGTGTGTGTGTGTGTGTGTGTGTGTGTGTGTATTGAGGCAATTTTATTTATTTATTCAAAAGTATTTATTGAATACCTAAAGCTGATGCAGAATAATAATGCACTACTCCAGGCACCGAGGGTACAGCAGTGGGGAAAAAAGGGCATAATGCCTGCCCTAACCGAGGTTCCATTCTGACTTTTCAAGATGACAAGTGCGGGGAGACCCCAGCTGACATCTGAGTCACAGTTAGCTCTAAGACGTTAATTGTTCTCTTTTGAAACTGGAAACGTGCCAGATGTGATGTAAGATAAAAGCCTGTCTTTCTAGGGAGGTGATCAGAGGGGGAATTGGATGAAGGTTGTTGAGAGGTACACATTTTTAGTTATAAGATAAATAAGTAGTAGGAAAGTACTGGACATGATGGTTCTAGTGACACTCTGTCTGGTGTACTTGAAAGTTGTTTGAGTAAATCCTAGGAGTTCTTACCAGAAGGGAAAAAGCATTTCTCTCTTCTCTCTCTCTCTCTCTCTCTATAAGGGGGTGATAGATGTTAACTAAACTTATCAATGTAATCATTTCACAATATATGTAAGTCAAATCAGTATGTTGTACACCTTAACATATACTGTGCTGTATGTCAATTATATCCCAATAAAAACTAGAAAGAAAATAAGAAAGACAATCAGGAAAAAAATAGAGCATAGCTTTCGGTTTCTGAAACATCTATGTGTCTATGAGGATTTTTTTATCCATAGATGACTCGATACTATTTGGTTGTTTTTGTTTTTGTTTTCTTGTGCTGCGAACCTTGAGAATTCAGGACAGACAAGGGGAGAGAGTGCTTACCCTGAAGCGGTGTGAGAGCCAAGCAGGAAACACGAAATGGAAAGTGTGAGTGATTCTTGCCAGCGGAGGATGCGAGACAACGGATTTCAAAGAGGTTTCCCTAAATTTATCATAAATCTCCACCTTAAGGGGCTTTAAGGCAGACATTTCCTATTGTTCCTTCAAGAAGCATTCGAAGCCTAGACTCTGATACCACTTCCCAGTTCCCTCTGCACATCTCAGATTTCTGTTTTTAAAAATCTCGAGCCATGATGATGGGATTTGGATTTGTCACACATTTGTACCAGAGCTCTGTAGACTTGCTGGGCTGGGTGGCAGCTGAGGGGTTCTGGGGCTAAGCCTCTTGTCTTAGGTTTCTGAAAACGGATCCAAGAAGTCTGTAGCTGGGTTGGGAGATAATGCAGGGGTGCGCGGGGGAGGTGTGGAAGCCGAGTTCCAGCTAGACTAGTTCGGACCTCTGCCAGTCATATTATGAAGACGAAGACCTGTCGGTGGCTTTGCCCTTTTCTCTTTCACTGCCACTTTTGTTCTCTTAAATGCAAGTCAAGCGATGCCAGCTAGCACCTAAGAGTGTGAAATAGGAACATGATAGTTCTGCCTTTGCTGCTTATGAACAAGGACTAGCTGTGTGAACCAGCTTTCCCTTATTTTTTAAGGTTTTAAATGTTTATTTAGTTTGTGAGAAAGAGGCAGAGAGACAGAGTGTGAGCAGGAGAAAGGCAGAGAGAGAAAGAGAGAGGGAGACATAGCTAAAGCAGGCTCCAGGCTCTAGGCTGTCAGCACAGAACCCGACATGGGGCTTGAACTCATAAGTGGTGTAACCATGACCTGAGCCAAAGTCAGATGCCTAACCGACTGAGCCACCTAAGCACCCCTCTTTTTTTTCTTTAAACAGCCATATCTTTTGGGGTCTCAGCTTTGTCACTTATTAAAATGGAACAGTCATTTCTACCTACTAGGGTTTTTAAAAAAATAATGCGCAAATGTGTCTAGCACAAATGGCATCAGTTTCTAGGCAGGACAGATTTGAGGATCCCAACTTTACAGACGAGCACGCTGAGGTGCACACAGTGGTTCTCTGCACTCTTCTTCCCACGTTTGCCTCTTAGAATCCATGTCCTCTCCAGCCACGGCAGGGTTAAAGCCTCCGCCATACCCACGTGCTTTGCTCACCACCCTGAGCAGGAGGGGCTGTTGGCAGAGAGATCCAGACTCCTACCCACCAGGCTCAGAGCTGCTCCCCGCTCTCCTGGGTCTGCAAGGAGCAGGCTGGGTCAGAACTGAAAGGAACCCTGAGTGGGGCTCCCAGGGAGGCATCCAGTGAGTAAGTGCTGACCAGCAGGTGGAAAGCATTCGAAATGCTTCTCTGGAATTTCTCTAAGAGCATTCATATGCAATCCAGGGCAGGTGGAAATGCATCCCTGCTGTTCTTAGTAGGGCACATTGGGAAGGCTCCTGTCCAATGAAAGCATTACAGAGCGCAGCTACTCCTCAAGGTTATTTCGGGCGAGGGAAGGGTTGGTTTTTGTCTCCTTGTAGGGTGGAAATGAAGCAGAGGCCAGCATCTGACAAAGAACAAGGGGATGTCTGAGTCTTGTGCTCATGCACCTGAATTCTGTGCGTGTGTGTGTGTAAATTGTGTGCACGTGTGTGCACATGTACTCGGCTTTCCTCAGTGTCTGCATTTGTTCTGTACCTTTCTCTCATGTTTTAGTGGCTCTGAAGATTCAAACTACCTAGGTGTGAATCCTGCGTGTCCTTGAGCATCTGGGGATGATAATAGTACCTGCCTCATTGAGAGAAGGTGCATGTAACGCTGTTAGCAGGGTGCCTGGCGTGTGGTAGATGTTCAATAAACTGCGTATGTTTTCTGATAACTTTTCCTTGTGTGTATGCATTTCTCTATAATGGGGCGAGTGTAGGGGCTACACTAGGTGGCCTGGGTTGCAGATAACAGAAGGGTTTGCGGGTCAGCTCCATGGGATCGGGAACGGGTCTGTTGTGTTTACCACCATCTCCCCAGTATCAGCTTGGGTGCTCAGCCAATAGCTGGTTGAGTAATTCTAACTGGAGCTAAGTTAAGTAGAAAAAGGAAAATAATGTAGAAGATGTCAAATGTTACATGAAACCCACAGGTGGGCCTGAGGAAGACCTCAGGAAGAGATATAAGCCAGGGTCTTGAGTGCCATAGGGTCAGGCTTGTCAATTCTTTTTCCACCTGTTCGTAGTTACTTTATTCATTTTTCTGCTGTGGGTTCGTTTCTTCTACTCCCCAGACTATCTAGTGAATTCTGGCCACCTCATAATTACCAGTCCAGTTAACTTCAGATACTGACTAGCTGTCTCTGAATCTTGATTTCACATTCCCAGGAGTGAATCTAATTGGCCTGGGCCAGGTCTAATCATTCCTGGTCTAATAAGAAATGGTAGTGAGTAGGGCCACGTGGCTCCCTCCGTCCCACGGACTGGGGGACCTTTCTAGATGGGCTAACTCGTGGAAGCTGGCAGATGGCTGGGTCAGTGGCTGCCTTGCCCTGCTGAGTCTGGAGGAAGAGACCAGTCCACAGAAGGGATGAGAGTTAGCTGGGGGCACAATCTTAAACTCCAGAGCATGGGTAGGGGGAAATGTGTATGAAGAATTTATAGAACAAATGGATTCCCTGGTCCTGGCCAGGTGGTTTATATGGAGTGAAATTTGGGGGGATTTTGGAGAAACTCTTGCCATTGAGGACTGAAATTCCCTGAGCGCATCAGCCCTGTAACATTTGCCATTCTAACGGGAATGATGAGTGTTAATAAATGTAAGACCTTAGTTCTTGAGCAAGGCATGCCAAAAATCATTGCACTCTCTCCTGTAAGGTAACTGTACCCTAGGGAGAATAAGTTACATATGCAAATCCCTGTCTTATTTTAGTGTTCCCCTTGGCCCTTCTATTGAACTGTGTTTTTCCCTAATCCCCTGGTTCTCAGAGAATGGCCTACTACTAACCACATCGGAATTACCTGGGAACTTGTTAGAAGTGCAGATTCATTGTCCCTGCCCCAGACCTACAGAAGCTTTCCCAGTGAGTCCCTTGCATGTTGAAGTTGGGAAAGCCATTGCCTTTATCTGGTACGGAGAGGCTTGTCCCTCGGTGCAAAGCTTCATGGGATATAACTCTGTGAAGGCTTTTCTGAGCAAAGCCTTTGAGATTAAGCCCTGAGGAGGCTTTGAGTAGATATTGCCATTAGTTCCAACAATTGCTTCTCTCAGCCTTGGGAAAAGTTATAATTCCTGAAGGAAGAGATGTTGGCCTAGAAACTCCTTTTAGAGGCTCAGCTAAAGAAGGTGACAGTGCTCTCTTTATCTTTCAGAAGAATAAGTGATGTCAGCAGGAGGTTCACTCAGAGAGGGACATTTTCCACCTTTAGGCAGAGGTGGTGTGTAAAGCACTCTGAATTGAATTACAATGACCAGTGTCAAATTTCAGCCTATGTGAGTGGAGGGGGAAGGAAAAGACTGATTCAGTATCTGCATCTATCTCACTGGATTCCCACAACGGCCCACGAAGGTAGATACTATCATCCTGAAGAAAAGTGAAATCGCTTGACCAACTGCTAACAAGTGCTAAAGTGGGGACTCAGACCTAGACAATTGTATGCCAATAACCAAACCTGCAGCTCCAGTGCTGTAACATTTGCACGGGGCACTTAGCTGCTTCTTTTTCCGCTTCTCTTTTCCCTTCTCCCCATCTTCGGATCCTGCCCTACGCAGAGCTTCCTCACGTCAGCGGGGTAGGGTGCGGTAGAGCCTCTGGGTCTTTGTGCTCCTACCCACTGACTTCCGGGAGTGTTGGAAGACAGACGGATCTGTGTCTTCCCGCAGCAGCCCTGTCCAGACTGGACGGTAAGAACAGTGCACTCTCTGGGTCTGGAAAGAGGTGTCCTGCGTCTGTCCCCTGGGCTTAGTGCCAGGAAGGGAGTAGCAGGGCAGCCCCTGGGGCACCAGGCTTGGAGAGGCAGGGCAGGCCGGGCTGAGGGTGCCCCACTCAGAAGCAGGGGGGAGGTTGCTGGGCCAGAAGAGGCTGAGTGCGAAGCTTCAAGGGCATCTGGAGGAATTCTGTGCAGACCAGTCCCCACTCCCAGCACCGAGGTCCACCGCCGTGAACTTGGGCACCGTCCTGGTGTTATTCGCCAGCAAACCGTGTGTGTTGGGAGTGGTGGTGGAGGTACAGCCAGTGGCACTGTACTGACTGAAAATAAGTTTCTGTCCTCTTGGTAGAATACAAACTCAAAATACAACTTTAGCTGAGGTGTAAAAATAAAAGAGGGGCGCCTGGGTGGCTCAGTAAGTTAAGTCTCTGACTTTGGCTCAGGTCATGATCTCAGTTTGTGAGTTGGAGCCGTCTGTTGGGCTCTTTGCTAACAGCTCCGAGCCTGGAGCCTGCTTCGGATTCTGTGTCTCCCTCTCTCTCTGACCCTCCCCTGCTCCCACTGTCTCTGTCTCTTTCTCTCTCAAAAATAAAAATGGAAAAAAAAAGGATTGTGTTTATTGCGCATGTGAGTGCACGAACTGAGAATCGTAGCCTCTACGTATACTCGGCTCATTTTCTTCTCTCAACAACCCGTGAGGTAAGCGGGGCTCCCGAGGGCCCCCTTTGTCACTAGTCATTGTGCAGCATTTAGCTATAAAGTCTCACGTCCTACCTCCTTTTGCAAAACGGTGTTTCTCAGATGGTTTGGGCGCCTGACATTCATCTGTCTGCCACTAGGTGGGGCTGTAAATCGCAGGATACTTGGGGTCTTGTTGGGGCACGCTTGAGATTGTGGGATAAGCAGATGACAAGAAGGGTGATCCACTCCTACGTGGTGGTCAGAAGTAGCCCTCTCTTCTTCCCAAGTCAGAGCACTTAGTGCTCTTTATTGTGCTAACCTGGGGTTTCAAAATTACAAAAGTAATGACCGTTACTTTGCAAAGTTTAGAAGTTTGTCAATTTAAACCATCCTTGTTCTACTCACAGAGATCCACTGATAACAGTTTGGTCTGTATCCTTGTTTTTTCCCCCCTTGAGTTTACTACATACACGTTCACATGTACACTGATGCCTGTGCAGGTGTATCCACATATCCTCATACACACACATGCCCGGTATCTACGTTGTTTTCCAACTTGCTTGTTTTCATTCAGTATATATATTTATTTATTTTTGAGAGAAAGAGAGAGAGAGAATGAGTGAGTGAGGTGCAGAAAGACAGGGGGACACAGAGGGAGAGAGAGTGTGGAACCTGGAGTGGGGCTTGTGCTCGCCTGACGCAGGGCTTGACCTCATGACCATGAGATCATTACCTGAGCCAAAGTCGGATGCTTAACTGACTGAGTCAGCCAGGCGCTCTCACTTAGCCTATTCTATGAACATTTTCTTGAGTCAGTACAAAAAGATGTCTCATACTTATTGACTCCCTAGCAATCTGTGGTATAAATATACTATAATATTTTAAAGCATCCTCTTCCTTCTCTTCTCTTGTTTTCTTCCTCTCCCTGCCCTTCCTTCTTTCTTTTTTTTTGTTTTTTTTTGCTATTACTATGTTGAAATGAATATTTTTATACCGATAGCTTTCTGCCCTTGCAGTTACTACTGTTATCTGCTGTTTCAGTGTTGTTTGCTTTGTTTTGCATCTGCTGGGTCCTAAGTTACTCACATTTAAAATTTCCATAGCTACTGCCAGAACTGCTCTTCATAAAGGTTGTACTATTTTAAACTTCCCCCAACAGAGCCACAATGAGCAGTGTTTCTAAATCCTGCTTCGTACTTATCTGTTTAATAACCGTTTGAAACATGTAAGGCCTCCCCCCCCCCCCCCCCCCCCCCCCCCGGGGAGGACAAGGGTCTGCTAGCCCAGTCCTCAGCCCTTATTTAGCATAGCGCCTCCCCGCTGCAGTGCTCCATGGGCATCTGTGTAAGTGAAAGAGAAGGTGTAGAATAAACACCTGCCAAGAACTCAATCTTAAAACCACGCCTGGGAGGGGTGCCTGGGTGGCTCAGTTGGTTAAATGTCCGATTTTGGCTCAGGTCATGATCTCACGGTTTGTGGGTTCAAGCCCTGAGTGGGGCTCTGAGCTGACAGTGCAGAGCCTGTTTGGTATTCTCTCGCTCCTCCTCTCTCTTCCCCTCCCTCACTCTCACTCTCTCTGTCTCTCTCAAAATAAAAAAATAAAAAGTTAAAAAAGTTACACTGGGAAAATTTTAAAACAAGAAATTTAACTGACAAAAACATTCCATTTTGCAGGATGATAATTCCCTAAATTCACTTGAGATGGTGAAATTAAAAAAAATCTGTTGTTTTATCTCAAAATTTTAATCTGTTGCTTTGGCTTGCTGGTGATACAAAGAGGAGAAAAAGTGCCCAACTTTGGCTTCTCCAGGTGTGTTGGATGGGAATAATAAATTTGCAGGAGGCGCAGACAGGAGCTGCCTCTGGGAGGCTGGCCGTTCCCTCGGTGATGCCCAGGCGAAGCCCCAGCGCAGGACCTGGGTCATTTGTCCTACTAAGTATAAGGCGCACTGCCGAGGCCTGGCTGAGAGGCAGTGAGCGGACCAGCTCGCGGCGAGAGGGCCTGGCTCATCTCCTGCCTGTTTTGCTCGGTGACCCTGGGCAAGTCACTTTGCTGCTGTGGGCCTCGGTGCCCTCGCTTCTAGAGGCAGTGCCTGCCTCTCGGCGGGTCATAAATCATAGCGAGCGATGCAAACGTGAAGTGTTAGTTGCAGACTTGCTTGCTGGCCTCTTGGGAAGACTTGACAGAAACAGGTAAGATGTTCAGTGGGAAAAGCGAGAGAGCCATCAATGCGGAAGGAGAATGGTGTCCCATGGGCCACTAGAGGGAATATGTGAGGTGAGCAGATGGAGAGATTGAGAGGAGCCTGGAGGGCAGGGTGGCCACTGAGGACTGAAGTCTCCAGGGGAGAGAGGAACGCAGCCCGGCCTTTCAGGGACAGGAGGGACCTGCTCTCCATCTCCCGGGGACCTGTCTCCTTGGGGCTGCTTCGGCTGGATTTGGTGTGCGGTTAACCTTTGAACCTGGGGCCATGGGCATGGGGAGAAGGTCACAACAAATTTAGTGGGAGGCATTTTAAATACCTTGAAGCCATAAATCCTCATGTACCTCGAGCCTGCCCAGGCTTCCCCAAACCTGGGAATTCAATTTTGCGCAGTGCACACAGTTTGCCAAGCACGCCAAGTCACCAGGAGAACAGCTTGATATATTGCTGTGGGGAAAAAAATGGCCGTGTCCCTTTCTTCATTCAAATTAACACCTTTTCATCCTGGGCTGACAGGTGACTGATCACCTGAGAATACATCCGGGCTTCAAGTGATTCCATAGCTCTTCCTTCTCTGTTTCCCGGTCTTTATTTTCATGGCTGAAAAAGTCAGGAGAAAACATTATTATTAGTATTGCTATAGAATCAGTACCTGATTCATAAGCCCTAAGCCCTGGGGCCTGGCATATGGTAGGCATTAATAAATGATGAGCCAATAAATGACTAGATTTGGTTGATGTCTGCAGACTGCCCTTTTTCCTTCCCAGAGGATCAGGGAAGTTTTGCTTTGTTTTGTTTTTTGATTTATTTTTTCCTTTTTTTTGCATGGTGGACACTGTTCTCATGTCAGCGCGTGGGTGCATTCTCAGATGCCCCTCTGAGGAGGTGGAGGACTTGTCCTAGCTTCTGGCAGTGCTGGTGGCCCCTTCGGGGACTGCCTGAGTTGCAGAGAGCCCTCCTGTCCAAGGGGAAGCCTTCCTTGGGGTGACTCATATTCAGCGATTAATGAATATGGGGTCATAAAGGCCCAGTCTTTGCAGCCCAAGTGAAGACAATTCTGAAGGGTCAGTTTAGCTCTGCGTCTCTCCCCATGGGCTGGCTCTTGTTGGGCCACATCCCAGCTCCCCTGTCCTTCCCTTCCTCCCCCTCCCTTCCCTTCCATAGATGTTGGCCTCAGGAGCACTCCTCCATAAACCTCCTACACTCTGAACTCCGTTTTGAAGTCTGCTTCCTGTGGAGCCCAACTTGTGATGCTTTGTTCTGTTTTTAGATAGATTCTACTCTGACCTTCCTCCTCATTGGCAGTCATGGCAGTTGGCATTCATTGAGTGCTCATATGAGGTAGGTCTCGCTGCCTCCTTTCGTTGGATCTGAGAGCCTGAAGGAGGGGAGAGGCCCTGCTAGAATCTGCACGTTACAGGCAGGGAAGTGAGGGTAGGGGTTCCGTGACTCATCCCAGGTCACAGCTAGTAAGCCTGTAAGCGCTGGAGTCAGAACTTGAACTCAGTTGGATGCTAGAGCCGCTGGTCTTAACTTCTCTACTGTCCTTCTAGCGCTGGTAACTTTATGTAAATGTGAAGAGAGGAATTTGATGACCCCAGGAGAACATTTCCTAAAAGGTTATGGAGGACTCGGATGCTTTTTGTTAAATGGGTTCTGGAGTCAGATAGGAAATATTTCATGCCGGGGTCCTATGTGCAGTTCACCAAGTGCTCTGAGAAGTCCTACCGGAGGGACATCTGGTGATATTTTCCAGATTTGTCCACAAAAAACCCTGGTGTTCTATGCGGGGGAGAAAGGAAACACCGGCCTGGACCTTAAATGCTTATTTTACTTTTTGGGGGGTTGGTTAATGTGTGCTGTGTTACCTTTTCTGATCCTGTCTAATTATGCTTCTAAACAAGTTGTCTCAAACTGTAAAATAGAAGTAACTTGTTACCTCATGAAACTCACATCGTGATCAGACAAGGAACGAGATACAAAACCTTTGAAAATCATTAATTACTGTACAGATGCCAGGAGTTTTAAAGGTGTTCATATTTTCAGATTCAGAAACACTACGTGCTTGATCTATCAAACGCCATCCCTCGTATAAAGTCTAGCTTCGGAAAAATTTCTGAGGGGAGTCTGGTCTACACATATGTGTATTAAGAAGTATTTGAAAGAATTATAATTAGAACACATGAGTAATGCATTAAAGTTAGGTCGTTGTTAAAATGGGAAATAGTTATTCTTCAAATAGTTTTCAGCATGCTTTGTGTGTCTATGCAAATGTTCCTGGGAATGGGAGTAAGTGTACATTACAGACTTGTACTTCACTGTGTATGGCACAGAGGACAGACATATGCCGTGTATTTTCCTTCTCCACCTGGCCATGATCGTTGCAAGACTTTGCTAATCAATAATTACAATTTTTTCTTTTTTCTGTTTTTTAGAGAGAGAGAGAGAAAGAGAGTATGAGTCGGGGAGAGGGGCAGAGGGAAAGAGAGAGAGAGAGAGAGAATCCTAGTCAGACTCCACACCCAGTGCTGAGCCAGATGTGGGGCTTAATCCCATGACCCTGGGATCATGACCTGAGCTGAAATCAAGAGGTGGACACTTAAGTGACTGAGCCAGCTGGTGCCCCATTTTACACTTTTTTTTTGTTTTATTTTTAAGTTTATTTATTTAGAGAGTACAAGCAGGGGAGAGGACAGAGAGAGGGAAAGAGAGAGGGAGAGGGAGAATGCGTGAGGGGCAGAGAAGAGGGGAAGGGAGGATCCCAAGCAGGCTCCACACTGTCAGTGCAGAGCCCAGCGTGGGGCTCTGACTCACAAACCATGAGATCGTGTCCTGAGTGGAAACCAAGAGTCGAACACGTAACTGGCTGAGCCACTCCAGTGCCCCAAATTTACACTGGTAACCACTGAGCCCAGATGCAGACTGGGAGTTGTCCCTGTGGCCTTCTAGGGCAGCCACCACTAACTGATCAGTGGCACATGACCTGAAACCCATGTCTACAGAAACATGATCTATAGAGTCTAGATCTGCATACATAAAGAGCATGCACCAAGTGAGAATGTGACAGGTGCCAATATAACTGTACAGTCAGAGTATGCAGTGTGTGTCTGGGCTAGGGTGGTCAGGGAAGGCTTCCTAGAAGAGGCGGGAATTAAACTGGGTCCTGAAAGGTGGCAGGGACATGGATGGTGATCAGGATAGGAGAGAGTATTCGAAGATACCCCAAAGGAGAGGTAAGTCCTAAATACCCATAAGGCAGCCTGAGTCTAAAATCTTTGCTGATGGTTTCATTGCTGAGTGTGGGCATTGCTGTTTCCTTACTCTGGGTTCTAGAAGACTGATAGATTTCAGAGTCACTTTGACCTTCTGATTGGTTGCCAGCCTCCAGATTGTGATTTCCGTCTGTTGCTGAGTCGGAGACAGAGAACTCAAATTCCAGGTGCCCATAAATTACTTCTAGTTATTGCAATGACAAAAGGCCTCTTCGAAGGTGACTTGCTCACTCCCTGTTTTATAGCCTCATACATCAAAGAGGAAGATGGAGCGGAGTCAGTTACTGTGAGGAAATCCAGACTGCAAGAGAAACGGGTGGCAACTGTCTGCGAAATGGAGCACTTTCTGTCAAAACTTAATTAAATTAGCCTCGATTCTATAAATAATAGAGCGGTCTCCCTCCCCCACCCCTCGGGACCCCCCTCGATGTCTTTCTCTATCTCCTGAGAAACGGAGTTCTGAGTGTGTTGCACAAGGAGACAGTTTGTAAAAATTAGGCAATGATGAGTTTAATTCAGACTTTGCGTTAATTTACAGAAGCAGAATGTGCTTCAGGTTAGAGGGGCAGTGACCTGTGGGATGTGTGACATGCTCGGTCAGGTCTGGAGGAAAGACAGCTGGACGGGATGTGGGGACTCGGGAATCTTGCCCTTCGTTTCTTCTAGGTAGCCAGCTTTGTGATGTTGGGCAGATCTCTTTGCTTTTGGGTCCTCAGTTTCCCTATCCAGATCCCATTTAAGGTTTTGTATCAGCCAGGTTTATTTCTCATTCATGCCACGTGTCCTCTGTGGTCAGCACGGGCTCGGTTCCCTGTCTCCTTGCTCTGGGGCTCAGGGACGTGCGGCAGCCAGTTTCTGTTGCTGCAGTGTGCTGTGATGGGAAGTGACAGAGGAGACCACTCTGGGGGAAGGGTGTCTCTCACTGGCAGTCACGTGGCCCGGGAGTGACAGGTGTCATGTCTTCTCACAGTTCCTTCCAGGCCCCATACAAGCACAGGGGTCAGAGTACAGTCCGCCGCACCGCATACCTGGCATTTGGTGAACAGCACTAATGGATGTCCCAGGCCTCTTCCAACTCTGACATTTCAGAATTCTCTAATTTTCTTCAAACTCTGATTTTTTATGTCTACATTTCACTTTGATTAGGATTCCTGTCCACTCACTTTCATCCACCAAGTGCTGACTGATTATGCTTTAATTTCCTCAGCAATGATGGGGTACCTGGGTCGCTCAGTTGGTTGAGCGTCTGACTTTGGTTCAGGTCATGATCTCTCAGTTCATGGATTTGAGCCCCGCCTCGGGCTCTGTGCTGACAGCCTGGAGCCTGGAGCCTGTTTCGGATTCTGTCTCCCTTTGTCTCTGCCTCACTCCTGCTCATGTTCTGTCTCTCTGTCTCTCAAAAATGAATAAATGTTAAAAAAAATTAATTTCCTCAGGAATGGGTCTACTTTTTTTCTTTTCTTTTCTTTTTTTACTTTTTTCTGAGCTGTTAGCCCAGAGCTCAATGCGGGGCTTGAACTCATGAATCGTGAGATCATGACCTGAGCGAAAGTCGACAGTTAACCGACTGAGCCACCCAGGTGTCCCATGGGTCTGCTTTCCCTTTATGGTTCTACCAGCCTATGATCTCGGGCAATGGTCCTGTGATCCAGTTTTCCCATCTCTGCATTAGGGGTAATAAGGTACTCTCCCTAATAAGGTTATTGTGTAAACGAACTAAGTTAGAATGCGGAGCAGTGCCTGACATACGGAGGGCTCAAAAAATGTCAGACATCACTGAGGAAGACACTATGGTCTGGTGGCCATAAGTGCCAGCTGCGAAGTTAGATGGCCTGGCTCTGTATCCCTGCACCGCCTCTTACAAGCCATGGGACTGGGGACGGGCTAGTTTTCTTATCTGTCAAGTGGAGGTAGTGTCTGCCTCATGGGAATTTTGTAAGGATTCTGTGAACTAGTATTCCCAAAGCATTTAGATAGTACATAGCACTTAATAAGTGCTTGGAAATACTGGCCCCTATTATTGGATATATAGCACTTGGCACCATTAAGTTTGTGTGTGTGTGTGTGTGTGTGTGTGTGTGTGTGTGTGTGTGTGTGTATTTTTTTTTTTTTAAAGAAGCTTCTAGCCTTTAAAGGTTGAGGCTCTCCAGGGTTCCATGGATTTCAGGGCTGCTGCTCCAAGCATTCTCTCCTTAAGTTTGTTTGTTTTCACGGTATTGGTTTTCACCTGCTCACCGACGGCTTCCAAAGACGCATCTTTACGCCTCACTCTCCCCATATCTACTGGATTCATTTGTCTGGATATCTATCCCATGGCATGCCACATTTCTGGAAGTGAACTCATTTTCTCCCTCTGTCTTCATCATCATGCATTTAGCCATTACATGCTTTACTTATTTGTTTTAAATGTTTATTTAGTTTTAAAATTCCAATACAGTTAACATACAGTATTATCTTAGTTTCAGGTGCACAATATAGTGATGTGACAATTCTGTACATTACTCCATGCTCCTCACAACAAATGTACCCTTAACCCCTTTCACCTATTTCACCCATCCCCCCATTAACTTCCTCCCTGGTAACTACCAGTTTCTTCTATAGTTAAGAGTCTATTTTTTTTTAAGTTTATTTATTTATTTGAGAGAGAGAAAATGCAAATGTGAGGCTGAGCAGGGGAAGGGGCAGAGAGATGGGGGTTTTTTAAATTCCAAACAGGCATCAGCACAGAACCCCATGCAGGGCTCGAACACATGAATGGAGAGATCATGACCTGAGCTGAAATCAAGAGTTGGTCACTTAACCAGTTGAGCCACCCAAGTGCCCCTGTTTTTGTTTCTGAAACTCCACAAATGACTGAAATCATATGGTATTTTTGTTTCTCTACCTGACTTATTTTACTTAGCATTATACCCTCTAAATCCACCCATGTTGTTGCAAATGGCAAGATTTCATTTTGTATGACTGAGTAATATTCCATTGTGTGATGTGTGTGTGTGTATATACCACATCTTCTTTATCCATTCATCTACTGATGGGAACTTAGGTTGGTTTCATATCTTGACTATTGAAAATAATGTTGTAATAAACATATGAGTGTATTTATCTTTTCTAATTAGTATTTTTGTTTTCTTTGGATCCTCAGTAGTATCCTCAGTAGTATCCACAGTGGCTGCCAGTTTGCATTCACACCAACAGTGTATGAGATTTTTGTTTTCTCCACATCTTCTCTAACACTTGTTTCTTGTGTTTTTGATTTAAGTCATTCTGACCTATGTGAGGTTATATCTTATTATGGTTTTGATTTGCATTTCACTGATGATAAATGATGTTAAGTATCTTTTCATGTGTCTGTTGGCCATCTGTATGTCTCATTTTTATTAAAAATTTTTTAAGTGTTTATTTATTTTTGAGAGAGGGAGAGGGAGACAGAGCATGAGTGGGGGAGGGACAGAGAGAGAGGGAGATACGCTCCAGGCTCTGAGCTTTCAACACGGAGACTGATGTGGGGCTCAAACTCATGAGCTGTGAGATCATGACCTGAGCCAAAGCTGGACACATAATTGACTGAGCCACCCAGGTGCTCCTAATCAGTATGTCTTCTTTGGAAAAATGTCTGTTTGTGTCTCCTGCCCATTTTTAATTGAATTATTTGTTTTTTGTTTGTTTTTTCATTTATGTATGCGTGTGTGTGTTGAGTTGTGTAAGTTCTTCATATATTTTGGATATTAACCCCTTATTGGATATATTATTTGTAAATACTATCTCAATTTGGTGGGTTGTCTTTTTGTTTTGTTGATGGTTTCTTCTGCTGTGCAGAAGCTTTTTATTCATTTTTATTGTTATTCATGTGGTCCCAGTAGTTTAATGTACCTTCTGTTTCCCTGGCCAAAGGAGGCATATCTAGAAAAATATTTCTGCAACTGACATCAGAATTACTGAGCTCTCTTCTAGGAATTTTATGGTTTCAGGACTCACATTTAGGTTTTTAATCCACTTTGAGTTAATTTTTGTGCATGGTTCAATTTACGTTCTTTTGCATGTAGCTGTCCAGTTTTCTGAGGACTATTTGTTGAAGAGAATGTCTTTCTCCCATTGCATATTCTTGCCTCAATATGTTGTGGATTTATGAATACATTGTGGATTTATTTCTGGGCTCTCTATTTTTGTTCTGTTAATCCATGTGTCTATTTTTGTGCCAGTACCATACCGTTTTGATTACTATAGCTTTGTAGTATATTTTGAGATCTGTGATTGTGATACTTTTAGCTTTTCTTTTCTTTTTCAAGATTGCTTTGGCTATTCATGGTCTTTTGTGGTTCCATGAAAACTTTATTAAGTGTTCTAATTCTGTGAACACCTGCTCTGGGTATTTTGATAGGGATTGCATTAAATCTGTAGATTGCTTTGGGTTGTATAGACATTTTAGTAATATTTGTTTTTCCAATCCATGAATATGGAATACCTTTTGATTTGTTTGTGTCATTTTTAATTTCTTTCATTAGCGTTTTATAGTTTTCAGAGTATAGGTCTTTCACCTCCTTGATTAACTTTATTCCTAGTTATTTTGTTCTTTATGGCACAATTGTAAATGAGATTATTTTCTCAATTTTTCTTTCTGTTACTTCATTATAAGTGTATAGAAATGCAATGGATTTCTGTATATTGATTTTGTACCCTGTGACTTTATTGAATTCATCAGTTCCTGTAATTTTTTTGGTGGGTCTTTAGGTTTTTTTGTATATAGTATTGTGTATCTGCAAATAGTTAATGTTTTACTTCTTCCTTGCTGATTTGGATGCCTTTTATTTCTTTTTGTTGTCAGATCACTGACTGGGACTTCCAATTCAATGTTGAATAAAGTGGTGACAGTGGACATCCTTGTCTTGTATCCAATCTTAGAGGAAAGGCTATAAGTTTTTCACCACTGAATATAGTGTTAACTGTGTATTTTTCACATATGGCTTTTATTATGTTGATGTAAGTTCCTTCTAAACCAACTTTGTTTAGAGTTTTTATAATGAATGAATGTTGTACTTCATCAAATGCTTTTACTGGATCTATTGAAATGATTATGTGATTTTTATCCTTTCTCTTATGGATGGGATGTATCATGTTGATTGATTTGTGAATATTGAGCCACACTTGCATCCCAGGAATAAATCTCACTTGATTGTGATAAATGATTTTTAAATGTATTGTTGGATTCTGTTTGTTAATATTTTGTGGAGAATTTTTGCATCTGTATCTGGTTTTGGTACCAGGGTAATGCAAGCCTCATAGAATGAATTAAGAAACTTTTCTTCCTCTTCTATATTTTGGAATAGTTTAAGAAAAACAGATTTGACTCTTCTTTAACTGTTTGGTAGGATTCGCCTGTTAAGCCATCTGGTCTTGGACTTTTGTTTGTTGGGAGTTTTTTGATTACTGATTCAATTTCATTGCTAGTAATTGGTCTGTTCAAATTTTCTATTTCTTCCTGATTCAGTTTTAGGAGGTTGTATGTTTTTAGGAATTTACCCATTTCTTCCAGGTTGTCCAGCTTTTTGGCATGTAATTTTTCATAGTATTTTCTTATAATCATTTGATCTCTGGGGTGTCAGTTGTTATTTCTCCTCTTTCATTTCTGAATTTTATTTACTTGAGTTCTCTCTCTCTTTCTTTCGATGAGTCTGGCTGAAGATTTATCATTTTTGCTTATCTTTTAATAGAGCCAGCTCCTGGTTTCATTGATCTCTTGTATTTATTTATGCATTTTCATCTCTATTTCATTGATTTCTGCTCTAATCTTTCTTATTTCCTTCCCTGTGTTTTTGGGTTTGGTTTGTTGTTCTTTTTTTATTTCCTTTAGGGGAAAGTTTAGGTTGTTTATTTGAGATTTTTCTTGCTTCTTTAGATTGGTATTGCTAAAAACTTCCCTCGTAGAACAGCTTTTGCTGTATCCCAAGGATTTTGGACTGTTGTGTTTTCATTTTCATTTGTCTCCATGTATTTTTATATTTCCTCTTTGATTTCTTGGTTGGCCCATTCATTGTTTAGTTGCATGTTATTTAACCTCCATGTATTTCTGCTCTTTCCTGATTTTTTCTTATGGTTGATTTCTAGTTTTATAGTGTTGTGGTTGGAAAAGATGCATGTTATAATTTCAGTGTTTTTTGAAATTTTTGAGACTTGTTTTGTGGTCTAACATGTGATCTAGTTTGGAGAATGTTTCACATGCACTTGAAAAGAATATGTTTTCTTCTATTTTTGAATGGAGTGTTCTGAGTATATCTGTTAGATCTATCTAGTCCGATGTGTCATTCAAAGCTGTTGTTTAATTGTTGATTTTCTGTCTGGATGATCTATCCAGTGATATAAGTGGGGTGTTAAAATCCACTACTATTATTGTATTACTGTTGATTTCTTCCTTTATGTTTGCGAATAGTCACTTTATGTATTTGGGTGCCTTCATGTTGGGTGTGTAAATATTTACAGTTGTTATATCTTTTTGTTGGATTGTTCTCTTTGTGATTATGTACTGTTTTCTTTGTCTCTTGTTAGTCTTTGCTTTAAAATCTATTTTGATCATTGTAAGTATTGCTACCTTAGTTTACTTTTCACTTCCATTTGCAGGTTAAATGTTTTTCCATCCCTTCACTTTCAATCTGCATGTGTTGTTAGGTCTGAAATATGTTTCTTGTAGGCAACAGATAGATGGGTCTTGCTTTTTAACCCATTCTGTTACCTTATGCCTTTGGATTGCTTAGTCTATTAACATTCAAAGTAATTATTGATAGGTATGTACTTATTGCTATTTTGGCACTTGTTTTATGGTTGTTTTTGTAGTTCTTTTCTGTTCCTTTCTTGTTCTCTTCTTTTGTAGTTTGACGGCTTTCTTTAGTGAGAGGCTTGAATTCCTTTATCTTTATTGTTTTGCATATCTATTATAGGTTTTTGATTTGTGGTTACCATTAGATTTATATATAACATCCTATTCATAAAGCAGCCTACGTTAAGCTGATTAGCCACCTACCTTCTTTTATTCATTTTTAGCATGATGGCTCAGTGCTGAGATTTGAAGTGTGGGCCTAAGTTGAAATCATTGCCACATGGTGGCTATGTGAATTTGGGCAGGTGACCTAACTCTTTTGAACTCTGACCTCAGAAATGGGGATAAAAAACAGTATCTACCTCATAGGCTTACTTTGAAATGGAATGGGGCGATTCTGTAAGTCACTAAGATAGTGTATGGCCCTGTCTTAGTTAAGGCATTTGTTTTTCCAATCCAGATGATTGTAATTGCCTACTAGCTCATTGATCTCCTTGCTTCTTCTGGTCTTGCTCACCTCCATTGATTCTTATTTCTACCAAAATTTTCTTTCTAGAGTATAGCTCTGATCACATCATCCTACTGGTTAGAACCCTCCAATATCTCTATTGCCTAAAGGATAAAGGCCAAACTTATCAGCTTCAGGTGCCTCAACAAGGCTAACCTATAAGTAAATATGTTGAATACAAACTTGCTTATTGACTTGTGATCCACCGCTGACATAGGCCGGCTAATTCATGGAGGAGGAGCGGTGGCTGCCCACTGAGGTTCTGAGCAGGACTGGACGCTGCACGACTCCAGGGACCACTTTTTACATTTATTCTATTTTATTCTATTGCATGGCACCACTAGAATCCAGCAGTGCCCTCCGGAGTTGAGCAGTGCGGGGGCTGGAAGAATCCTGGATTCTTTTGTAATCTCTTCTTGGGCAAGTCCCTTAATGGCTTTGAGCCTTAATTGTCAAGTGGGGATAGCTGGGCCTATACTACCGTCCTTTACACTTGTGGGGAGGCTTGTGAATATGAAAAGGAATATAAATTGGAAAGTGGTGTCTCTTTCAAAGTCTCTTGCTGTTATTGTGATCGATAGTGATAGCGGTAAAGACTAAAAAGAACCTTATCACGTGCAGGTAGTTTATAAGATAAAAGCCCCATTATGTGCAGTGGATGTGTGATAGGCCAAAGCTTATTATTTATTTATGATTTAAACTACCTTGTTTTTCTTATTCAACAGCAGTACTCATAATAGCAGAAAATAATAGTCTAGCAAAAGAGAAAATACAAACATTCATAATCCCACCCACACAGGAGCAACCATTATTAATTCCTTGATGTATTTTCTTCTAGAGTCTTTCCCAGGCATCTGTGGTGTATGTAGCATTTTACAGCCTACTTTTTTCTCTCACTTAATGTACCACAAACCTCTTTTCGTATTAATAAATACACCTTCATGGTGTGATTTTTAATGGATGCATATTATTCTGATGTGTGGCCACACTTTAATTTATTTAACTAACACACTATTGCTGACATTTAGGCTAATTCGCACTTTTTTCCTGTCAAAAATGGGCTGCAAGGAACATCCTTGTAGCTAAATCTGTGTGCATATCCATGCTTATTTCCTCAGGTTAAATCACAGAAGTGGAATTACAGGGTCAAAGAGTAAGCATATTTTTTAAAAAAGGCTTTTGCAAAGAACTGTCAATTGCCTCTAGTAAGATTGTATGCTCAATTGGATTTTGAAGGTCATTTCTGTCTAATAGTGGAGCGTGAAAAATAAATAAACTTTGAACTTTTAAATGGAATTAGTCTCTGCTGGGTTGTGATATGGGTTTAGTTGGAAATGTGAGGATGGTGTTAAGTGATGGAGTAGTAGGAAAGCCCTGTTAATAGGGGCTAGGCTACTTTCTTTTCTTTAGATCTTTTTAAAAATGTTTATTTATTTTGAGAGAAGGGAGGGGGAGAGAGAGAGAGGGAAAGAGAAAGCGAGAGAGAAAGCAAGCAGGCAGGGGAGGGGAAGATAGAGAGAGAGAGAGAGAATCCTGAGCAAGTTCCATGCTGTCAGCACAGAGACCGATGCAAGATTCAAACTCACACACTGTCAAATAGTGACCAGAACTGAAATCAAGAGTTGGATGCTTAACAGACTGAGCCACCCAGGTGGCCCTAGATCTTCTTCTTCTTCTTTTTTTAAAGTTTATTTAATTATTTTGAGAGAGACAGAGACAGCCTGAGTGGGGAAGGAGCAAAGAGAGAGAGGGGGAGAGAGAGAATCTGAAGCAGGCTCCTCACTGGCAGAGCAGCGCCCATCATGGGGCTCGAAGTCACAAAACTGTGAGATCATGACCAGTGCCGAAGCCAAGAGTCAGAAGCTTAACTGACTGAGTCATCTATCGTAATTTTTAAAAATTGGAGTATAATTTTTATAGAATATAGTTTTGTTTTAACTGAATTTGGTAGAGATGGCTAGAGGTCACACGTATATGATTCTCTTCTCCTTCCAAGCATATGGAAGGTGACATTCTCCAATTTTTGTAGCAGTTGAGCTTGGTGACTGGGTCTAGCCAGTGGGCGAAGAGCAGAACGAAATGGGTCACTTGTGGAGTGAAGGACTTAATTGCCAGTAGGAGACTCCCACCTCCCCTCAGCTCACCCCCAGAGCTCACTTTTCCATGGTGGGTGAAGAGTCCCTGTGTTACTAGTGATACACTACAGGACGGTGGAGCTCTTCAACCTGGGCCTCTGAGCATCTTCTTAGGACAGTTGCCTGGAGCTGTCACCTCTGTTTCGTGTACAGTGGGCTTTGTGTGTGTGAGAAACACCCTTATGCTGAATCACTAAGATTTGGGGGTTATTTTTTTACCTGAAGCATAATCTAATTCATTCCAGCTAACACAGTACATAATTTGGTTCCAGAGCTAAGTTATTAGTCACTACACAAACACTTCTTAGAGTGCCTTTTCTGTGCTGGGCCCTGTGGAGGATAGAAGAAAGATAAACTTAGATCTCTGTTTGCAAAATCTATACAATTTATGGTTCATCTCTATTCGTTGAATAATGTGCATCTATTAAATATTATAGATCTGCAGAGGTAGTATATACTTTTTAAGGGGACTTTGTTCATAACAAGCTGGTTCACAAATTAATAACAGGTGGAACGAAGAGCTACTGATCTAGCTCCGTCCAGTGCAGTGCCGCCTTCTTCCTTCAGAGAACTTCTGTCCTGCCCCATATGGTTCCAATGGGGTAGACAGTTGTGGCCTCCACTTCCCTAGCCACTGGAGAAGGCATATAACCTCCCTGGAGTGTTTTAAGTCGATGGTGGAAGTGGTAGCTCTATCCTGTCCCCTGTGTCATAAACTGTAGGAATTGATCCTTGAGGAGCCTGAGACAGTGTGGACAACTCACAAGCCAAAGCCGAGAGGAAACTGAGAACGTCGAACAGAGAGCGATTCTAATGCTCTTTGAGCTCCGGATCCTGACTAGCCTGGTAATACTCGTGTGCCTCCAGAGAGTCAGCCAACACCTTCTCTTTCTTTTTTGTTTAAACCAACTTCAGCTGGTTTCTGGCTCTTCCAGTAGAATTTAAGAAATATTGTATTTGTTGACAAAAACTAACCACGTACTGATAATTAGCAATATTTATTAAAAGCTTTACATATATAATCTCATTTAATCTGATAACAATCCCATGACATTGATATACTTATTAATGTCATTCCCACTTTACAGAGGAAGAGAATAAAGCTGGCCAAGACAGGTCACTTGCCCAAGGTCACAGAGTTTTTAAGTGTTAGGACAAGAATAAAACCCAGGCAGCCCAACTCTCAAGCTCACAAGCTTAGCACTACTTCATGAGCATGAGTTCTAATATCAAGGTTTATAGGAAATGTTTTCTATTTTTTCCTTCTCTGACATTATCTTTAAAGGGTGACAAAATAATCTGTGGCTGGTTTGTAGAAGTATGTACAATTCCTTCTGTTTTGCTGAAGAGAAATACAAATCCTTATATATATATATATATATATATATTTTCCAGTTTTAAAGAATCTAGAAGAAACATTTGATTATTTGCTGTAATTCCAGAATCTTTGTTTAGAAGTACTTGAGTTTGGGAAGGTGAGAGATTGCGATAATAACAATCTTCAATGAATGAATTAATGTTTTCAACGGAATAAAACCCTCACTTTTCCTGCTGTATTATCCCACATTGCCCATGATTTTTATTGTATCACTTTAACTCCTTCTGAATGTCAGGCCAGCTTGGAGAAACCCATGGGTCTTTCTGGTGAACGGGCCACAGGGTGAGGGTGGCACTTGCTGAGTGTTTTTAAGACGTTCTTGCATAGATGAAGGCGGCTGTCTGCGCTCTCCAGTCAAGCATGAAGCAGAGGGGAGGCTGTGGGAGGCAGCCACTGTCACAGGCACTGGCGGCATGGGGACTGAGGCTGCAAGCATGGTTGTCATTATGCTAATGGCATGTGTGGAGCCAGACCAGTGACCTTGGAGGGAAGCAAGAACTCTTGAAGGTCCATTTGATGACTTTGTGCTGTCAGTCTGAAGGCTTGAGGCACCTGTCGCTGGCACCTCCTAACTGATTTTATTTTATGCTCGTATAGTGAGCATTGCTCCATTAAGGTGCAAAGACCTTGCAGACCTAACAGAAGTTTAAGGAGAGCCAGTGCATCGGAGGTGGCAGTCAAGTGCAAAGGTTCAGATTGTGGACTCTGAGACACCCTGCCTGTGTGAACTGAGGCAAGAGACTTGACCTCTTGGCTTTCTCCAAAGTAAGCGTGATCATAGTACTCACCCCCCCCCCCCCCAGCCAAGGAGGGTCCTTCAAAGTATAAAACAAATTAGTACATGTAAAACAGTTCACATTGTATACTTATGCTCCTTAAACAGTAGGGAGAAAGCTTCAGAGGGAGCTGGTGTTTGCATAGAAAATGGAGCAGTCCTGAGTGAGGCTTGAGTAAGTTCTTAGCAGCCAGGTGACCTTGGACAAGTCATACGTTCCTTCTGCCCTCAAAGGCAATGTAGCCACCTGAGAAAGCATGTTAAGAGATGTCTGGCATATCAGATACGTTTAGTAAACAGTGCTTTTCTTTCTTTCTGGGCCTCAGTTTCCCCATCTGTAAAGTGAAGGCAGCTGAGGTCTTTTATATCTTTATCTGTTTAAGAATGTCAATATGCTTTCAGAGATCCTTATTAAAAAGAATCCCCTTTTTGGGACTGGCTAGATCAGCCAAAACATCAAGGTAGAGTAGGGTTCCCTCAGGATTAAGGATCGCCACCAGGAGTGTTGCCATCCACTGTCATCCAAGCTAGAGGGCAGGGTACTGAGGAATGGGCACAGGGAGGGTACCTGGAGGGCCACGTTGCCACTAATCAGTTGTGGGGTCTTCTGTCTCCCAGCCTTCAACTTCCCCCAGTGGAAAAAATAAGAGGGCTTCTTCTGAGGAGTCTGAGAAGTGGAGGATGATAAGGCTTTGAGGCAGAGCAGTCTAGCAAATTCAGGAGAAGATGGGGGTTGGCGATGGAGGAGTGCCCCACACCTCACACAGGCTTCATCTACCTCGTAGCTCTCTTACCTTAAAGTACTGCTGGTGCAAGTTCTCATCCCAATTCGACACAAGAGGAAAGTGGGGGACAGATTCAGTGCTTGTACGGTCATGAGGTGAGCCAGCAGCAGAACTGGATCTTAAATCCAGGTCTGCTGACGTACAGCCTAGGGATCTTTCTCCAGAAGACTGGGTTAAGGGCCATGGTTGCTAGATACTGATACCAGTTCTGTCCAAAATGGAGTCTTGAAAGCGGGGGACAACATGTTGGCCTTCCCAAGCCTCCATTTTCTCATCTATGAAATGAGCATTTTCATGAGATTGCCTCTAAGGTCCTTTCCACCTCCGAAGTCCTAGAAACCTCCATCTGCCCATCAGACTCACCTCTGTTGCCTCCAAAGAACAATGTTGAACTTGACAAAGACTCTCCATCAGGCCCCATGTACTTACCACTTTCTTGATGACAATGTGTGAAAATTGCTTTTATTGCCAGATAGGGAAGTCGGTAATAAAAGCCAACACCTTGGGTGCCCTAATTCCACTTTAGGAAGAATGAACATATTGTTTTAATTAATCATATGAAAGCAAAATTAGTATGATTGTGTGAAAGGTGTTGTAAATCATCCTGATCCACATCATTGAGCAAAGAGCATTTAGTTATTCTGGAGTTGTTAAAGATTTTATCTACCCAAGTGAAAATTCAATTAGTACTAGCTCCAGCTTATATAAAACTAAGGATTTTCAACTATGGGAAAATACTCTTTGTGTGTGTGAATACCACCTTATGCCACTTTGATAAATTACTGTAATTAACTGTATCCTATGCAAGCTAAACAAACTTTACTGAACTGTTGTTGTATAAAAGGGATATCTTCTCTTCCCTTGTTTGGGAGATTAATCTATACATGATATTGCTTCAAATATCATGCTTTTTATGCTGAGGTTTGAAAATATCTACAGAATTCTGGCTGGCACCAGTAAGACACAGTTGGTTTTCATCACAATTCACCTTTTCTTCTCTGGGTGTAGAGGCATCAGCTACAGGCTTCACTATGATTCAATTAAAAGTGCTATGTTTAATTAGCTAGCTGGGGAAACACTGCGAGCAGAACCGACTTGGAACATCCTTATAGCTTAGCCAAAGGGCTGAGTTATTTTAGGAAGGGAAAAAGATGATGGAACAGGCAAGGAAACTTCTGATCACAGCTCTCTGGTCCACTCTACTTCAACTCTGTCCCTTCTCTTCCTGCACATGGGGCTCTGCCCTGCCTCTCACACCCAAATCTTACTTGTACCTCTAGGCTCCCCCTTTCCTCCTTTCAGAAGCTCCCCAAAGATATTTGCATGTATATTTTGCTTGCAAATGTTTGCTGGGCTTGCCAAGTTCTCTCCCCTGATTTATCAACATATCTCTTTATGGGTTCTTTGACCTTTTCTCCTTCTTCCCCCTCCATGGGGTCTCATTCTCAATAAGAGAACACTATAGAAACTGACAGAATTTTTGCTGGAATGGTCTAATTTCATCCTGAACTTCATCATCTCAACTGTCCAAGCAAAGAGCTTTGTATGAATTACCTTACTGGGATCCTATAAGATGGAATTATTATTCCCAATTTACAAAAACTGAGGCTCGGACAGGTAAATAAGCTTGCTTAAGGTCACGTGATTAGAAAGAGTTTGAACAGAACTCACTTATGCTTACCAGCTTATTAAGGAATATGATGAAAGGTCCAGATGAAGATATACATAGAGTGAGATGTGGGAGGGTCCTGAGTGCAAGAATTTCTGTCCCTGTGGAGTGGGGCATATCACCCTCCCGGTGTGGATGTATTTGCCAATGTGAAGCTCTCTGAACCTCATACTATTGGCATTTTGAGGAGGTTTCCTCATGTAGGCACAGTTGATTACTAAATCCATTTCTGCCTCCTCTCTTCTGGAGAATGAAAGGAGGGGGTTGCTGAAAATACCAACCTTCTTTTTAAAAAACATTTTTTAAATGCTTATTTTATTTTTGAGAGAGAGAGAGAGAGAGAGAGAGAGAGAGAGACAGCAGACAGAGTGTGAGCTAAGGAGGGGCAGAGAGAGAGGAAGACACAGAATCTGAAGCAGTGTCCAGGCTCTGAGCTGTCAGCACAGGGCCTGCCGTGGGGCTGGAACTCACAAATCGTAAGATCATGACCTGAGCTTGAGCTTAACTGACTGAGCCACCCAGGTGCCTCCAAATCCCAAGCTTCTAATCATGGCTCAGTCTTTATGGTGACCAGACCCCATGCAAGAGCTCACCCAGAGTAGCTTCATTAGAACAAAAGATGCTCCAAGTACTCTTGTTACTTAGGAAGTAAGGTTTTCGGGAGCTCTGTATCAGAAACTGGGAACAGTGACCAATAGAGATAGTTTTCTATGATCTCACAATGCAAATTAATAAAGTGTTCTAGAGCCATTCAAAATTGTCATGATATTATAATAAAAGAGTTCACACTTGAATGATGCTTATAAACCTTCATTGTGTGTTGATATCCCTATGTCATTAAAATACAAACCCATTAGTTACTATCTCTACTTTAGATGAGGAAACTGAGGCCCAGGGAAGTTAAATGCCGTCTCTGGAGTTCCACCCCAGATCAGCATGTGGACAAGGAATGAAGACAAAAGTCTACACTAAGCCTTTGCTTTCTTTGCCAATTTGCTTTGTGTTTCTCCAGATGAATCTTTTGATACTTTATTGATCTGTGTCCAGAGGTTTCTACTTCCATACTATGCAGTGTCCTTCTGTAGCCAACTGGTGTGTTAAGGAGATTGTAAGGAGGTAGGGGAGACAAGAGACTAGGTAGACTCAGCTTCGTTAAAACTACAGAAATGATCACCTGGTTGTTCTTTCAAAGAGCCAATGGGCAGTATAAGCTGGAAATCCAGTAGGGTTTCTAATTGGTCAATGGAAAACAGCACAGCCTTGAGGGGTAGCCATGAGGGAAGAGGATTTTAAACAGAAAGAAAGACGAGGCAGAACTGAAGGACAAGAGGAGGTTGCTCTGCCAGTTTTGCAGCAGAAAAAAATTAGTTCAGGAATGCTGGGGAGTTGGAGCTCTCAGGGTGGCAAAGGATTTTGAGGTTGGTCTGTCCACTCATGCCCTGTGCTGGCTGAATCACCACCAAATGACTACCAAACGTCTGTCCCAATGGCTCCAGGGTCAGACAGCCACTGCCTCTGGAGGCAGCTTATTCCAACAGCCATTCACTTCATCAACCAATATTAATTAAGCACCAAACAGCAACTGAACACTGCTGGGCACCAGACTAGATGCTGGGTGCAGTGAGCTGACTAACATTGACTTGATCCCTTCTCTGATGACACCAACAGCCTAGTGGGGATTATAGGTGCTGAACAATTCAGTGCATGGGTAAAATAAGTATAATTTATAGTTCCTGCTTTGCGTTGAATTGTCTTCCCCCAAAACTCATACCTTGAAGTTCTAATCCCTCAGTACCACAGAATGTGACCTTATTTGGACACAGGGTATTTACACAAAGGGGCAATTTGGACATAGCAACAGGCATAGAAGGAAGAGGATGTGAAGAGACACCTGGGAGAAGATGGTCATCTGCAAACCAAGGGAGAGACTGAAAGCTGTCTTTCCCTCACAGCTTCCAGAAGGAACCAACGCTTCTGGTGCCTTGGTCTCAGACTTGTAGCCTCCAGAGGTGGCTGTGCTTGTGAGGTGATGTGCTTGTATTGTGAAGACTCCCCAGTTTGTGCTACTTTGTTGTGGCAGCCCTGGCAGATGAATATAATGTCACATAAGACAAACGTGCTGTGAGAGACAATAATGGGATTGATGGAGGGTAATGTAGTTCAGATTTAGGGATTCATGAAGACTTCCCTGAGGAGATGACTTTTATTTATTTATTTATTTATTTATTTATTTTGTTTTTTTATTTAAAAAATTTTATTTTATTTTATGTTTTTAATTTATTTTGAGAGAGAGAGCGTAAGCAGGGGAGGGTCAGAGAGAGAGGGAGATACAGAATCTGAAGCAGGCTCCAGGTTCTGAGCTGTCAGCACTGAGCCTGACATGGGGCTCGAACCCATGAACTGTGAGATCATGACCTGAGCTGAAGCCGGATGCTTAACCGACTGAGCCACCCAGGCGCCCCAGGAGATGACTTTTAATCTGAAGCCTCACTTGCCCCTGATGAGTCTCTCATCCCCTCTCTGACTATACCCCCTCTTGCTTACTACACTCCATTCTGACTACATTGCTCTTCTTGAAACATAATGGAGATGCTTATACCTCAAGGCCCTTGCTTTGCCTGGAATGTTCTATCGACCATGTATTCTTTCTTTCTTTAAAAAAAATTTTTTTTAATGTTTTATTTATTTTTTGATACAGAGAGAGTCAGAGCATGAGAGGGAAGGGGCAGAGAGAGAAGGAGACACAGAACCGGAAGCAGGCTCCAGGCTCTGAGCTAGCTGTCAGCATAGAGCCTGACGCGGGGCTCAAACCCACGAACGTGAGATCTGACCTGAGCCGAAGTCGGAGGCTTAACCGACTGAGCCACCCAGGTGCCCCAATCGACCATGTATTCTTTGACAAATTTTCTCACCTCCTTCAAGTATCAGATTGATATCAAGTTCTCCATGAGGTCTACTACTACCTTTCCCACCCTACTTAAAATGGTAGCTTGCCCATTATCACCCCTACCTCTTGCTCCAGAACTCTGATTCTTCCTTTCTTTGCTAGAGGTTTATTTTTATTTCATAGCACTTACCCATTTATTATGTTCATTCTTTACAGTGTTTATCTCTGGCTAGAACTGAAGTGCTATGAGAGCAGTGATTTTTGTCTGTTTTGTTCACTGGTTTTTTTTTTATCCCAAGTACCCAGAACAGTGCCTGGCATGGAGTGGCCATGGAACAATACACAGATGTTGAATGCATATATGAATAAGACCTGTAAAGAGCCAGGGAGAGTGTTTGAGGCCAGGAACCCAATGCTCAGAGGCAAGAAAGAGCCCATGATGTTCATGGATCCAAAGGAAGGGTGGGTAGTCAAGGGGAGCATGTCGGGAGGTAGGGTCAGAGGGAGCAGGAACCAGATCTTTGGACATCACTGATTATTAGGAACTTTTTCCCTTATACTGAGTTACTATCAGTCTCCTTACAAATACTAGCCCTGGTCTTAGTTCCTTCTCTTAGAGTAACATCAAGAAATCTTTTAACTTACGGTGGCCCATCAGATATTTGAGGTTGGATATCATGATTACTGTCCACTTCTGACTTTCCTCCGGGCTGACAGCTCCAGTTGCTTTGGCAAGAATATCTTACAAGAAAAAAAAAAAACTTTTCTAAATACAAGTTTATTTCTTGTTCAAATAAAGCTTAATTTAGTGTTTCTGATTGGAGCGGGGGCTTGTCCCCAAGCAGTAATTCAGAGACCCAGCTCCTTCTGCCTTGTGGCTCTGCCATTTCCAACAAATGACTCCGGTGGATCCTTTGGAAGGAGAAAGAGCATGAAGGATGGCTCATGGGAGATTTCTAGGGACCAAGCCTTGCCGTACAAGGGCAGCCTTTGGATCTCTTCACACTCTACTCATTCCCTTGTGTTGATGCATGCTTTTGTCAGTACTTCTTGGAAACTGTCATTTCCAGAACTGATCGTGATGTCCAGGGGTGGTCTGAGCTGGGTAAAACTGGTAGGTAAAGCTGTCAGAACTCAGACACTCCACTGTCAGCCCTTAGGGCCCTGACAGAGTGTCAGAGATCCACCCCCTCTCCAGTCCTCTGTCCTCTCTGCCTGCTCAGGGGTTCTTGGAACCTGCCTCAGGGAAGGGACGTCTTCCTTTTCAGCCAGGCCCCTGCCTCTCACACAGATTTAGAGCTTATGTACTGCAGTACATACGGCATGGGCTTCAGGACCTAATAGGCCTGGGTTGGAGTTCTGGCCCCTTTTCTTACTAGCTGTGTGACCTTGAGACAGTGTCTTCAACTTTTTAAGCCACAGTCTCCTCCCATGTAAAAGGGAGGTGATGATGATGATACAGGATTTCTGTGAAGAGTCAGCGAGACAATTAGAGTGTTTAGCATGGGGCCTGGTGCCTGGAAAGGGCTCAGTAAATAGCGGCTAATAATGATGATAATAGGGAACAACTTTCTCCTCCAGCCAAATGGACTGACTCCATGGTTTTCAAATAGTTCTTGTTTCTTTTCATGTGTGTTTGTTCCCAGGTTTCCATTACCCAGGCCGTCTTCCCTCTTCTCTCTGTCAACCTAAGTCCTCCTCAGATTCCCAGCTGGATTTTTGATCTTCTTAACTCAGAACTGCACAGCTGCCTTAGTTCGCCACTGTTGAGAGATGAGCAGGACCAGACACTCAAGAATTCAGGGGAAATTCAAAGCACAGGCTTTGCAGAACCCCTTTCTCCTCCTATCTAGTAGCTGCTGGAAATGTTTTATTCATGAGGCCGGTCCCAGGCTTCCCAACCCTTCTCTGTTGCAAACCCGAGACTCCCTCCGTTTTCGGAGAGAACAGCCAGCACAGACAATTTTACGGTCTGACAGGCTGTTGTGGAGTATATTTGGCGAGTCATTTTCTGTTTTCCAAAACTAATTAGAGATGGATAAATTTAAATGGTTGTGGAAGCCAACAACAAAACATTATGTCCTAATTAGCTGAAATAGTGCTGTGGCTTCCCCTCTCATACGAAGGCTCTTGACTCAGAAAAATGAGGCTCTGGCCGAGTGGCATGCTGGAGCTGGTACCAGCTCATGCCTGCTCATGCGAGCCAACTGCATGCGCCCCTTCCCACGCCACGTTCAGTGGCATTGCCTCGGTGGCATGAAACTGGTCCTGGTGGGAGTGTTTACTCCATGGAAACTGGCAATTGCTACAAATTAGGGCTCCACCCCAAGCTGCTTATTAAACATTTACCGACACACCACCGCTCTGGCTGTTGTAGAGGGACCAGGTCCAGCTACCCTTGAGGCTTACACAGAGAAATCACTAAGTGCCAGGCTTTACTTTGATTAATAAAATGTCTTTGGAAATAGCTTTTGTAATCTTGGGCCCCAAGGCTCCTGTGAATATGACAGTGCTTTGCTTTGGGGGAAGAGACCGGAAGTGGGGGCAGAGGTCGGAGATGGCAGTTTCCATAGCAGCATGGGTTGGGCGTGGGGCTGGGGAGCCATTTGTAAAGCAGTGCTTCTCAAACTGTAATGTGCAGGCGAGTCACCTGGGCATCCTGTTAAAATGCAGAATTTGATTCGGGAAGCTTGGGGTGTGCCTGAGATCCTTCAATTCTAATGGGTGCCCCTGTCGCTCTGCGCCGTTCTGCCAGCGTCAAAGTTGATAGCAGACAGAAGAATCCAAAACTTTGAGAAGACGTATCAAACGTTAAATCCACTGAAGCTCCAGGATGGGTGCTTCTCCTGAGCCAGCCCCAGTCTTCCCAGTTTAGAGGGGAAAAGGGTGTTTTAACGATAGAAGTACCATCGCAGGATTACACAGAGCTGGATTCAAATCTCAGCTGTACCCTAGAGTGTGGCTTCAGCACGTTGCTAACCTTCCTTGAGTCTCAGTTTTCTAAGGTATAAATGGAGCTATAACGTCCTGGGAAGGTTGCACAGATTAAGGGAGAGAAAACAGGAAAACTGCTTACAGCAGCCCCTGGTATGGGGCGAGCACCCCACAAATGTAAGCTGCCCTTACCCCGTTTCCTCATGGGTCTCAAGCATCAGGTCAAAAAATCTTTAGCCAACAAACCATCTTTTAACCCCAAAACATCATTCTTATATTATGAAAATTAAAAATTGCATTTGCATCATTGCCAGTAATAAAAATAAAAAATTATAGAAAAGAAAATAAAGATACCCAAGTTTCTCCTACCCAGTGATTATACAGTTAACATTTTGGTATATTTCTGGCCAGACTTTTTATATGTATTGTATTTTGCAACAAAACTGGGATTATATTCAATATATTGTTTTCTAATCTGCTTTTTTAATTTAAAAATATAGGTTTCCTCCACCTTCCAAAATTTCACCTGATGCCAATTCTCTTTTACAAAAGAACTACATTAGTACCTGTTTTTGCTAACTACAAGAAATCTAAAGGGGATCTTTCCTTCTATAAAATGGTAATTGCTTCTCTGTCAGATGGGATGTTTTGATTTAGGAAAGGTTTCATAGGAACACTCTACTCTCAGATATTGGGGGAACCTGTATATCATTGGTAGGTTTCTGTGTATATAGGCAGAGATCTCTACTATTATTTCAATGCCTGTACATTTAAAGCAGCCTTCTAAAAATATGACTGGAGACAAAAGCACCTGCTGGATTTAGTTCACCTTGTAGGAAGGAATGTGCCAGGCTGAGAGGAGCAGCATTCTGGAAACTCCCTCTTGGTTTCTTCAGGAGCCTAGGTCTCCAAACACCTCTGTGTGATCTAGAATGAAGGATGCCAAAGGTCAGCAAAGTCTTGGGCTAGAGGAGGTCCCAGCTAGCTGACTCTGGAGGGACAGCAGGAGCTCTCTCTGGGGAGATGCCAAAATAAGGTTTTGATACAAGGACAGTCTGAGACCAGAAAACATGCAAGGAATCTGCAGTCATGGATCTGCAGATTGAGTCATGGAATGAAAAATATTGTTCAAAGTAGAGGGCTTAGGAGGACAGAGATAATGTATTCAACTCTGCAACCTCATTTCCCGGAAGGAACACAAAATGCTTTTCCAGGTCTTCTTAAGAATGGCTCTTCGTGACCTTTTTTTTTTTTTTAAATAATGCTTACTTATTTGTATTTGAGAGACAGAGACAGAGACAGAGAGTGAGCGCAAGCAGGGGAGGGACCGAGAGAGGAGACAGAAAATCCCAAACAGGTTCTTTGCTGTCAGCACAGAGCTTGATGTGGGGCTTGAATTCACAAAATATAAGATCATGACCTGAACTGAACTCAGGTTGTATACTTAACTGACTGAACCACCCAGGTGCCCTTTTTCATGGACTTTTAATGCTGGAAGCTACTGTGGGAAGGAAGGCATTCATTTATCCATTCACTACATTCATCAGAGAGTCTTTATTGAGTTCTTACTGTGTGCCAGACACTTTGCTCCATCCCAGAATGTTATGCTGAATACCCATAGGATATAGGATGCCCAGAAAGCCTCCTCTTACAGATGGTACAGTGGTCTGGAAGGCAGCCTAGGCTCGAGCGAAAACCAGGCTAACTCTGGCTGGCAACAAGTGCAAGGGAGGGAACGCAACAGGCTGACATGGTGGAGAATGACTGAGCTACTCAGACAGGTAAATGGGGCTAGCTTCTGCCAGGAGGAAGATGTCAGCTGACCAATGAAGGATGTGAGGATTTCTTCAGAATGGAAGTCTGCCTTTCCTCCTGGAGCTACATTGTTGGAAACGCTGCCTCCTGGCCAGAGCAAGGCCTTCATGCATCACACCCTCCACGGTGGGTGTGTGCCTCGGACTCCCAGCCTTCTCTTCCCCAGATGAGTGTTCCCAGTTATTTCAGCTGTTCTCATATGACTCATTTTAGCTTTGCTCAAATCCTTCTTAATCATAATTGATTATTGATTAAAAAATATATAAATATCTTAAATCTGGTGCCCAAAATGAAAATTTTGTATATGACCAGCATAAAAGGACTCTGTTATGTCCTCTGTACTGGACTCAGCACTTTTATTCATTCAGCCAAGGGAGTAAGAATTTTTCTTTGGTTGGGTGCACTGCATTGTTTTCTTAATTAAGCTTGCAGTCAAATAAATCACCTAAGTCCTTTATATATCTTGTAACTTGTGCCATGGAATTTTGGAAAGTAAATGCAGAAGCTTACATTTATTTGTATTAAATTCAGTCCTGTTATTTTTGGCCTAATTCTTCAAGCCAGCCTGTGTATTTTTGTCTCCCGGTTCTGTCAGTCAATTTTTTTTTTTTTAAAGTTCTTTCAGCAATTTTCCAGGGAGGCTAAGTGAGCATCCCATGTAAGAGATGTTAGCAGTTTGGCTTAAGGTAGCAGAAATGGCAACAGAAACACAAGGATGGAATCAGGATATATTTGGAACTTGAGCTGATCGGTGGAGGTATAAGGAAAAGAGAAGGAGCAAAGCCTAATTCCTTGGCTTGGGGCCTAAGCAACGGGGCCAATACAGTATCGCTAACTGAAATAGGTCGGAATGTTCTGGATTGAATATTTGTATTCCCTTCACCTTCATATGCTGACGCTTTATCCCCCAGTGTGATCTTAGTAGGAGCTGAGGCCTTTGGGAGGTGATGAAGATGAGATGCATGAGGGGGGGCCCTTGGGGAGATCAAAGCCCTTGAAAGAATCGTGGAGAGCTTGCTTCCTCTCTCTGTTCCCTGTCCAGTAAGCTTACAATGGGGAGCTGGCTGGCTTCCACCCAGAGGAGGTCCCTCACCAGAACCCGACCACGCTGTCACCCTAATCTTGGACTTCCAGCCTCCAGAATGTGAGAAAATAAATGGCTATTTATAAGCCACCCAGCATAATGACATTTTGTTATTGCAGCCCGAACAAAGACCATCGGGGAGGGGCATATTTGTGAAGAAAAATTCTCTCAGTAGGGGAATGATAGTAATTTTTATTTTCCTCCTCCTATTCCATTTCCAAGTTTTATTTATTTAAAAAGGTTTTAAAAAATGTTTATTTTTGAGAGAGATGGAAACAGAGCACAAGCAGGGGAGGAGTAGAGAGAGAAGGAGACACAGAATCCGAAGCAGATTACAGGATCTGCACTGTCAGCACAGAGCCCAACACGGGGCTCAAACTCACAAACCATGAGATCATGACCTGACCCAAAGTTGGATGCTTAACCAACTGAGACACCCAGGGACTCCTCTATTTCCAAATTTTAAAACAATGCTACTTAGGGGCAAGAAGGAGAAGACTGAGTGCCGTTCTGATTATTGAATTCGGAGCAAGACATGAGGAGGAGGCAGGAGGGACTCTGTATGTATAGAACGGGACAGATATTTTCTCTTAAATGAGACTGTAAAAACTAGATCTGTATTCCTTGCAAAAGCAGAGACTCAGAGGTGACCCTATTGAGCTACACAACTTTCTGATGGGAATTGAAATGAAAGATGTTCCCAGCTTCTTTCAGCTTTTATCAAATACAAGAACCAGAGGGCATGATCCAAGCTAAGTAAGGATTGAGCCCCAAGGAGCTGTGGATGAGTGTGTTAACCAGGGAGCAGTTAATCCTTGGAATATACTTATAGAGGGTAGCAATAAAATAGCATAAATGCTTTTAAAATAGATTTTATATTTAGAAAACAGAGAGCTGGGACACAGACATCATTTTTATTGCCAGGTTCTAGCCTTCGGTTTGCAGTAGGACCTTTGCCAAGAGACTTTCCCTATAGTCATAGAATCCTAGTATATTAACTGGAAGAGACTTCAGAGGTCTGTCTTGTGTAAGGGTTTTCACAGGAGTACGTGTCAGAATCAACTGGCAAGTTTTTTTTTTTTTCCCCAACACCTATTTATGCCGGGGTTTTACTGCCTTTGATTTTGCTGTTGGGTTGAGCACAGTATTTTGGAAAAGTTTCCCAGGTCATTCAATGCTCACTGCTCATCAAGGATCTCTGATCTGGTGTAACTCTTTCATTATACAGTTGAAGAATCTGAGACTTGGAGAGATTAAGAGATTTGTTCAGTGGCTCACAGAAGGACACCAAGTACCCTGGGAGTCATTTTCCTCAGTGGGAAAAATATAATAAAATGAGACCATTCAATCTCCTTATGCCACATTAGAGAGGCTAAACATTAAACAATACACAACTAGATATATTAATACAGGCAGAGGTGAAAAACATAGAATTGAGTAAAAATTTGAAGAAAGCCCGGTAGAGGCACATCTTGACTGATGACAAGCGTGTGCCCTGAACTGAGGCTTCAGATCTGGCAATTCTCTGCACTCAAAGGGTTCAAAATGAAACAAAATCAAACAAACCTATAGTCAACAGATGAATGAACAAACAAAATGTGATCTATACATAGAATGGAATATTTTTTAGCTGTAAAAAACAATGAAATCTCATACATGCTACAACATGGATAAAGCTTGAAGACAAGATCCTAAGTGAAGGGACAGACACAAAAGGACAAATATTTTACAATTCTACCTAAAAATGGCAAATTTTAGGATACATACATTTTCCCACAATTAAAAAATTAATAATATACCATATACCACTGAATTGTACACTTTAAGTGAGTAAATTATATGATATGTGAATTATATTTCAATAAAGCTGTTAAAATTTACAAATATAATTTTCCTTCCCTTTTGAGTCTTTTTTTTTTTTTTGAAAAATGGAAGAATTTAAGAAGAAATAATGTTTCCTCAGCTAGGCACTGTGACATCTATAGGAATTGCGTTCTCTTCTCTAAAGCACCATGGATGTTCAGGGTAGAGTTCTATGTTGGACATTTTGGGCATCTTGACATTTCCTGGCAATGGAAAGATTTGACAAGTTTCAAGAGAACTGGGAATTTGTTGCATAAATAGTAGCTTTATTAAACACTTTAATTTGGTGTCTACTTGGCACAGGAAATTGTTGTCCATGCTATTTGAACAAAAGTGTGAAAAGGTCTGCCTGCCTTCCATTTTAGCTTTTGGCAGGCAGTGACTTTGGCATGAGGACAGTGTGTGGTATATATAAGATTTGAGTTTTATGCAACAAGGGCATTTGAAAAATGCACTTGGGAAGGAACAGATCCTTGAAGAATCATCCATTAATTATGTTGAAAATTTCAGAAGTTCCCCCAAGTTTCTTATATTCTTCCCATTTCCTGCTTTCAGTCCTGGAAAGTAAGTTGAGAACTGTTAATCTCTCAGACCTCTGGTCTCAGGAGGAAGGAAGTAAAGTTGATAACTTTTATTTTTTAATTGGCAAGACAAGTTTAAGTGAGCTCTTTCAGCTTTGAAAATAAGTTTGATTTGTGTAGGTTAAGATCAGTTCCTACTTCATTTAAACTCTTTTCATCCAATCTTAATTATGTCCGTGTATCTTACAGAGGCCCGTCTTCTGTGTTGTGGAATTATCATTCCAGCCAAAAGTGTGGGTGAGAACTGCCATTCCCAGTGAGTGACAAAAGAAAGGAGTACTTGGTCCTCTTGCCTCGCCCAGTGATAAGCTAGGGGCCCAGCCACTGCGGGTCATTTGCATGCATAGTGGACCATTTCATTAAGAATTTCATTAAGATGGTAATGTTTAATGTTTCCTGGGAAAAATGAGTTTTTGACTTGTTCAATTATATAATTAAAGTCAGAGAATTAGGGGAGATTGCAAACTGCTTGCATAATGTGGGCAAGCATAATGATAAAACTTGTAAATAAGTTCAAAGGAGTCAACTTCTGCACGAATCATGATGCTGAATCGGATTGGGGGCTAGGCATGTGGAAAATGTGGGCTGAAAAGTTCACTAGAGTTTAACTCTGGTGTCTACTAGCTGAGCTCCTTGCTCTCTGCCCCTTTAAGGGACACAGATGGTAGAATAGAGTTAGAGCTGGGGGTTGGGTTCAGGTTCCGGAAAGTTCCAGGAACACACTTCTTCACTTTTTCTATAGGCCATAACTTTCTATAGAACAATGAAAACCAATGGCTTAGGTTTACAAGATTTCTTAACTGGTGGCCAGAGTCCTTTAATGGTGTTTTCCTTTCCGTGTTTCTGAGGTGGCACTATCTTCTTCCTGTATTTCTTTTAGTGTATAAAACAGGAAGTTTCACCATTTTGAAAGAATTAAGAAAGCTGTTTCTGACTTTTCTTCTAATCTTTTCAACTTATTTTTCTCTAGGGAAGCAAAGGTGATTTAGTGGGTTAGGGAGTTAAAGCTAACTTTCCTAAAGAGTTGGGGAGGTGGGAACATTTAAAAATGCAGTACCACATGTGATTTATATGTAAGTATGGACGTATTTCTGTTAAGAGTATTCCCTGAGCCATATATGCCCACAGAGGCTCCAGCCCTCTTCTACCTCGTCCTGTCCACCATCCCTCCAACAATGAAAAGAATTCCTTTCACTTTATTATGCACAGCTGTTAGGTCCTCTCTAGCTCCTGCTTCCAAACTTGGTTCTTTGCCTAACCAAAGGCCCAGGAGCTATGCTCTTTCTCCTATGGCCACACACCTCAAGCCTGTGTCAGGAAGATGGGTTGGTGTAATCTGTGAATTTGGCTTATATGTATGTGCACTTAAGGATTGTTTGTGTGGCCGGGACCTAGGAAATCTAACATGCAGAGAGAAGGAACAAAGGCAATGTGAAATATACTTGTCTCTGATCTCTGGTAACTTTTAAAAACCAAATATCAACAGGTTACACACTTTTTGTAAAATATATGTTTTTACCAGCTCTAGGACTTCATTTTAAATAGAGAACTTTAGTTTTCTAGAGTAACATAAAAAGGGCATACATAGATCTGATTTTCTGCATTTTAGGTTTTATTGACCTTTGGTATCTGGGACATGTCATGGGAGTCAAAACAGAGTTGAGAGAATCAGTCAGACCACTGCTTAGGTCGTGGTTCTCTGCTTCTTAGTATGCACCACCATGATCCCTCCATATATGTGAGTATGGAGATGATATTTCCTTCCTCCCAAGGGTCTTAAGAGAATTAAGTGAGATAATATATGTAAAGCACATAGCAGAACAATTAATATTTCAACAGGTTTGTTCTCATGATCACATTCTAAATAAGGTATACATAAAAAAGAATGAGATGGCCTCTTCCTACTGTGCCTTTCTTGGAGCCCTCCTGGTGTCAACCTCCTCCCATTGCCAGAATGAGGGGTTTAAATTGGGCAGAGCAGGAGTGCCACAAGGACCCTTGCCTCTAATGCATAGGCATTCATCTTGTCCAGGGTTTTTTTTTCTGGAAAATCTTGGCCTTCAGGTTGATGTTGATACAAGGGGTATTGTTTTGAGCCTACCTCTTCTGAAAGGAGTGTACTATTAGATGATAAGACATAAAAGTTGTGTATATTCTTCATACGTTATAAAGGAAAGATGAGAAACAATCTAAGACAAGAAATATGCAGGTCTCTCCAATAACATTTAGAAATAGATAAGCATAGGGGTGACATCAGGAAGATGGAAGAATAGAAGGTCCCTAACTCTAGTTCCCTCACAAAAATATGGATTAGTGACTATTCACAAACAAGAATACCTTTGTAGAAAGCCCCAGAACCCCAGGAATGAGGCTGAGATGTGCGACAAGCTACATTAAAGGGGTGAGAAGAGCAATTTCATTTTGACCAGCTTCTGTGCCCATGCCAGGCTAGCACGGAACTACACTGAGAGGGTTTTCCTGGGCCTCCAGTTTCTCCTGTGGGGAAAAGAAAGCCTGAGACAGACATCAGTGTCCCCCGTGTTCTGGAGCACTTATAAGAAATGCTGGAGGAATGAGTAGGGTTTGACCACCTGGAGTTCCCTAGGAACAAGAAGGGAGTGGTGCTCACAGAGAGCAGGGCTGAGATATTGGTGGTTGTACCACCTCCTTACCTGTGATTTCTTCTGACCAGAGAGCCCAGCCAGCAGCTCTGCCCACCTAAAACCCAGGCTGAATGACTGGTGAAGGTCTTTCCTTGCCTAAGTGAACCTATAAAGACTAGAGGTGCTGACCACTTCCTCAAATACACAGACACCAAAATGAGGATACAAGGATCATGAATAATCAGAGAAATAAGAAACCACCAAAGGAAATTAATAAAGTTCTAGTAACTAAATGAAAATGTATGAACTGACTAAAAAAGAAATCAGAGAAAAATCCTCTTAAAGAAGCTCAGTGAACTACAAAATAAACTATACAAAATTAGAAAGAACTAAACAAAATTAGAAAAACAACACATGAACAAGTAAGAGTTCAACAACGAAATAGAAACCATAAAATAGTCCCAACAGTAATCCCAGAGCTGAAGAATGTCACTGAACTGAAAAATTCAGCAGATTTGATCAAGCAGAAGAAAGAATCAATGAAATCAAAGGCAAATCATTTGAAATTATCTGGTCCAAGAAACAAAAAGGAAAAAAAATGAAAAAGAGTAAAGAGGGGCACTTGGGTGGCTCAGTCAGTTAAATGTCCCACTTTGGCTCAGGTCATGATCTCATAACTTGTAGATTCAAGCTCTGTGTCCACCTCTGTGCTGACAGCTCAGAGCCTGGAGCCTGCTTTGGATTCTATCTCCATCTCTCTCTGCCCCTCCCCTGCTCATGCGCTGGCTCTCTCTGCCTCTGTTTCAAATATAAATAAACATTTAAAAATTTAAGAAAAGAGTAAAGAATGCCTGTAGGACTTATGGTAAAGAGCGCAGTAAACAATTTATGTATTATGGGAGTCCCAGAAGGGGCAGAGAGACAGAATGAGGAAAGAAAGTCTATTTATAAAAATTATGGCTGAAATTTCCTAAATCTGGGGAGAGATATGGACATGCAGGTACACGAAACACAAAGGACCCCAAACATATGAATCCAAAAAGGACCTTAGTAAGACACACTGTAGTCAAACTGTAAAATATCAGAGAGCTTTTTAATAGCAGTAAGAGGAAAGAGATTTGTCACAAGTGAAACCCTATAAGGCTATCAGTGTATTTCTCAGGAGAAAATTTGTAGGCCAGGAGAGAATGGGATGATATATTCAAAATATAAAACAAAACAAAACCCTGCCAATGCAAAATACAATACTTGGCAAAGTTGTCCTTCATAAATGGAAGAGAGGTAAAACATTTTTCCAAACAAAAGTTGAGGGGACTTAGCAACACTAGACCTGCCCTATAAGAAGTGTTAAAGGGAGTTCTTTAAGCTGAAATAAAAGGATGCTAATAACAACATTAAAACATATGAATGTATAAAACTCACTAGTAAAGGTAAATATATAGCCAAACTCAGAATTCTCTAATATTGTAATGGTGATGCATAATCACTTTTAACTCTGGCACAGAAGTTCAAAGATAAATATATTAAAAATAATTATAACTACAATAATTTGTTAATGGATATGCAGTATAAAAAGAGGTAAATTATGACACCAAAAACCTAATATATGGGAGGATAAAAGGGTAGAGTTTTTGTATGCAATCAATATTAAGTTGTTATCAGCTTAAACAAGATGTTTAATGTAAGCCTCATGGTAATCACAAAGGAAATCCTATAGTAAGTACAGAAAATATAAAGAGAAAGGAATCAAAGCATACCACCACAAAAGGTCATCAAATCACAGAGGACTATAGCAAGAGAAGAATGAAAGGAACAAAGAAACTATAAAAGTCAGAAAACAATCAACAAAATGGCAATAGTAAGTCTTTATCTATCAATACTTACCTTAAATGTAAATGAATTAAATTATCCAACCAAAAGGCATACAGCAACTGAATGGATTAAAAAAATAATAAGATCTAACTATGCTGCCACTAGAAGACTCACTTTAGTTTTCAGGACATACATATGTTGAAAGCAAAGAGATATTCCATGCATGTGGTAGTCAAAAAGAGAGTAAGGTAGCTATACTGCTATCAGAAAAAATAGACTATAAGTCAAAAACTGTCACAAGAGACAAAGAAGGCCATTACATAATGACAGTGGGACGAACTCTTCAAGAGGGTATAGTAATTGTAAATATTTATACACCCAACATCAGAGTACCTTTGTATATAAAGCGAATATTAATAGAACTGAAGGAAGAAATAAACACAATAAGTGTATGGGGCTTCAATTCTCTACTGTCAACAGTGGATAGATCACTCAGACTGAAAATCAACAGGGGACTAGTGATCTTGAACACTATAGACCAAATAGACCTAACAGACATATACAGAACATTCCATCCAATGGTAGCCACATACATGGTCTTCCCAAATGCACATGGAATATTTTTTTAGGATAGATCATATTTTAAGCCACAAGAAAGTTTTAAATTCAAGAAGACTAAAATGGTATCATGTATCTTTTCTGACCACACTGGTCTGAAACTAGGTATCAATAGCAGGAAGAAAATTACAAAATTCACAAAGAGATGAAAATTAAATAACACATTCCTGAGGAACCAATGGATCAAAAAGGAAACAGAAAAGTATTTTGAGGCAAATGAAAATGGAAACCCAACATACCTAATCTTATGGGATGTAGCAGAAGAAGTTCTACAAGGGAAAAATGATGTATGCCTATGTTAAGAAAAAATAAAGCCTCAAATAAACACTCTAAATCAACACTGCAAAGAATTAGAAAAAGAAGAGTAAGCTAAGCCCAAAGTTAAAAGAAGGAAAGAAATGAGAAAGTTTAGAGCAAAAATAATGAAATAGAGAATAGAAAAGCAAAAGAAATAATCAAAGTGGTTTTTTGAAAAGATAAACACAGTTGACAAATTTTTAGCTAAGCTTTACTGAGAAAAACAGAGACAGGACCTGAGCAAATAAAATTATAAATGAAAGAAGAAACATTGCAATTGATACCACAGAAATATAACAGATCATGAGACTCCCATAAATGATTAAACACCAACAAATTGGATAACTTAGAAGAAACTGATAAATTTCTAGAAACTTAAAACCTACCAAGACTGAATCATGAAGATACAGAAAATCTAAACACACCAATAATGAGTAAGGAGATTGAATTAATAATCAAAAACCTCCCACCAAACAAGAGCCCAGGACCAGATCTGAGGGGAAAAAAAGACAAGCACAAGCAACATGACAGAGGTTGTAACTAATTCAGTAAAGAAGCTCTTTCAGTTCAGTTGCTACTTTTGGAGACTCATGAGAAGAATTAGTATAGAAGAAAATATCTAATTCCAGGAGAAGATTTCAAGATGGGCCAAATTTGGATTTTTTAAGCAGTCTTTCTCTTTAATATCCAATCTTTATTTCAAGGGGAAATGATGGTATTTAACTGATACTTCATATTAGTGATACAATCAGAGGTTGATACTCAAAGAGATAAAAATGATACTTTTACCTCTTTTTCTCATAATACTTAAGTTGCAATTAATAACTGAATCTAGATGATTACTGGGTCAGTACTAAAGTATTTAAGGGTGAACCCAGTGATGGCTATTAAGAAATTGGATGAAAAAGTTAGTGATTCAATCAATTGAAGGAATGATTAATATTTTTGAGTGAGCAGAAAAAAAGTGCTCATAAAAAATACCAAAACCCAGCACCTGATCTTTACTGAGACTAAAAATACATCTTTGAAACTGTTCCCTGTACATACTGACACTAACTTGGCAGCCTTCTGTAACACAATGTGCTCATGTCCTCTCCATATCGTCACTTTGACTATTTAAAATGATCTTTGTGGAACCTAAGCTATAGTATAGGACCCCAAATTATTTGCGAACCTGTGGCATTCCCATGCCTTTGTGAAATAATAACTATGGTAACAAAAGATGTCTAAAGCCTTATAAATTTTCCTCCCAATGGTATTCTATCAGATTGTTACTTCTTAGATCCCACGTGAAAATTATAAATATGAAAAAATATGAAAAAATAAGGTAGCCCTTCATTGCTTCTGATTGTGGAAATAAATGAGAACATTTAAGAAAAATCTTTATATCCCTAGCTCTGATTCTTTCAAAAGGTGAGTCTTGGATTTCAGAGGTGTAGACTTCAACATTGTGCCTAGGATTGGGCTGAATACTGCTCAAACAATAATTCAATTATGAGGTGAAGTGGCAACAGTCAGCAGGGTTCATTGATGGCAGAGAAAAGGGAGAAGGAGCATGAATTGAGAGAGAAAGTGAGCAAAGTGAGAGAATTTGATGTTCTTTTTTTTATAGGCATAATTTATTAGAGTGCTATCATTTTACTTTTTAATAGTTCATGTGGGTGTTAACAACAGCATACAGTTTAAAATTGGATTAACTGAAGTTATTAGCTCACAACAATGGGCTGATAAGTGAATTATTGTAGAACTAGAGACAGAGAATATTTTTCTAAAGAACTGGCACTGATATAGAGGCTCACATAACAACACATAGGCAAATTCAGGCCAATATACTGTTTTTGCTGCTTCATGCTACTCGTGACATGGTGGATGATGTGGAGAAAGAGTTGTTAGCACCTGAAGTCAGAGGCATTTAGAGTTCCTGTGAGGCCATCTTCTAGACCAGAGGATGGCAAACCTTTTCTGTAAAAGAAGAGATCGTAAATATTTTAAGGAATTCAGGCCATATGGTTTTAGGTGCAACTATGAGCCCTGCCCTCGTAGGGGAAAGCAGTCATACGCAATTGACATATGAATGGGCATGGCTATGTTCCAATAAAACCTCGTCTACAAAAATAGTATTTTGATTTAGTCCACGAGCTATAGTGCGCTGATCTCCGCTCTACATAAGTTTCTTCATTGTGCAAGTGAGAAAACTGAATCGAATGAGTATATTTGAAGTACTTAATATGGTGTCTCTCCCGGAGTATATATTCGACAAATGGTAGCTATAAAAATATCACCAATCCAGTGAAGACATCCAGATGGCTGATGCACACATGAAAAACTGTTCAACATCACGCATCATCAGGGAAGGACAAATCAAAACCACAGTGAGATACCACCTCACACCAGTCAAAAAGGCTAACATTAACAACTCAGGCAATGACAGATGTTGGTGAGGATACGAAAAAAGAGGAACCGTTTTGCACTGCTGGTGAGAATGCAAACTGGTGTAGCCACTCTAGAAAACAGTGTGGAGGTGCCTCAAAAATTAAAAATAGAACTACCCTATGACAGAGCAATTGCACTACTAGGTATTTATCCAAAGGATACAAATGTTCTCTTTTGAAGGGACACATACTACACAATATTTATAGCGCTTCTATGGACAATAGCCAAAGTATGGAAAGAGTCCAAATGTTCATTGTCAGATGAATGGATAAAGAAAATGTGGTGTATATATATACACACAATAGAGTCTTATTTGGCAATCAAAAAAGAATGAAATCTTGCCATTTGCAACAATGTGGATGGAACTCAAGTGTATTATGCTAAGCAAAATTAGAGGAAAGACAAACATCATATGACTTCACTCATATGTGGAATTTAAAATATAAAACAGATGAACATAGGGGAAGGGAAGCAAAAATGCTGTAAAGATGGAGGGGGACCCAACATAAGAGACTCTTAAATGGAGAGAACAAACTGAAGGTTGTTGGAGGGATTATGGGTGGAGGGATGGATTAAATGGGCAAGGGACATTAAGGAAGACACGTGTTGGGTTGAGCACTGAGTATTATATATGGGGGATGAATCCCTGGATTCTACTCCTGAAATCATTATCCACTATATGCTAACTACTTGAATGTAGATTTTTAAAAAAAGTGTTACCAACAATGATAAAAATGGTAGCATGCCTTTTGTTTATGTTAAATCCATATACTCGCTGTGCTCCAAAATTTTTTCTTATAATCTGGAGGAACTCTTCTCTGCTAGGAGTGATTTGGAAACTTTTGCCTTAAAAACAATAAACTAAGCATAACACCACTATTCAAAATGTAGTTATGTCCTTCAGCTCACTATTCCATGTATCAATCCACAGGCTGTCTCTTGGGAGTCATAGGTAGGCTTCTGAGATCTCTGTTATTTTAGTATATGACATTTTCCCCTCCTTCTTTACTTCTTCCCTTCCTACCTTAAACCAGGTTCAAACATAGGCTCTGGAGTGTAGTATATCATTTTGAGAGACAATGAATGCTACCAAAGTGACTACAAAATTATAGGGCCATTTCTGACTCTGTCTCTTTGCAGTTAACGTAGTGAAATTGTATAGTTAATGTTCCTAAAGAGTGATGGAGATGAAAAGTAATATCTGAGTGCTAAGTGTTATTACTAAGAGAAGAAGAAGGAGAATAACTCTTTTTATATGTGTCCTTAGCCACCCCATCCTAAACCTAATATGAGCATAGAATTTCATAACTTTAACAGTTCTTTTAATAATGCTCAATCAAATATGAAATTAGGAAAATGAGGCTCACTGACTGCTCCCACTCTGCCTGAACTGACGTTTTTAGGCAGAGTGTAGATAATATTCTCTCATTCCCATGAAGCTGACTGAGCCAACATTATGAGAATTTCTTCAGTTCCATCTGAGCTGTAGGGATGAATGGGGCACCATTGAGGAAAATCAATAGGCAGTAAGTAAAATAGGTGTGAATGAGATAAAGCTTGGGTGAGAATCCATTGTTTATTGCAGGCATGTTTTACTTTATTTATTTTTTTAATAATTATCAAATTTTATTTTTTAAATATAGTTCATTGTCAAATTGGTTTCCATATAACACCCAGTGCTCTTCCCCACAAGTGCCCTCCTCCATGACCACCACCCCTCCTTCAGCCTTGGTTCATTTTTAGTATTCAAGAGTCTCTCATGATTTGCATCCCTCTCTCTCCCCAACTCTCTTTCCCCTTCCCCTCCCTATGGTCCTTTGTTAGGTTTCTCCTGTTAGACCTGTGAGTGCAAACATATGGTATCTGTCCTTCTCCACCTGACTTACTTCGCTTAGCATGACACCCTTGAGGTCCATCCACTTTGCTACAAATGGCCAGATTTCATTCTTTCTCATTGCCATGTAGTACTCCATCGTGTATATATACCACATCTTCTTGATCCATTCATCAGGTGATGGAC
>NC_043705.1:103121484-103138175 GCF_006229205.1 Suricata suricatta | reverse complement strand
GGTAGTCATCAGAAAATAGGAGCCAAATAGTGGTGACATTAAAGATGCCATGCATTTGTTGGTCAGTTATTTATTGAGTGCCTGCTAAGTGCAAGGATCCATTTTATGGTACAGCAACTATGGTGACTAGAGTAGATTTTGGAAACCTAAATATATAAAATGGCCTATTATCCAGGTGCAAATGATCAGGAAAGTATCATTGTTTACACTGTCATAGGATTCTTGTTTTCTTTACATAAGAATCTCAGTCCTGTGATTTCCTGTCTGTGGCTTCCACAACACCCTGGACAGTAAGTTAGTTATTACAACAAGTCCACAAATCCACATGTTCACCAGGAATAAGTAATAAACCTAAATGTATTTACATGTTTTTTTTTACACATAAATAGAGGACTGTTATTAAACATATGTGGATAATATTATAAAACTAAAAAAATCCATTGAAAACTGTTACCAAATTCAGTTGTTTTTTTAGCAATTGAATAGTCTTTTCAATTAATCAGTCAATAAATTAAAGTATTTATATATTGCTATCACATATTTGTATAATACTTTTGTAGTGAAATACATTCTCATACATTTTTATTTAAATATTTTTAAAGTGATTTATAAATAAGAACATATATACTTACCTATGTATTTACTATTTCTAATACTTATCACTTCTTTGTGTAGCTTGTGATATATGTTTGGTACCATTTTCCTTCTGCCTGATGGACTTCATTTTATGTATTTTTTTTCTTTTAAAAATGTTTTTTTTTGAGAGAGAGGGTGAAAGAGACAGCACAAATTGGGGAGGAGCAGAGAGGGAGACATGGTATCAGAAGCAGGCTCCAGTCTCTATGCTGATAGCTCAAACACCTAAACTGCAAGATCATGACCTGAGCCAAAGTTAGACCCTTAACTTACTGAGCCACCCAGGCGCCTCTGTTTTTCTTTTTCTTTTTCTTTTTGAAAGACAAAGAAAAAGAGAAGGGGGGGAGGTGCAAAGGGAGAGGCAGAGAGAATCTTAAGGAGGGTTCCATACAAGGCATGGAGCCGAACATGGGGCTTGATTTCATGACTGTGAAATAACGACCTGAGCCAAAATCAAGAGTCAGAGGCTTAACCAACTGAGCTATCCGGGCACACTCATTTTACATTTCTTATAGCATGTGACTGCTGAAAGAGGCCTCTTTCAAAAGATATCTTTACTGGGTATACAATTCAAGAGTGACTTTTCCTCTTTTAGTACTTGAAAGGTGTTGTTCTACCTTTGTTCTGGCTTTCTGGTGTTGGTTCACAACTCTCTGAGGAGCTTCCCAGCTATGATCTGAAACTGGTCTCTGTACATGGAAGCCCAGAGATGAAAGAAAGAGGCAGGCCACTCAGGTTGGTAGGTGTAAGTTTTAATACACAAAGGGAACTTATATATAAGGCTTGTCTTGGGCAGCAACAAGTCAAGTAGATCCCCATGCCCACCTGCCAATCTTAAAAGTTTATATAGAGGCCTTAACTGGGTTCAATCACATACACCATCTAGATGGTCTCAGGACCACATCAGCACTCAAGGCTATGTCCCTGGGACAAATTCTAGGAGCAGGGGAGGCAAGTGAAACCCAGATTCCAAGGATAGGGGAGGAGGTGAGGAGCCTCCAATGGCCAGGATCCAGCTCAAGGGTCAACCAGTGGTCGTGTCTTTCTGATGACTTCCTCCAACGTCTGTCAACCATCATTTTTATCTTTCTTCCTTTGTACTTCATGTGCTTTTTGTTCTTTGGGTGCTTTTAAGATTTTCTCCTTATCATTGGTTTTAGGCAGTTTGATTATGATGTGGCTCAGTGTTCTTCTCTGGGGTTCATTGAACTTGTTGAATCTGTGGGTTTATTGTTTTTATCAAATTTGGGGAATTTTTATTTTTTTCTTGAAGTACCTTTTTCTGTTCTCCTTCCTTCTAGAACTCCAATTACACATAGATTAGGCTGCTTAAAGTTATCTCAGGGTTACTGACGCTCTGTTCATTTGTTGCTCCCAGTATGATGTCTGTGCTTCATTTGGAATAATTTCCATTTCTGTTTTTAAGTTCATGAATATCTTCTTCTGCGGTGTCTAATTTACTTTCAAAATGGTATATAGTAATCCCTCTTCTGACTCACCCACTGTCTTCCGGTTCCTTTGTGTTAATGCAACTACTGTTACCCATTTATTGGGTACTTTTTCAGTGATACTGTATACATTTAAAAAGATAGAGATAAATAGTACTCCTCTTCCTCTCATAGTAGCAGACCATGTATATTACTGTACACTGTGCTTTCATCTTTATAGGGCACTTAAAGATGTTTCCATATAGAGATTCCGCATTCTTTTTAAATGACTGTATAATATTTCTTTTGTAGATACATCATAATTTATTTAAATTCTGGGCTTTAGGTTTTTTGTTTATCTGCTTTGTTTTGTTTTTGTGTGTTTTGAAGAGAGACGACTTTTTTAAAGTCTGTATGTGAGGTGAGTTTTTAGGCTCATTAATAGCAGAAACCTCGGTTCTAGTAGTTTTTAGCTCCTTTTCTCTGATGAGTTTCAGGGAGGCTACCATATGTTTGCTCTCATCAGATTATTTCATGGTTCATTTTTCTCTTGGTCTCATAAAGTGGAATGTGCCTTAGGCTGGAACAAAAGGTGGGCAGGCATATGGTAGACAGTTCTGGAAGCTGGGAAGCATCGATTGCTCCTTTCATGTAGCACTGAGAGTCTTACCACTCTCCCTAAGCAGGTGTGTGGAGCTCGGCCAGTTCTAGCTTCATTCCCCTCAACATTTCCACGATTCACTGGGAGACTGATGTATTTCAGTGTGAGAGAGGTGAGGTAATGCTCAGCATGATAGCTCTGGAAGAATGAAGGCAAACCCCAGAGAGAATCAGGGATGTGTGAAAGAGAGAAGCGATGTGTTTGGGTGTCATTGAACCCCAGTTCTAGTCACTGATATTCCCGGGGTTGGTTTGTCATGTTGCTCTTTCTTTAATTCTTGAGCTATTCATCATTTGCTTAAGTAGGTTTAATTTATCTTTTTATTTCATTTTATTTTTATTTAAAAATTTGTTTTTATGTCTTTTATTTATTTTTGAGAGGCAGAGAGAGACAGCGGGAGCAGGGGAGGGTCAGAGAGAGAGGGAGACACAGAATTTGAAGCAGGCTCCAGGCTCTGAGCTAGCTGTCAGCACAGAGCCCGACACGGGGCTCGAACCCATGCACTGTGAGATCATGACCTGAGCCGAAGCCGGCCACTTAACCGACTGAGCCACCCAGGCACCCCTCATTTTATTTTTAAGAATGATTTCAGCAGCAAGAGACCCATCTATTGTGGTCTGAATTGGGTTCCCGTCACCTCCAAATGTATGTGTTGAAGGTCTAACCCTCAGTACCTTGGAATGTGACTGTATTTGGAGATGGAGTCTTTAAAGAGCTAAGTTAAATTGAGATCATTATGGTGCACCCCAATCCAATCTAAATTGGTATCCTTGTGAGAGGAGAAAATTGGACATACAGAGAGACACCAGGGATGCATGTGGATAGAGGAAAGGCCACTTGAGGACATAGAAAGAAGGAGGCCTTTGTGAGCAGATGAGAGAAGTGTCATTAGTTAACCCTGCCAACGTCTTGATCTTTGACTAGCAGCCTTCAGAACTGTGAGAAAATACGTTTCTGTTGCTTACGACACTGATCTGCGGTATTTTGTTACGGTAGCTTTGACAGTCTCATACATCATTTCAAAAGGACTTAAGCTCTAGAGAATTTAATTAGCTTACATAACCAGCAGCCCAGAAATGAAGCAGCTACAGGGTTGGTTAGTTTAGCCACTCGGTGTTGCCATCAAGGAGACAGATTTTCCCATCTTTTTACTTTGCCATTTGTCCTGGTTACTTTTGCTACCTAAATAACTACTTCAAAACATAGTGGTGTATAAATCCATTCTATTATGCTCATGGATTCTTCGGGTTGGGATTTTTGACAAGGCATAACAGAGATCGTTTGTTTCTGCTTCATGATTCTGGGCTTTCAGCTGTGTCCCTTGAAAGGCTGGAGGTGACTTAAACAATGGAAGATGACTCTCACAGCTTGGAGCCAGGACAGCAGGGGCTAGAAACTCCACTTCTGGGATGGCTGGAGACTTGGGATGCTGGAGGACACCTTTGCTGAGATTGTCAGTTGGAAAATGTACACTTGGCTTCTTTAGCATGATGGCCTCAGAGTAGTGAGACATCTTACATGGTGGATGCTTTTCCTCAGAAGAAGCGTGCTAAGAGGGTGTTCCAACAGAATTTGGCAGAAGTTGCATGACCTTTTATGACCTGGTGTCACTTTTGTCAAATTCTATTGGCTGAAGTATTCAAAAGCTCTCCCAAATTCCAGAAAAGAGTACACAGATTATCATCTCTTCTGAGAGGAAGGTCAAAGAATTTTCAGCCAATTAAAAAATTTTTTCCACTTCACAGTCAGCATGTGAGCTAGTTCCCCTGATGGCTGTTAAGAGGCAGTTCTAAGCATCCTGATCTGATATGTCAACCTCCAGAGACAGAAAAAATAAAGAGTTTTCCAGTGGCTCCATCCACAGGCCTCTTCTCATATCTCATGGCCCAGAATCGTGTCAGATGCCCCTTCCCAGGTCAGTCATTGCCAAAAAGAACATAGTTAACTGTAATCACCTCAGCCAAATCAAGATATACCCCTCCTGGGCTAAAGATTAGATAACTCTTCTTGAGCATCAGGTCTCATGGATATAGGCAAATATTCCTCATCCTGGGGTTCTGCCACCACAGAAGGGCCTCAAGAGAGATGGATTTGGGTGAGTGACTGACAGTGTCTGCCTAAATTTCCAGTAAGAAGCGTCTGGCCCAATTAGGAAGCCTACAAGAAAGAACAAAAAGACAGCTTTTATTATTTCCATAGACTGAGACCCCCCCAAAAGACCACACTTTGAATTCTTTATTACTCTTGCCTGCTCTCCAATTTTCTCACTTTTGTATTTGGTTCTTCTCTCCCTTTTCCACTCTGCAGAGATCCATTACAATTTTTAGTACCAAGAGCAAATGACTCTGTTCTTGGGAAATCAGATGATGGCACAAATGGCATTTTCTTAAAGCAAATGTGACAGTTACAAAGGGGATTAGGGCCCCAGATGGGGTCATGGGAACCCAATGTGACAACTACAATGCATTCCTGATTCCCCATAATAAGCTTAACAGCCTCTGAGAATATCTCAACACAGACTAGTTATAAATGATTGGTTAATAAGTGGATGAGTGCTGTACAGATCTCCCACGCCACTGCTAAGTTCTGCTAGGAGCCATAACATCCCATCTAACATGCTCTTATCCCTGAGCTCACAGCGGGAGGCCTGTTCTTTATGGAACAAGGGCAGGGGCTGTGATGTTCTCCATGGCTCACATTGGTGAAGTTCTATAGAAAAATGGAATTTCTACCCTGAGCCTATGAAATGAAAGGTGTGTGTGTATGTGTGTGTGTGTGTGTCTGACTCTGTGTCTATGTTTGTACGTGTCTGTGTGTGGGTTGCTATGTGTGTATATGTCCCTGTGTGTCCCTTTGTGTATCTGCATCTATGTGTGTACATCTCGTTGTGTCTCTCTGTGTGTCCTTCTGAGTCTGTGCCTCTATATCTCTCATTGTATGTCTTTCTCTCACTCTCTTAGATGTATGTGTATGTGTGCATATATCTCTTTATGGATATCTCCTTCCATGTGTAGTTTTTTGTAAGTTTATTTATTTATTTTGAGAAGGAGTAGGGGAAATGCAGAGAGGAAGTTAGAGAATCCCATGCAGACTCCACACTGTCTGTGCAGAACTCTATGCAGGGCTTGATCCTACAATCCGCCAGATCATGATCTGAGCTGAATCAAGAGCCAGATGCTTAACCACCAGAGCCACCCAGACATCCCTCTTTGTGTAGGTTTCTGTGTGTAGTACATCCTGGTCTGCATGTGTATATGTATATGTGCACATGCACATTTGTTTGTGTATCTCTGTGTGCATTTATGTATCCTGGTCTGCATGAGTAGGTATGTATATGCATGCATGTACATGTGCAAGTGTGTATGTGAAGGCATCCACGTGTGTGTGTGTGTGTGTGTGTGTGTGTGTGTGTGTGTGAGCTCCAGTGTGGCTAAGGAAGGAAGCATTATATCTTGTAGCTGAGGCTCCGTCGCCCAGGGGGATGTAGATGAATAGGATGTGGTGTGGTGTTGGCCACAGAAGAGTGTGGAGTGGCAGCGAGGCAGCCTGGATGTTCAACCCAGTTTTTCCGCTCACCCACTGGGTGATTTTCTGTAATTCATTTCAACTCTCTGGGCCTTAGTTCTCTTGGAGATAATATTACTTGCTTAACCTAGCTCACAGGGATTTTCTGAAAATGAAATAGTAATGTAATTTAGAATGCTTTCAAAAAAGTTAAAAGCACAATAAAAAGAAAGGCATTAAATGGATTAACATTTGACTTGATTCAGAGCCGCTATGTTCAAGATATGCATGGAAACATAACTTTGATTCCAATCTAAATCTTTGGTTGATAGATCACAGAACTTGAGCTAAATGTCCAGCTACATGGGAAGAAGGGAGAAAATCTGCTTAATTTCAGAAGAGCATTGTGTTTTAAGTGAGTATAGGCAAAGAAGGTTCATTTTGGATGCTGGTCCTGATCAGGTGAAGGTGGCTGCCCAGGATGGGATGTGGATGAGCTTTCAGAAGTCACATCCTGGTAAGAGTGATGACAGCACTGAGGAAGAGGGACATGCAGCATGCTGGCCACGGGCTTGTCACCCCTCCCAACACCGGGAGGAATCCGTATCAGACTTGGAGCCTGACATAGGCTGGTGTCTGGCATTTGCTGAAAGTTTTGTAAGTTTTGAAGTCACTAAGCTTCCCTTCTCTCATGCTACCTTGGTGTCCCTTCCTAGCTGTATTTGATGAAAATTTAATTTATTTCTGTTATATGAAAGTGTGAGTAACTTTATGTTAATTCATGGATAGATTTATGCAAAATGGCATAAATTCGGTACCTTCCTGGAATTGGGGAAAAAGTGATGATTTAGGTTGTCTCTGTGAGTGTGAGGCATCTTCTATACTCTGCCACTTTAATGCCACCTTTCTCTGGATGGGTTTTGTCACAAATTTTAAAAATTCTGATTTTTCACTTGTTCACCAGAGTCCTACTGAGCTCTTAAGAAAGTCAGAGACAAATGGCACTGGAGAAACCCCTAACACTTTCGTGTTTGTTCCCCGTGTGTTGAGTATTTCCTCCCTTCCCATTCCTTACTTCTTGAACTCCACAGGTCTTCCCTGATACCTTCATGACTCGCATATGCTGCAGGGACTTGATTTCCTTTTCCAATGCTCTTTCACCTGGCCCTGTTGACTTGAGTGTATAAATTCCTCTGCCCTTTTTCTGAATGAATAATTGCTCTTATTTTGTGGAGGTGAGCATGTGTGAGCGTGTGCGTTGGCCTCAGCTATCAGTCACTCTACTATTGATTCCTCACAAGAGTCAATAGGGAGAGAAATGCTGTTTAAATAGGTTTCATGCATCTTTTTTTTCACTTTGGGGGAACTAGAGGCAGAAATGTGGGAAATTGAGCATTGGTTTTTAATAGAGTAATTGATTTCATTCAGTACTTTATGCTGGGCACTTCTCTAGGCACTAGGGATGTGATGAGAACAAAGACAAACCTGATCCCTTATCTCGTTTTATTGGAGAGAAATAGAATTGAACACACAACTGCAATAAATATGGCACTGGGCTATGAACATGCATAGCAGCGGCATGTAAAATAGCTAAGACTGGGGGCCTGGGTGATGGGCAAAGATGGCTTGTAGAGAAAAGTACTATTTAAACTAGGGCTGAAGGAATGATGAAGATGTTGCTAATACATAAAGAATGTATGACAGAAGAGCAGAGACAGCATGTGGGAAGCACAGAAAGAATTGGCACATGCAAGAAACAGGGACATGTTCAGAGAGGGTTGAGTGTGAGAGGTGATAGATTGGAAATGTGGCTGTAGAGGTTGCCAGGTCATATGACCTTGAAAGATTCCTTAAAGACTTGACGTCCATGCTTCTCAAACATTAATGTGCTCATGAATCACCTGGAGATCTTGTTAAAATGCAGATTTGGATTTAGAAGGTCTGGAGTGAAACCTGAGATTTTTCATTTCTTTTTTTAAAACGTTTATTTTATTTATTTTGAGAGAGAGAGACAGAGACAGAGAGACAGAGAGCACCTGCGTGCAAGCTGGGGAAGGAGGGTAGAGAGAGAAAAGGAGAGAGAATCCTAAGCAGGCTCTGCACTGTCTGTGCAGAGCTCAATGTGGGGCTCAATCCCATGAACTGTCAGACCATGACCTGAGTAGAAACCAAGAGTCAGATGCGTAACTGATTTAGCCATCCAGGCAACCCAGATTCTGCATTTCTAACAAGCTTCTGGGTGATACTGGTACTGTTGGTCCACAGATCACACTTTGAGTAGCAAGGCTGCTGACTGTATCCTAAGGACAGTGGCAAGATCATGGAAAAGTTTCAGGTAGGAGAATGAAATGGTCTAATTGTGTGGTAGGAATATCCTATTTCCAGCAGTGGATATCAAGTGAACAAACCTAAAAAATGGAAATCAGTGAAGTAGCAGTGATGGTAGGAAGTCATGTGAGACTTGTCAAGTAAGGTAGTGGCAGTGGGCATGTGGGCATTGCCCGTGACTTATTCCTTAACCCTGTCCTGCTCAAGTGGCTGCAGTAACAATGCTGTCCCTATCTGCCATTTCCACGGGGCAGTAACTCCATTCTGGCGGGGTTTGGGCAGCATAGAACATGGCAGCACAGCATAGTACTTAACAACATAATCCTTGGGGTGACTTAAGTCTGAATTTAAATCCTGACTCCATTACTTCCTAGTTGCTTTCCCTCTCAGAAACTCCAATGTCACATTGGCTGCAGATAGAGAATAATACCTGTCACATTATTGGGGGATAAAATGAGATTATGTAGATAAAGTGCTTAGGCCTATGCCCAACATTCACTGATTATCAAAAAATACACAGTGAGAGCTTGCTCCAGTAAATTAGGCTTTGGGGATTCAGCAATGAACAAAGTAGATTCAGTCCCTGCCCTCTTGGAACACTTGATAGATAGTAGTAGCAGCTGCTCATTATTCTCAGCAATAACTCTCTGCTGTTGGTACGCTCGTTTTGTGCATGGAGACTGAGCATGAAGCTCCAGTCGCAACTTGTCTGGACAGTAAGCCCTCAACACCTTCTAGAACAAGTTGTGGAGATAAACGCTCTATCCCATGCCTTCAGTTTAATTGATCCTTCAAGCCCTGGTGGCACTTTCAGCTTAATCACCCACAATGCTGGAGCAAGGATACTTGAGGTCTAACATCATTTTCCGGCTCAGTAATCTATATGTGGCTGACCCTGCAACATTACATTTAACTGTTTTCAAAGGTTTGGGAGGGTGTATGCATGGCTCATCTTTAACCAGTGTCTAGATATGGCCCAAAATACCCATGTGAAAGAACTTCTTGGGTTTTGAGCTATAGATTTTCAAGTGAGGAATTGAATTGCTGAACCCTTGAGAGGAAGGCCAAAAGATAAGAGGAGTATAAAGGTGGCAGTGGCAGGAAAAATGACTGGTAGTCTTTGGCATGGCAGATGTGAGCTGCACCAAGGAAAGATTTGGTAGGCTCTCTAGTCTTCCACGACAGGTCCAGCTGCAAAGGATCCTTGGTTGTAGACTCCAGCTACTTAAGGAAATGCAAATTTACTGGAAGATTATGGGAACTGGATCCCATATGAGAAACTATGGGAGGTTCTCAGGTTACAAGATAGGCTGTTGGAACAGCTTTGGGAAAGGGAAGGAACCAAACAGGACTCAAGAGGACTGAGCAGTAGGAACCACAGCAATACTTTGTGGCAATAAGAGGCTCATCTACCATCAACTCTTCCTTCTCTGCAGGGAAGGAAGGACTCAAAAGTCCAGATGTTGCTCTAGACTTAGAGTCCCAAAAGAAGGTCTACCTGGTTGAGCAGAGGCTGTAGGCCTGCTCCCTGACCACTTTAAGAGTGGGGGGAGGAAGGTTCTGGTGACTTTAGCATTTGTTTTGGGAGGTGGGCACTTGGAATTGCCTTCCCTCCATTATACACAATAGTGCGGTGGTAGATTTCCAAAAGGAAATTCCAATGTTATGAAGATGAAGAAAGTGGGTGTAGGTACCTGTAACATGTAAAATGATAAGGTTGAATCATTAGTGAAGAGCCAACTTTACACTATTTTTCCCTTTGAGGTTTGTTTAAATATACCTTGTCTTTCTGGGATTCTGGATTTTGTCATAACATTAGATTCACCTATCCCTTCCCCTCCCCTTTAGTGATATGACTGGCAAAGGATTGTGCAGAATGGAGACACCTGTGATCCTAGACCTCTGCCTCCTTGGTCTAGTCAGAGCAGACAATAAAATCTGATTGACTGTTACAAGTGGAGAAGAAATGTGTTGAAAGAGCATAGGGGAGATCCCTACAGTGGCCTGAAAACCTGCAGAACTGGGAAGCCAGAATTAAGGTTAGGATTGCAGACAGATGCCAGCTATAGAACTAACCTGGTGAGGTCCCCATGGCTGCTGTCCCTGCCCCTGGACACCACAGACTGTACGGTTGTGGCTAATGCACCAACACCACTGACCCTGCTTCCACTGCGACCATGGTAGTTTTTGCTACTTCTTGCCTTCAGAAGGGATTTTTCACAATCTCTGTTTTTTCTGCACCTGTAACTGCTGTCAGAGTTTTAGATGGGGCTGTTCAGAGCAGATAGGCCTAGGCCATGTCCCATGTCCTACCTTCAAAGAAGGTTGGGAAGGCAAGCTTCACATTTTCAGGCTGTGCCTCTTAATGAGATGCTTATAGCAGAGGTAATTCCCCAAACGTAGGAAAGAATTTTATTGCTTGGCCACCAAAATAAAAATGCTTATGATGTTTTCATTTTAAGCCATTTTTGGTAATAATTAAAAAAATCACCTCCTTGATGTTTTAGATTCTGATACTAGATTCTGATATTTAGATTCTGGTAACTTTAGCTTTTATATTGTGAGGGGCGCCTGGGTGGCTCAGTCGGTTAAGCCTCCGACTTCGGCTCGGGTCAGATCTCATGTTTGTGGGTTCGAGCCCCCCGTCAGGCTCTGTGTTGACAGCTAGCTCAGAGCCTGGAGCCTGCTTCCGGTTCTGTGTCTCCTTCTCTCTCTGCCCCTCCCCCTCTCATGCTCTGTCTCTCCTGTATCAAAAATAAATAAAACATTAACAAAAATTTTATATTGTGAGCTGGGCACCTGGAATTACCTTCCCTGCATTATACACAATGGGGCGCCTGGGTGGCTCAATTGGTTAAGCATTCGATTCTTGATTTCGGTGCAGGTCATGATCCTAGGGTCATGGGATTGAGCCCCGTGTCCAGCTCTGTGCTGAGTGTGGAGCCCGTTTAAGATTCTCTCTCTGTCTCTCTCTCTCAGTCTCTATCTCTTTTTCTCTCTCTTTCTCTCTCCCTCTCTCTTCCTCTCTCTCTCCATATGCTCCTCTCTCCCATTTGTGCTCTCCCTCTCTCTGAAATAAATTAAAATAGAAAAAGTGCTTTTGTGGGTTCAGCACAACAACATGGATAGATTGAAGACCATAATGGAATCCATTATCTCTGTCATTTCCTTGAGTATCTGAATGAAATTTCAATGGCTATGAGGCAAGGTTATGTAGAATTTAGGACAAAAGGTTTTAATCCAGGCTTTGCCACTTACTAGACCTTGGAGACATTATTTAATCTCTCTCAAGGCTGTTTCCTCATTTGTAAAATGGGGATTACCTTATCATATACCTCATACTTCAGGTTCTTATGAGATATTATTCATACATCTCTTAGGACTGTGCTAAGCATATCATAGTCTTTATGACCAACTTAGAGAACTTTGGGAGAGTTTTCGGACTGGCCAGAAGAGTCTCTAGTGCATTATGGCTAAGGCATAGCCTTAGAGAACAACTTAGAGAGTTTTCAGACTGGCCAGAAGAGTCAAAATGCAAGGACTGGTGATGTCCAGAATGTACCAGATATATGCTTTCAAGGCTAATCTGGGGAAAGGAGGTCATAATGAAAGCTGAAGTAAGTGACGTCCATCAAATAAGATGGGAAAATTCCCATATGCACCTGGCCACAGGTGCCTGGGAATAGAGTCTGCTTTCAGAGTACAGCTAGATGGGAAAAGGCCCGGTGGTCTCAAGTTGTAGACCAATCTTAGGGCCCCATCTCCTCAGTTTAGAAATAGATTAGAGATTAGTCACTATAGGGGAATGGGTTTATTCCCAGTTTATAGACCTTTTGCGGGGGAACTTCTTTGCAGAATTCAAAAGACGAATGTTCTCAGATACAGATGATCTCAACAACCTTTATTTAGGTTGAAATTCTGGGGAAGGCATCAATCTTTGGATCTATGCATATTTCTATTTTTGTTCCAGTTACCTACCAAATAGTAGTTTTATTTCTAAGTGCTAATTTAAGAAGTATCTCTTTTAAAAGCTATTCTTTGGGTGAAAATATAAAAGATAGAGTCAGTGCATCTAATAGGAAGTGATTTGTTGATGTTGGATGACTCACTTCTTCAGCTATGTTATCAGTTTTATTATTATTTAGCTTTTTTTTTTTTTTTTTGCTAAATTAGGAATGAGAATGAATCACCCAAAAAAGTAAGATTCTAAGAGTTGCACCTACATTTGTTTCCCCATAACAGAGGATCATTTGAGTTTATATAAGATGTTATTTCAGCGTTAGCACATCACCTCTAAAGGTGCCACACTTAAAGCTGGGTTGATTGTAGAAAGCACCATTTAGATGTTTCCATGGAGGGATTAAAGGCAGAATATGTACATACTGGTCACCCAGGGAGAAGTTGATATAGTCATTTACCTTTTTAATGGAAGCAGGGGATGTAATTAACAACCATTTGCATGCAACACTTGAATATTTCATGGTGGTGACAATGATTCATCCCTGCTTCCTACAGCAACTAGAGGAAAATTAAGCCCAGGTCTTATGAGTCTCAGGCAACTATAGAATATGCGATTCAAAATTCATCCCATCTACTGTCCCACTAGCTCACATTCCTGTGTTCCTTTAAGGCTCATCCTCCTGTCTTAAGCAGCAGTTTTCACTCTGAATTGCTTTTCACCAGAGGCCCCCTAATTTACAGAGGGACTGGTAAGTGCGCTGAAGCCAAATAGGTTTCAACTATCAGGTTTCAATCTGACATCCATTGATAGTGGCTTCTGAATAAGGTGGGATGGAGGGCAGTGGTCGATTAGTAATGCCTACCGTGAGTTAGAGAGGGCAGAGTGTTATCACTTTGCCAACCTCAACCAAAGTGAAGATTGCAAGATGAGGAATTGGGTCTGGCCTTGCCTTAGCCATAATGCACTATAAGACTTTGGACAAATCTCAGCATTACAGTTTTCTTAAATGCCACTTTGGGGGAAGGGCAATAAATAGTCTACAGTACAAGATTCACAAGTCTGTCATAAAGGTAAAAAAAACTATATAAAAGTATAGAAATCTCTATAATACATTGTCACATTCCCATTTTGAAGGACACATAGATCTATGTAAATGAGATTTGGACCTCTACTTTAAATATACTTATCTATTTCTCTTACTAATGTCGAAGGAGTAAGGAGAGTTTGGAATCTTTGAGAGGCAAAGCTATAGAAGATTAGAAATGAAAGGCCTTAGATATTGTCTAAGTTACACATAGTTTTTTAAATATGTGTAACAACTGTTACTACAAACCCCTAGAGCACCCAATACAATAAACCAGTAAGTGGTGCTATCCTGTTTGAAGCTCCTTTTTTCTCACCAGGCTTCCCAGATTCTTGGTGTAGAGTAAGCACTATTGAATATGCTTAAATTCAATTAGGTCCCCCACATATCTTTAGAAAGTGGTAATTGAATGTTCCGAGCCCTACCAATGGTGTCTTGGGTTTTGACGTCCAGTGCATGTGTAACCAAATTCCCCTCCTTGAGGCAAGAAACAGACATACCTGTGTGAGATCTGAATGACAGAATGCCTGGTATGGGAGGAAAAAAAAATATTTATGTGTGAGAGGAAACCCACTCACAACTGTATGATAAACATGAAGACATAAAAATCAGCTGTTTGGGGGGCCTGGGTGGCTCAGTCGGTTAAGCCTCCGACTTCGGCTCAGGTCAGATCTCACGTTCATGGGTTTGAGCCCCGCGTCAGGCTCTGTGCTGACAGCTAGCTCAGAGCTTGGAGCCTGCTTCCTGTTCTGTGTCTCCTTCTCTCTCTGATCCCCCCCCTCTCATGCTCTGTCTCAAAAATAAATAAAACATTTAAAAAATCAGCTGTTTTATTTGTAAATGCCTTGAGTGGATTGAGTTGTTTGTAGTGCACCTTTGGCCTTTGCCCTTCATCTATCTGACAAATATTTATCGGGCATCTACTGTGTATCAGGCATTCTTCACTGAGGATATAACTCCGGGAAAAACCAATGAGATTCTTGTTTTCATGGAATGTGTATTTTGTTAGGAGAGACTGAATAAACACAGATTAAACAATTTCAGACAATGATATGTTTTCATACAAAGAAACTGAACATACAGCTTATAGATAGCAAGGGCTCTGTACTTGTTAAATGAATCAATAAAGGCTTTTTATTGGTCACTAGTGGCCCCAAACCACATGTTGAGACTAGGTACTCTTAATATAAAGAGTAGAACCATATCAATTGTAATCTTAGAGTTCCCATGGGACACAAGAGAAACTTCATTTGCCTGATTAAATGGGAGTTTGGCTCAGAGGATTGTGGCTAGAGCTTTTTATTTTCTTATGTTTCTGAGCTCTTTGACAATGTTTCCACACCTATAGCAATGTTGTAAAAGCTACTCTGTCTTCACGATAACGGAGCACAGAGGAGTTGCCTCAGGAATTTATAGCCACTGGAGAAGGGGCACTGGTATAGCCGACTTATAAACAAAATAACTTTAATAAATTTTGTTGACTGAGGAAAGGCAAAGCATTTTCCAGATCTAGAAAACAAATCAGAATGGGTAGGACTCAGAGCTGGGAGAAGGTGGTTACAGGAGAGAACTCAAATTTGAGAAGAGAAGGGCGAGAAGCCGTCAAACAAACAAAGAAGCCCGAGGAGCCAAACAGGATGCAAAGCTGGTTTCATTTGGACCATGATTCCCTAACCCCATATGAGAATGAAAATGGGAATAAAGTACCCCATGTGAAATGGGCAAAAACGCAGAGTTCACCAAAAGAACTATCAATCTAACCCAAAAAAGAGATGTCTTAGATTTGAGGCATTTCTCATTTGTGCTCTTTGAAAAATTAACTCATCACGTCCACAGAAACAGTGTTACAAAGCATGTGAAGCATCTGTCCTGTGCCCAGTGCCCACCACCCTTTTCTTCCCGGCCTGGGCATATCTGTAGGTCCAGGCCTTCAGTTGAGAGGGAAGACAAGAGTTATACACCTTTTTCCTCTTCGTGTCAGCTGGGCTAGCTTCATGGCCCCCTCCACTCTGGCCTGTCCTGGCTGTCATCCAGGCAGAGAGGCTGGCGGGGAGGTCTTGGGACTTGTGTGTTCAGCTTGTCTAGGCTGCCAGGTGAGGCAAACCAGAAGGTGAGAGGGAGGCACAGGAGGAAAAAGGAGCAGCTGTTTTGGCTTCTTACCTTTCAAAGGTAGTCAAATCTCATTATATCTCACCCTAACACTGTGAAGCTCCAGAACATTCTGAAACCCCAGGAGCAGGTAGAATATGAAAGTATTTGGATTTACCAAACTATTTCCCATCTTGTTTGGAGGTCTCCTGCATCCTGCTGTGTTTGCTTGCATGCCCTTTGCTGGTAGTTCTTTTCACATCACCTACCTTACATCCTTGGATTGTCCTGTGAAGCGTACCTTCCTAAGGTCAAGTCTTTGCTTGGCTGCCTCCTATTTACCCCTTGGGACCCTCAACCAGGTTTGATGCTTCTCCCACTGTTTCCCCAATCCTAGCATTTACCCCACATATCTGTTTAATTTCTGTTTTCTCCTCTCTAAGGGTGTGGAAGCAGAGAATTATCTGTCTTGCTCACCATCCCCACTGCAGGATTAACACAGTGTGTGCCAATCATTCATTGACCCAGTGGATGAATCCATGGCCTGCCTATTCCATAACTAGCCATTTTCTGTTTTATTTCCTCATCTGTAAAATCAAGTACCTTCTTTACTTAGGTCACAGAATTTCCTTGAGAGCCAGATAAAGTGAGAAACATTGTTTTAAGAGTACAAAAGGCTATGTAAAGCTGTAACGTTGTGTTAAATGTTACGTGTGATGCTGAGTGGAAAGATGATGGGTGAGGCACCCCTTTTGTTTGCTGTTCCTTCCTGTTCTTCAGACACAAATACATGTCAGTGTCTAAATGCTGTCTTTTCAGAGGGAAGATTGACGGAGACAAGCTCTTCTCTCTGCTCCTGTCAGGGTAATGGGCACCTACTGAGGTGCTCATCTTAATTTAGCTAATAGAGGGCACTTGCCACCTGCACTCTTATTGTTTTGATTTATTCAGCAGGCTTGCCATGATTAAGGTGTCCTCTTTGTTATTAAGATAAAGACCGAC
>NC_043705.1:103117507-103121384 GCF_006229205.1 Suricata suricatta | reverse complement strand
GACAGCCTCAGGCCCAGAGCCTTCAGCAGGAAATAGTACTTAACTTGAATTTAACAAAAATGTAATTGTTATTACTGAGGCATAATTTTCAGTATGATATTTATTGGCATTATGCTTATGGTTACTATCAATTTATGGTGATAGCAATTTTCTACTTATGATAGCAATTTAAAGTTTCCTGTTATAGTGTATTAATTTAAGTAAAAACGTAGACTGATTTAAAGAAAAATATTACCTAACTAATATTGCAGGTTTTATGCAGATATTGTAAAGGTCAGGAAAGAATATGCCAACAACTAAAGTTTGTATTATTTCACTCCTTCCAACAGTTCTGTCAGGAAAATGTTATTTTAATCTCAAGATTAAAGATAGAAGTTAAGTAATTTGACCATGGGCATTCATCTGGCAAGTACAGAGCTGGGATTTGAACCCAGGCCTGCCTGACTCAGAATCCCATTTTTAACCTCAAGGACATAGCCCTTTGTAGGTGAAAATAGGATTCTGGAACATTAGCTGGAATGGCCTTTGGAAACCAGTTGGTCCAGTGTTGTCAAACTTCTTCACTACCGGTCCCCCTTTTATCATATATTTTTTTATTTTTTGGAACAACAAGCAAACAAATTAATGTAATCTCCCAGTGATTATGAATCAATTAAAGATGTATGGTGACAACTGGAGCTTTGGATCAGCTTAAAGAATTAGCATTGCCTTGGGGTCTTAAAAATAGAATGTTGACAGTCAAGTATGAACCTCTCTTAGCATCTTCGAGGATGCTTAGATGTCTGTGGTTCCTAGGTTGAAAACGATGCAAGCTAGGCCACTTTCCTGTCTACCAGGATGTGGAGAAAGGGAGTGTGGTCTGTCACATGTGAGGAAGTGGTAGGGTCAGAAGCAGAGTCTTGAGAAGGTACCGTTTCATTCTGCCATGTTATTCAAATGGATCCAATTACTTCTCTAAGAGTTTTGGTCCAGGGCTTGGCTATCTTCTTGTTTCCAACCACTCTTGATCCCCATGGCTGCTTCCTTGTAGCCCTGAGTTCAATCTCATCTTTATTGTTTCCCTCTGTGGAAATGCATGCTTCTCAAGAAGGTAGGTATAAGGTGGTTGTCAAGTCATCCCTGTGACCATAGTGCCCTGAGGAATGCTCTGGATTTCTCTCCAAGTCTGTGTCTTGTTGAGTAACATTACTCTGCAGCCTGTTGGCCATCCAGGTAATATTAGAAGAGCCTCCCCAATCTTCCCTTTGCTTCCCCCTCCAGGCTCAGCATTTACTATTCCTCTGACTCACTTTGTTCACTTGGCAACACTGAACTACTTCCTTTGAACTTACCATGTTCTTTCATACCTTGTAACCTTTGCATATGCTATTTCTTCTCAGAAATAAAGTGTTAACATCCACTTAGCATGTACCAGTGCCAGTCACTGTGCCAAGAGCTTTGTTAGTTAATTTAATTTGGTTCTTACCATAGCTCTTTATGAGGAAGGAATTATTATGCCCACCTGATGTATACGATTAACAAGACACAAAGTGAATCAGTAACATGTTGCACAACTGGCAAATGTCAGAGCCAGAATGTGAATCTGAAACTCAGATATCTGACTCAGGGTACATATCTTGAATCACTTCCTCTTGAAATCTCCCATTCACATGGCTTATTTTTATACAGTACCTCTTAGATTTCAACCTTATTATTGACTCCCCTCAGAAATTCTTTCTTGTACCTCTTGACTATGTCAGAATTGTTCTGTAGCTGTTTCCAGCATCATCTTGTTTTTCCCACTTTGTTATGATTTCCTACTTACTTGTCTGTCATGATTACCAGAGTGTGAGCAGCATGAAGTCTTCGTCACAGTTGTAACCTCCACGCCTGGCACAATGTGGAATATTTAGTGGGCACATGTGCATAATTGTTGACTGAATAAAGGCACCATCTTCTTTTTTTCTTCTTTCTTAATCTCTGTGCTGAGTCATCATATATTATAATTTTTACCTCCCAAGTGCCTTCTCTTCCTGTCTCAATGTACGTCCCCCATTTCCTTGCCTTTACTTTAGCTCTGTTTGACGATCCCTTGCGTGGGTAGTAAAGTTCTCAAGTATTTGTTCCTGCAAAGAAACAGTTTATTGAGTGATAAAACAGCAAGACTGTTCTGTGAAATAAGGTTGATCACTTTCAGTGATTATGGTTCACCTTTCTGTAAGCAATCTTTAAATCTGGAAGTAAAGACTCTCTGATAGGGTGCTACAACCTCACTGAATGCCTCAAACAGCGATTCAGGAAGGTAGAAAATTGTCCATGAATTAGAATAAACTGTGGTCTGTTGGTGCCAGGTCTGTGTTCTAGGCTGGATGAGGCTGAACTTTGACTCTTGAATTTTTTGTAAGTTCATGTGGGCATCATCACATTGGAAGAATACATCTTTCCAGTTTACCAAAGCCAAATAGCAATATTTCAAAACTCCTGGTTCAGGGAAGAATGTAGTATTCACAACCCAACCACATGGAACAAGTTTAAGCTGGAGGACCTCTTTGAACCCACGAACCTTGAGATCATGACCTGAGTTGAAGCTGGACTCTGAACCAACTGAGCCACACAGGCGCCTCTTGGAGGACCTCTTTGAAGTTCCAACACATGGCCTCCATCAGCTTCTTCCTGATAAAACTACGGATGAAGTTTTTGATGCTGTCTGCATTTTGACCCTACTTCCACCTTTAACTTCACAGATTTTTTTTGGTTACTGGCTTCTCACACAAGTGCCCCCTATACCTCATACCCCCCAAGAAAAAAACATAAGTGCTTGAATTCAATTTTGCCATCAAGCAAGCATTCTGGATGTCAGTTAGCTTAAAATAAATGAAATGGATAAAAAGATTTGCAGTCACAGGTGTCTTGACACATGTTTCAAGGTGGTACCAAACCTGCTCATCATACAATATAACTTTCATGTTGACAACTTAGCTGAATGAAATGGACTTTATGGGCAGAAACTTTTGAAACACCCTGATATTTCAATGACTTCTCAACATTTGACCCTGCCTCTCAGCTCTTTCTCTTCATTTCTACTCTCTTTGCTGCCATCTTAAGCAAAACTCTGGCTGGTTCTCCTTTGCTGGGCCTCAAGACCTTCTACAAATTGAGCCAAACAACCTTTCTGATGTTCTCTGACCTGTAGTCATTGTTCAGCCACGTTGGATTGCTCACCCTAAAGAAGCCACCTTGTTTCATGCCTTTCAGCTTTAGCTATTTCTTTTGCATCTCCCAGGAGGATCTTCTCTTCACATAGCCTCCTATTTTATTTATTTATTTTTTCCATTCTTTGCAGCCCTATTGAAATGGCTTCTTTGTTACATCTTCCTAGATCTCCTCAGTCAGGGAGTTTCCGTCCCCTGTATTTCCAGGTGTGTTGATTTCCATATTTTATCTTAAAAGCAAGGTTGTCATTCAAAACCCTGAATAGCCAAAGTAATATTGAAGAAGAAAACCAAAACGGGAGGCATCACAGTCCCAGACTTTAACCTCTACTACAAAGCTGTCATCATCAAGACAGTATGGTATTGGCACAAAAACAGACACATGGACCACTGGAATCGAATAGAGAACCCAGAACTGGACCCACAAGTATATGGCCAATTAATCTTTGACAAAACAGGAAAGAGTATCCAATGGAAAAAAGACAGCCTCTTCAACAGGTGGTGTTGGGAGAGCTGGACAGCAACATGCAGAAGAATGAAATTAGACCACTTTCTTATACCATTCACAAAAATAAACTCAAAATGGCTGAAGGACCTGAATGTGAGACAGGAAACCATAAAAACCCTAGAGGAGAAAGCAGGAAATAGCCTCCTAGACCTCAATCGCAGCAATTTCCTCCTCAACA
>NC_043705.1:103115885-103117407 GCF_006229205.1 Suricata suricatta | reverse complement strand
CTGATGAGTGGATCAAGAAGATGTGGTATATATATATATATATATACAATGGAGTAATACATGGCAATGAGGAAGAATGAAATCTGGCCATTTGTAGCGAAGTGGATGGACCTCGAGGGTGTCATGCTAAGCGAAATAAGTCAGGCAGAGAAGGACAGATACCATATGTTTTCACTCATAAGTCTAACAGAAGAAACCTAACAGAGGACCATAGGGAGAGGAAGAAGGAAAGAGAGCTGGGAAGAGTGAGAGACACAAATCATAAGAGACTATTGAATACTGAAAACGAACCGTGGACTGAAGGGGGAGAGGGAGGGAGGGAAGGTAGTGATGGTCATGGTGGGGGGCACTTCTGTGGAGAAGCACTGGGTGTTATATGGAAACCAATTTGAAAATAAACGATTAAAAAAAGAAAAAGAAAATAGGGGTAAAAAAAACCCCAAAACCCTTTTTTTTAAATAAAAAAAAGTTTATTTATTTTGAAAGAGAGAAAGAGATAGAGAGAGAGTCAGAGAGAGAAAGAAAGTGGGTCCCAAGCAGGCTCGCATTATTAGTGCAGAGCCTGACACAGGGCTTGAACTCACAAACTGTGAGATCTTCACCTGAGCTGAAATCAAGAGTCAGACACTTAACCTACTGAGCCGTCCAGGTGCCAACCAGATAATACTTCTTGACATCAAATATTATGCATGTATTTTGCTGGAAACATTTGAATAGTACAGAAAAGAGGGGAAGAAAAAATAAAAGCTTCCCCCTACCTCGTATCTTTAACTGTAGCCTGTGACAGTCTGCTGTGGTTTATGTGACTGTGTTTGCTTAATCTACCGCTGGACTCCCTACATTCCTTGAGTGCTGCCACGACAGCTATGTGCCCAGCCCTGTACATTGTACACAGTAAGCACACAATGAATGTCTGCATTGTCATTGTCAAATGCTATCCTTTCTAAATGATTTCATTTAGGCTTTATAATGTGTATGGTATCCGTCATATACATATATGCACCCCCCCCCCCACAAATATGGCAAACCCAGTTGAAAAAGTCTGCATTTAGAATAGCGTGGAAAGGTATGTCAACTCTCCAAGAGAAAAGCCACTGGAAAAGAGCATTTCTAGCCCAACATCTTAGGGTTAAAAGGGATAGAGATTCTCTCAATTTCCCTCATCCTTTATTGAAAGGCTGAAGACCCCTGGGATCCCAGAAAAGCTACAACTCTAGTCTTGGGAAAGGAATGAATGGCTCTTCTCTTATCTCAATATTACTTGCTCATGGGGCCTCTGCTTCTCTCTGTTTTAATATCCTGTCTTTCTTAAAATGCTTCCTTCTTTTGCTTAGTCACCCTGCACCTGGCCTGAAATGGCCACTCCTGTCCTGACTGCCTAACCCTGCAGCTTGGCAGCCCACATTTGAATGACAACAATCTCTCAGCTACCAAGGTCCCAGTTTTCAGGTACATAACCTGATTGGCCCAGCTCACCTTTTCTTCCCAGACTGACGTCGCCGGATGCTGAAGGATGGCTGTG
>NC_043705.1:103061215-103115785 GCF_006229205.1 Suricata suricatta | reverse complement strand
AGAGAGAGAGAGAATTCCAAGCAGGTTCTGCACTGCCAGCATGGAGCCCGACGTGAGGCTCAAACTCATCCACCATAAGATCATGACCTGAGCTGAAATCAAGAGTCAGATACTTACCAGACTGAGCCATCCAGGTGCTGAGGCATTTGTGTATTTGGAAAGGTCTAGACTACATGACCTTGAAAAGTTCTTTCCAACATTTACAGTTCCAAGGACTTCTCACTAGACAAACACATGTGTACCTCTGAGTTCCACACCTGGTACGTGGCATTTGCACAACTGAGGAGCATTCCCTGATTTGTGTCTCCCAATTTGACTGCAATATCCTCAGAGGCTCCTTAGCCATCTGGCTGTTGCTACCTCCTGTCTCGTGGAGCATTCACTGTTTTCAGCTAGGTTTGGTAGTCTTGAGCTCATTTCATTTTCTAAACAGGTAGGCAATTATAATACAGGAAGCAAAAGCAAGGCTGATGACAAAGCCACCCTGTGGGTAGTGAGAGCAGAAAGAAAGCTTGACTGCCTGGAAAGAGTCTACTAGTGATTTTGAATCACTGAGCTCGTTGCTAACTAACATTGTAATTAGAGTTAAACCACGAAAGCCAAGATTTAGGAGACCATCTGGTCTGCTGTTTGGAGAAAGGGAGAGAACATTCCAACCTTGGAGAATGGAGTTGCTGGGGCTCCTGCAAATGACCTTGTACTTTGCTTGACTCCTTTCTGTTTCAATCTCCTCTATGATGGATGGCAAATGCTGTGCTGAAAAAACACAGATGTTTTCCAAGACCTTGACAGAATGGGTTCCCTCCATCCTCTGGCTTGAATCCAGCAGCGTCAGATCTGTGGACATTTACTGAGGGCCTGTTAAATGCGAGAGACTGTGCTAGTCCCTGCGGATTAAAAGCATATAGCATCTTCCTTTTAGGAGACTAGAATCTAACTAGAGGGCAAAACATAAATACTCGAACAGCTGAAATGACAAGTCCAAAGAGGTCAAAGCAGAGGGACCCTGGTGATGGGTTTTGAAGAATGCAGGGATTATTACGGCTCACAGGGACCCATGGACATTTCATTATAGAGAGAGGTTAGCTGAGCCTTGTCGACTTGAATAGTTCAAAAGTACACTCAAAGTAAGAAGAGCTGTTGGGAATGAGACAAGTCACTGAAAGTCAAGGCTCACTCAAAGGGCCATGCTTCTATCAACTTGCGAAGAGCACTCAGAGGATGTTAGCTTTAGCATTCTTTCCTAGCAGAAGGGAACTAAGTGATTCAGTTAAGTATCCTCAGCAAGAGTATCCAGCATTGTCTTTGTGAACTTGTAAAGCAGCATTGCAAAGGCCCTTCTGTTTGGTGTTACTAATTTTGATCTCGAGTTACAAACTTGCATTGTTTATAATAATTTCCTGACGTGTGTCTCTTCCATTGAGCCAGGAATCTACCTCTCACTAAGGCCCACCTGTGGAGTCTAGCTTTGACCTCCAGAGGCATTAAGGAAAAGATATCATTTATCTTCCAGATGCTGGCCATTGTCATATGAAGGCAGCTATTCCATATTCCTTGAACTTTGTCTCTTCTGAACTAGTCATCTCCGATTCCAGAATACGGCCCTCACCATTTGGGTATTCCCTGTGAACGCAAGGTACTCCACCAGTTTTGTCCTTTATACCTTGGGATAAGATCATGAGGGGTGGGGAGGGAGAGATGACCTAATTCTTTGGTAGCCTTCAGTAAATGCAATTACTTTTCTCAGGAAGAACTCTTAGTCTTTTGGATCCCCGTGAGCTGTGAGCTTCTTGGGGGGCCCTGAAGCATCTGTGTTAGAGATATATCTTCATCAGGGAGAGCTTTGAAGAAACAGCTCCCTACTTCCTGTACCTGTCCCCTTTCACCCCCAGTGCATTTGCTGTAGAAAGGCCACATGTGCAAAGGCAGTGCACATCTCTGTTCAGTTTGCAAAGCATGAAGCCTCACTGAACATTTACTTTCTAGATCATCTTTCCTGTTGTATTGGCATTTTCTTATGAAATTATTCAGGCCATTAAATCACTTGCTCACCTGCTTACTTGTTGAGCACCGTATATAACGTGCTGCAGCTGCAGACTTCAAGTAGCCTCTGTGTCCTCAAGGAGATGACAGACAAGATGAGATAGGCTCCAAGGTGAGTGAATACAGTTCAGTGGGATAAAGGCTAAACTGGGGGTGATGGGGACACAGAACAAAGAGTCAGGAAGTGGGCAGTGCCGGGGAAGATTAAGGAAACTCACCACCAGATCGTAGTGATTAGATTGTGTGCTATCTGAAAGCAGGGACGGTGCCCTGTTCATCCACTTTAGCGTCTTCTCCTGGCATAACACCTCACCAGTTACAAACGCTCCATGAATATTTATGGGATAAGTTGACTAAGCTGCCGTCCTCCATCAAAGGCAGCACGGCTCTTCTTTGAAGTTGCATTCGATAAGCAGAAGACTGAAGAAAAAAGAATGTGAAAAGAGGCCCATAATCACTGGATTTTTACCAAGAGATGGCAGAAAGAGTCCACCATGTTGAGTTATCCAGTACAAAAAATGTCATCTCTCCCATTAACTTCATGTTTCCATTTGGATCTTTCTCACTCCTGCTGGGAGCCGGTGCTGGGAGGCCCCTATTTCCCCCATTTGGTCTTGGGGAAAGGAGAGGCACTGTCCCTGTTTCTGTGACATTCCACTCGCTCCCTCCACCCCCCATGGGGACTCTCCTTCTCCACTCCAGAGGCCTAAGCCTCACCTCACTGCGTGGTGACCATTGTCAATGTGCCAGTCACAAGGCACAGGTTCCACTGCTCAAGGCATCAGCTCCTGTGGTATTTGCAGATTGTACAACCGCTGGGCAAATGCCGGCCGCCCTACACAGTGGTCCATCTCATACCCCAAAACACCCAAAGCAGAATTATTGAACTATGTACAAATCTTATTATTCTATTAATTCTTCTATAGATAGTCAGGGCAGGGGTCCTCACTGCCATTTATAGTGAAGAGGCTCTGAAGAGCTGACTGAAGTTTCCGAAGATCAAACTTTTGTTAAGAGTAGAGACTCAAACCCCGGGCTTTTGTGATCATTATTATTACTGAAATAAATTTTCTCCTGATTTTGAAAGGTAGATATGTTTTCTATAGAAAATCAGAATAAAAGAAGGGAAGTAAGATCATGACATGGAGGCAGTTGCTATTAACAGCTTGGATTTTCCTCTGGTCTTTTTAATTTCTATGCCCAGATGTTAGAATTATAAGTGTATACACATTGATATTGAAATCCTAGTACACATACCATTTTATAAGCTGCCTTTTAAAGATTGAGATATAATTGACATACAATATGATATTAGTTTCAGGTGTGCCACAGAATGATATTTGTATTTATTGTGAAATGATTACCACAACACATCTAGTAAACATCTGTCACCTCACATAGTTATAATTTTTTTCCCTTATGATGAAATCTTTTAAAATCTACTTCTCTTAGCACGTTTCAAATTACAATGCAAGGGTATTAACTATAGTCACCATGCTGTATCTTATATCCCCAGGACTTATTTTATTTTGACCAACTTCACCCATTTTGCACCCCCCCAAACCCTCCCCCGCCTCTGTCGATCTGTTTTCTGTACGTGTGAGTTCGGCTTTTTCTTTCCTTTTTTAGATTCCACATATAAGTGAGATCATATGGTATTTGTCTTTCTCTGACTCTTTTCAGTAGAGCCTGCTTTTAATGAATTGCAATAATATCACTCCTTTATTCAGCATGCATGTACGGGGTACCTCTCATTTGCCTGGTGTGAGCAAAGTCCTGCAGGGAGGTGGGGAGACCAGCGCATCCCCGAGAATCCCAGTAATAAATGCAGAGTCGGAGACTGAGAGGTCACAGGGAGGAAAAGAGAAGATGCCGGGGAACAAGGAGACCTGGTTTAGACTGAGGGGTTAGGGAATGGCTTTCTGGGGAAGGCGCACTTAACGTGAGCCTTCTAGAATGAGAAGGCTTTTTTTTTTTTTTGCCAGGAAAAGGACGGGGTGCAGGCAGCATCCTATCAGAGTGGTATGGATGAAGAGCCAGGAAGATCTTTCTGGGACTGTGGGCCTGAAAGAGGGTCCCTGTGGCTGATGGGAGGTGAGCAAGGGAGAGGAGGTTGGCAGGAGGCGACGCTGGAGAGGAAGCCAGGTCCAGATCCCAGGGCCATCTATGGGTTTAGGGGCTTCATCCTAACGCCAAGTGAAGGCAGTGACGGGTTTTAAACAGGAGACTGACATGGTTTGCTTCACTATATAAAAAGATCACACATGCTGAATTGAAGAGTATGGATGGAGGAGGGAGAGGAAGATTTTATCATTAAATATTCTGTTGCACAATTTTTAATGGTAACATTTCAATAAGACCTTATTTTAAAAATTCCTTGGTTTAGTGTTATTTTTGTTATAATTCTCAACATAGTGAATGTCCTTGCTGAAAAGTTAGTGTGCATGGCTATGATGGTCGCCTTCGATGAAATCCCTGGAGGAGGATTGCTGGCTCAGAGCGCATGCGCAGTTCTAAGGCTATTTTTCCATATTGCTAAGTTACCCTCTAGAAAGGCTGTCAACTCTCCTGGGCAGGGAATAAATATGCTGATTTCCATATACCCTTGCGAACTGTGACTATAACTTTAAAAAAGTCCGTGTCCCGAGAGACTAAAAGTGAGATCTCAGGTTTTAATTTCTATTTCTTTGATTACCAGCACGGGAGAACGTTTTCACAAGTACATTGGTTGATAGTTCTTCTTGAGTTGCTGCCGACCCCCTCTAATTATGTCTCTGAACCAGAGCACGTCTCTAGATGCCTTCGAGAAAAGATTTCATGAGGTGTCCCAGGCAGGCATCTTCAAGATTCACAGGTCTCGACAGACAAAAATGACCATCCTTTGAGCAGAAGACCCAGGTTATTTTATTTATCACAGATATTCATACAAAAAGAGGACAAAATACCTAAATTCAAAAAGATCCTGGAGATAGACTCCTCCTCCTGCTGCTGATACATAAGATAAACTGTGTGCTTTCGACATATAGCTGTTTAGAGCGGCACTGTTCAGTGGAAATATGACATGCGCCATATGTGCAGATTAAAGTGATCTCGTGTCACAATTATAAATTAAGAAGAAGCTGGGGAATGAATTTTAATAACATTTTATTTAACCCAGTATAATCAAAATATTATAACACACAGTCAATATGAAAATATGAATGTGAGGCTTTTGTATTCCTTTCTTCATACTAAGTCTTTGAAATTTAGTATACATTCTATATTTACAGCACATCTTGGATTGGTTTAGCTACATTTCAAATTCTCAATGGTCACACATGGCCGGTAGCTTCATATCAGACACCATGAGCTTGGATGGTGACTGGGTAGCTTGTCCTTAATACAGGCACCCCTCGGAGAGCCCACAGGGATAGTTTCAGAATGCTACAAAAAAGTGACTGTGGTAACCAAGCAAGTTAAATGTATTTTTTGGTTTCCTGGTGCCTGTATTTACCCTCTTCTGTAATCTATTAAGTGTACAATAGCATATGTTTCAAAAGATGTATATATCTTAACTAAAAATATTTTTTGCTAAGAAGCACTAGCCATCATCTGAGCTTTCAGTGAATTGTAGTCACTGATTGTAGAACACCATCACAAATTTAATAGAAATAAAAAGCTTAAAATATTGTGAGAATCACCCGGATGTGCCATGGAAACACGAAGGGTGCAAATGCTGTTGGAGGAAAGGTAGGCTTGCCCCGTGCAGGTTGTTACAGACCTTCAGTTTGTGAACAATGGGGGTATCTGTGAAGTGCAATAAGACCAAGTGTGACTGAATTCACACTTTCATAGGATTGCTGTGGCGCTGGAGAAGCATTCAGCATTGGTGAGCCAGCACTCCCTGATGGCACTGAAGGCAGAAGAGCCTTTATCAAGGCCACATGGCTCAGGGGCAGTCTGTGTGGAGGTGGACTCAGATCTCTGCCCTTTTTAAAAAATATTTTTATTTATTTTTGAGAGAAAGACAGAGTTCAAGTGCTGTCAGCACAGAGCCACACGCGGCTTGAACTCATGAACCCCAGATAATGACCTGAGTCAAAGGTGGATGCTTAACCGACTAGCCACCCAGGCGCCCCATCTCTGCCCTTCAGTACCACATCTTCCATTTTGGAGCTGTTGTGAGGTCATGCAGTGTAGACCACACTGTCACTGGATGGGGAAGGCGGTGGCCTGGTTGTGGTTGTTTACACACACACAATAGTGGCTGCATTTATGAAAAGAAGAACAACAAAACACAAATTCAGACCCTAGAAAGCAGAGGAAGCGTAAGCAGAGATATTCTTGGGAAGAATTTCTCATTGGGTCCATCCAAACCTTTGAATGTTAGCCTTGAAAGGATGTTTCTGCTCCTCAAGGAAGGTGAATTCGGGTTCACCTTTTGGAACCTCACCTTTGTATTTATTGTGTCTAATGGGTGCACTGAGTGCCAGCAGGTGGCGCCAGAGCCAGCTGGTAACCACAGGAAGTGCTAACTGTCCCAGGTTTCCACAGCGGGCCTCTGGTGGCTGTGGGTCAGCCAGCTGGGGCTCAGGTGCTGATCTGATGGAAAACTGGGTGTGGAAATCTACTCCATCCTTGAAATATGGAACAGGGGTAATTGGAAAGTTATTCTTATCCTCCCAAATAGCAGAAGAATACTTCTCGCTTTAATAAATATTGATCAAAAGCCAATTCTGGACCTGGCCAGGAAAAACAGAGAAAATCCTCAAGGGGGAGTTTTGAAGGCTTGATATGAAAAATATAAAACATTACATTAGTAAATTTTATTGAGTATATCTTAATACATTACCCAGAGTGGAAAATAATAAGAGGGTTGAGAGAAAGATGACAGAGAAGTGGTTTGTAGAAGGAAAGATACAAAATAAGCCGAGTAACATTGGCCCTGAGGCCAACCTGGGGGCTGGAGACGAGGAGGACTTTAGTAAGTGTGAGGGATGCAGGTGGGAGATTCTCAAGCGGAGTGACAGGGTCAAGGAAACTGCGATCTCAGGTCAGGAGGGGCTGCAAACGTGCTACAGTCCCACCCCCACCACCTGCATTTGATGCTCAAAACCACTTCTCAGGATTCCTACAAAGTTAGTGTGTTTGCCCCTGAGGGGTCAGGGGAGAGCCGTGGGTCTGCTTACGAAAAATCTCGTTTTGCAGGGTTTGTGGGCACAGAGGATGTCAGCTTGCAGCTCCTGGGCTGAATCTAGTCCACACACGTGTACCGCATGGCTTGTATCATGTTTTCAGAAATTTCAATGCATAAGCATCTGGATTTATTGCTGAAACATCCCCAGATTTCTGACTAGAGCTGACTAGTAGCCCCTTTGGTCAGGACACATGTCCATCTGCTTCCTTCTTTGCAACTCCCTGCCTGACCTTGCAGACATTCAAGTTTGGAAACTTTTATTTAGCTTTGTAGGGGAGGCATAATCTTTCCTCCACTCACTTAGGGTTTTTTGGCTGGACCTGAGAATTCAATTGACGTAAGACAGATTAATAGGAGAAAAGCATACAGATGTACTTAATACAAGTTTTATGTGACAGGGGAGTCCTCATAAGGAAATGAAGCCCCAACAAAGTGGCAAAACCTAAATGTTTTTGTAGGTTGAACAAAAAGAGGCAACTGGGAAAAAGTAAGCTGTGTGGGGAGGCTAAAAGAGGGTAAGAACTATTTTAACAAGATCCCTTGGTATAGGATTTTCTCTGCTATGATTCCCCATTGAAAATGTTTCTTTTTTCCTGGTACAGTGAGGGGGTCTTTCGCCTGGGAGTCTTTATCTCCTGCTTTCAGGAAGAAAAGGAGAGATTAGAATTTCCTTCTTGCTTTTTAAGGAGCCTTGAGCCCCCAATAATCCTTATGCCAAAGTGGCATATTTGGGGGAGGCATTTCCTGCCACTTCTCAAGCTGGACTGATTTATCACACTAAGATTTCCATGTTGTCTGAGCACAGGGATTAAGAAAGTAAGAATGTATATATATTAAAAAGAAAAATCCAAACCAAAAAAACTCTACTTGTCCCAACCAGAACCTGGTTCTTCCACACCACCTGAGAACCTGAGAAAGATCAAGACCATGCAAACACTCGAACTTTCCCCAGATACACAGCATGAGGGAAAGAGACTCAAATGTCAGAGATGCAGAGGAAAATTCTCTTGAAATAAACTTTCCAGGGTGCCTAGGTGGCTCAGTTGGATGAGTATCCGACTTCAGCTCCAGTCATGGTCTCACAGTTCGTGGCTTCGAGTCCGACATCGAGCTCTGTGCTGACAGCTCAGAGCCTGGAGCCTGCTTTGGATTCTGTGTGTCCCTCTCTCTCTGCCCCTCTCCCACTCAAGCTCTGTCTCTCAAAAATAAACATTAAAAGCAAAAATAATTTTTTTAAGTTAAAAAATTCAGTTATCACTTTAAAACAAAAAGGAAATAAACTTTCCAATGAACAGAAGTGAAATTTAGGAGATAATTCATCCTGAATAAGATACAGGTTGTAATTTCTTAAAAATATCAAGGATGAAAGAAAGTACAATGAAACAAAAGTCACAACCAGGATTATTGATTGGAAACAGGGAAAATGGAGTCTATACTGTAAAGAATTTCATCAGAAACAGGGGACACATTTTAGAAAGTTCTCCCAAATGCAGAGAAAGGTGATAAAGATGAAAGGCAGGGAGAGCTATAGAAGCCAGAACGGACAAGTGTAACTTGCAAATGACAGGATATTGAAAGAAAGATATAGAGCAAACAGATTATCTGCAGTGATCGAGGGAATAACTCAAGAAAACTTTCCTAAATTAAAAAAAAACCCAAAACCAAAAAAACACTTCAATAGAAAGTGAGCATTTTCCCGGTTTACAGAGAAAATCTTAAATAGAATCTATCCCAAGACTAATGCCAGTAAGGATTTAAAGTTTCAGGGACAAGCTTACACAACACACACACACACACACACACACACACACACACACACACAAAGAGAAAAAAACAAAAGAAAAGAGGTAATTTTCAAAGGACGTACATCATATTAGTATCAGATTTTTCACTTTAAATAACTAACACCAGAAGGACACAGATAAGACCCACTGAGTATGCAAGAGATCTCAGCTGAGATCCCAAGATTTTAGATCCAGAGAAGACAGGATTCTCTGGTGGAGGGATCCAAAGGAAACACAAAAATCTCAGAAAATATCCCTCCCAAACAGTCCATTTATGCAAAGTAACTCTAAATGTTTCTTACCACAAATAGTTAAATTGGAAGCAAACTAACAAGTGAGAAAATTGCAGAAGGGCGAAAACAGGGCAGCAGCAGAGCAGCTAGCTAAAGCACTAAGTGAACAAAAATACTAACAAGGAGAAAAAAATGATAGAGCCCATGATTGCCACCTGCAGACAGGAAGCTACTTGAGCCACATAAAAGCCACATAAAAGCCTCATACCTCTGAGGGCAGATTTGTGTATTCACAACAATTTGTTTATAAAGCAGCTTTTAATACTATCGGAATGTCCAGCCTAGACACAGCCCAGCAACATGGCCTCCATGTGGTTTTTCATACAAGATTCCAAGCAAAGTATCCCAACCAAATTCACAGCCACAGAAAACACTAAAGGGACTCATGCTTGGGCTTTCTTCTCTTGGGGACTATTTCAGACACGACTCTTCTGTAATAACTCTCATCACTGACCTACTAATCTAGTTTAGACGAACATGGCTTCCATCCCTTTGGTTAAATTAAACCAGGTGGCTCAAGAACAGCAGGGTTGCATGTTTATTTATTCAAAAATCTTTCCCAGAGCTGTAAAGATTGATAATGTAGGAAACAAGATATGGGCATTGTGCTCAGCTTTTGCTAAGGTAAATGTTTCCATTGGGTACTGAGCTGGAAATTGCCACATCAGGACTTGAGCAGGAACCAGACTGCGCTAAATATTTCCACAATGGATGTCGTCTGACTCAGTGCGTTTTTTGTTTTCCTTTTGACTCATGATTAATAATGTGCCTGCTCAGCAATGCCTGCACCTGGTCTATACTTCCCTAGTGTTTATGAGACTTTAATGATTCCTAACATCAGCCAGTGGTTTTCCTTTTCCTTTCTCTTTCTTTTCTTTTCTTTCTTTCTTTTTTTAAAGCAGAACACAAATATATCTATTTCAAATAATATCTTAAATTCATTTTCTTTTTGCTAGTTGCAAGATCATAATATTCTGAAGTTAGATTTGAAAGCTATCTAAGGAGTTGATCAACTTTAATTCTCCACCTGGGGCAGAAATCTCTAGAATATCTGGACAGGGATGATTTAGCTCTTTTGTGTTCATCTGCAGTGCCAGGGAACTCACTATTTCAGCTTGGCACAACTCACTCATGAGAACACTCTACTGGCTCTTGAAGGTAAGTGATACAGCCATCCTTGGTGTGTCTTCTGTCTCTGAAAGGAGCCGTTTTGTCTATCCAAGTAATGGAGGTCCCCATGCCCTCGATAATGAGGAATGCTTTTTTATTCCAAGTATAGGCAGGCAACTTTGATATGTTGCATTTTGGATGCACGTGGTCACCACAATATAATTTTTTTATGATGCTATCTGCACTGCAGGCAGGACTTAGCTTATAAACTGAAAAGTACATGGTGAGATCCAATGGACCCATGGACGGACCCATGGTAAGATCTTTCTCTGCTTCTGCTCTCCTTATAAGTACAGAATAGTGATTAAGAGTTTGGTTCTAGAGTCGGGCTGTCTGGCTTAAACATGGTCCTTGCCCCTGAATACTTCTGTGACTTTGGCAAGTACCTACCTCATAGAATTGTTAAGGGGATTAGGTGAGATAATGTATGTAAGATGCTTAGCATAGTTACTGGCACATATGAAGAACACAGTAATCGTTGTTTTGTATTGTTATTACTACTACTATATGTCAGTTCTGAAATTTTACCACGAGGCTGAATTTTATGTACAGGGGTTCTGATTCAGTACGTTATGACTAGGTCTGAAATCTGCTTTTTTTAGTAAGCTCGCAGGGTGATGCTGAGACTGGTCATTCTCAGATCACGTTTTGAGAAATGCTGTATTAAAGGAATCCATTGCTTTTAGGATGTGAAGGTTTCAGGGACTTAGGAAGCCCCCAGCCAAAGGGTAAGCATCTTTGTGAGGAGCTATGACTCTTACCAGTTTGTGAACAAGTATTCATTCAGCAAACGGTTTTGGAGAACTTGCTGTTCATACTGCGCTGTTCTCTAGCTGGTGAAATCGCAATGAGACCGCCGTTGTTACACTTGGGGAGCTCGCAGTCCAGTGGAGGAGGGAAAAGGTCCGTATGGGTGCTACTGGTCGTATCCAAGACGATTTTAGGTTGTATGTGGATAAGCATGTAAAAATGCTAACTATTGCATATTACCTTCCTGTTTTGTTGTCGGATACTGACTTTCACTTGTTGTAGTGTTATCAAGTTTATTTGCAAGGTATAACTATTTTACTTAAGTTGATCTAAATAAACCTATTCAGTAAATAGAAGTGATAGAGTGAAGTTTGAAAGTGGTACATGGATATCTGAAGTTTAGAAAACACAGTATTTTGGGGGGACAGTAACGCCATAACGTAATTCATTGGAGGAGAGGCCAGTGGGCTCAGGAGAGGGCGGGCAGTGTTTCAGGGGCGAGGCAGTAGTTTTTCTTCCTCTTCTCTCTCTGTTCCTAGAAAGGAGTGTGCGCTCGCTTTCCTTTATGTGCCTTATCTCATGTAGTCCTTGTAACAACCCTGTGAGGTGGGTGAATGGTCTCTCCATTATGCAGATGAGGAAATCAAGGTCACCAAAATTCGTAAGGAGAAGTAGGATTTGAACCCAGCAGCCCACTCTGAACTTTATCTCTGAGCAGTGTTCCGCCGTTTTTATCTAGTGGAGGTTAGAACAAGTGGGTATGATGAGGTCCTGGGGAAGATGTATATGGTGTGTGTGTGTGTGTGTGTGTGTGTGTGTGTGTGTGTGTGTGTGTGTAGTGGGAGGCTTGGCAGGACTGGCCTGGTAATTTGTGAGGCCTAGAGAAAAATGGAAATGTGGTCCTTTTGTTAAAACATTACTCAGAATTTAAAGACAGCGACAGCGGAACATTAAAGCTGGCCTCAGCCCCTTCCCAGCCCAGTGCTCTCCGTACACAAGCTGTACACCCACCCGTGAAACTGGCGCTTGGACTTCAGAGGGGCTGAGAAGGGCCACAGGAGGGATCCCAAGACACTGCACCTCTTTTTTTCCTTTTCTAATAAGTGACCAGAGGATCCGTTGTTATAAAGCAATTTCTTCCTGTTTTTTCATGCCTTCTGGGGAGAAGAAAAACCTCCCAAAACACTAAACCGGATAAGAAAGTTTCCATTGTCCTGTGATGACTTCAGAGACCTTAACACAGCTCCAAAGGTCAATATTCCTTCAATGGGTTCTGCAAATAAGAGTCCTGTGGGTAATTACATTTTTAATAAATTACAGTTTGCAGGTAGATAGTCAAATAGATCTCCTGTTCTGGAAGCTGGACTTTCTTTCCAGCCCTGTTACCATGCCCCAGGCATGCTGCTCCCTTCTCGCAAATCCTTCATGATTAGGACAAGAGTTGTTCCCTGACTTAAACCTTCCTGTAGTCTCAGTGCCTGCTAATTCATTGTGTGAAAGAGCTAAATGTTATGAAAATGGCTGTTTATTGCCTCATATTCATAATGCACCTGCTTAATGAAATGAAGTAGAAATGAATTATCTTTGGACTTCATTGGTGGCTGCAGACCTCAATGAGAAATACTCATGCACGTGGAAGGTTTAAACAGAATTTTCATAGAAAACACGCATCTAACCTATTTTATTAGGCAACCTTGATACATGACAGTCTAGATTTATAAAATATATTTCAGGACTCATTATTTAGTTTTCAAGATGATTCCTAGCGTTGCAAAAGCATTTGCTGTAGTTTTCTTTTAGAGAATAACTCTTTAAAGAATAAAGGTATATTTGAAGTGGACTTTTATTTAAGGAGTAATTGATTTGCACACACTTGTTCAGGATACCATCTGTGGAGAGTGAGGCCCGCCTGCTGTCCCCCTGGAAAAGAAATAAGGTGCTTCTGAATTCTGTGTTGTTTTCTGTTTAGAACTGGTATTGGCCTTGGCTTCTAACTCCATGTCATTAATTCTGCATTTATGGGTCTTATTATGAGAAGTTTGTAATCTGAACAAATATGCAATATTGTCAAATTAATGCCTGATAAAAAATTTCTTTTTCATGAAACATGCAATCTGTGGGATAATATGGAGCTTCTCTGAGAAGTCCTTCTAGTCAAATGGTGATTGTCAGAAGTGGATAAATATTCACAGACATTAAAAGAGCAACATTACTTTTAGAAAGGATCTGCCCTTGTTCCATAAGTGCCTCTTCTAGGGAAAAATATGTGTATTCTATATACAGGATAATTGTAAGGCTCATTGGATGCTCATGTCCTGCCTAACAAGGTGTCTTGCTCACACAACAATGGATGAATGCATGGCTGAGTGAAGAAGACACTTCTACAAAGAGGCCCTTGGGTGGCTCAGTTGGTTAAGCATCCGACTTCAGCTGAGGTCATGATCTTGTGGTCCATAAGTTCAAGCCCCATGTCAGTCTCTGTGCTGACAGCTCAGAGACAGAGCCTGCTTTGGATCTGGCGTCTCCCTCTCTCTCTGCCCCTACCCCATTCACACTTTGTCTCTCTCTGACTCTCAAAAATGAATAGACATTAAAAAAAGTTTAAGGAAACACTTCTGCATGAACATTCCAGAGAGTGAGATAGTGACCATCCAATTATTTCAAAGGCATTTCAAAACAACCAGTTTTCTGTTAGGTGTGGTCATAAATGGGCTCAGAATATCAGAAAAAGCTGGTCATGAGCTTAAAGTTTATTCAGTTGTACTTTGAGACCGTAATATGTCATGATGATAATAATTATGACGTAGATGGCATTTTTTGAGCATCAACTATTTTAGACCCTTTACACCTCAATGAATCTTCAAAATAACTTTTCAAGAGATGTATTGTTATCCTCTTTTCCAGGTGGGGAAACTGGGGTTCAGAGAGGTGTAATAATGTCATCAGGGCCACAGTTAGCAACTGGCTTGAACTTAGGTCTTTTTGTCTTCAAACTCCACATTCCCTTCTGCCATGGTTTTATCTCTTCACAAAGTCCAAGTGCTTGTCATTGCCAGAGGCAGGATCAGAATACAAGTCTCTCTCGCTTCTTCTGTCAGTGTTCTTGGCTCTGTGGCAGGCTGCTACCAGAACTCAGACAAAAGAATAAAGAAAATGCTAATCAAAGCTTTTCAAAAGGCATATTTTAACTCTAACCAGGGGTCATAAAGTGGGGGCCAAAGGCCTTCCTTGGTAAGTCTGTTGCAAATTGGTCAAATGGATTCAGGTTACTCATGGGATATTCAGAGTAATCAGGGTGAGATGTGCCAATGTAGCAGAAAAATCACACAATTTGTAGACATGAACTTGGTTTTAGGTCATGATTTGATTGCATGTGATCTTGAGCACTTTTCCTCATTGAACTTGCCTCCTCATTTACAAAATAGAAGCAATCCAAACACCTGACAACGTGGTTGTGATACTACATGAGATCAGGTTTAGGAGCGTTTTCTAGACGAACTCGTAGTTAATATATCTTCATTCTCAGCCACTTACATTTCTCCTTTCCTTATTTTGCAGTTTTTGGCTTTGTTTTATAGACATTTCATAAACATTTTAATTTCAGTTTTTCTTATGTGCTTCTTTGACTGCTTTGATGGTAAACAGTGATTTCCTCTATGATGGGGACAAGTGTAATTTTTTATAAAGTTCATTAAAGTTGGAAAATTATGTTCAGCACCTGACTGGAAAAACTATTTGCACAGAAGAGGTTCGAGGGCACAAGCTTAACAGTAGTAAATGCAAAAGTGTGTCCAAAATGTTAGCTGATGACCTAGTGGCTGAGTTGACAGGAGTCAGGACAAAGTCCAGCTGGATTAACAAATGGATGCTGAAGGACCAGAACTGCAAGATAGCTGTACCTGGAGCCAGTCAACTAATACAATGAGTTGTAAAAGCAATTGAAGAGTCTCCTTTTGGAAGGAGTGTTGCTTTGCATTCTTGCCAACACCCAGGGTCATCAGTCTTTTTAATTATGCCAATTTTACTGAGTGTGAAGTGGTATCTCTCTCTGGTTTTAATTGCATTTCCCTGAAAAATTAAATACACACCTAGCCCATGAACCCAGTTATGTCACTCCTGGGTACTTATCCAAGAGAAATAGAAACATATATCCAAACAAAAACTTGCTTAAGAATGTTCATTGGAACTTTATCAAAAGAGTCTCAAACTAGAAATAATCAAATGTTCATCAAGAAGAAAATTGATAAAAAAATTATGGTATATTCCTGCTATGAAATACGACTCAGCAATAAAAATGGAATGTATTCCATAATTTACAACATAATGAATTTCAAAAATATTATGCTGAGTTAAAGAAGCCAAGTGCAAAAGAATACATAGTGTGTGATTGTAGGTAATATTAATCTATGGTGATAGGAGTCAGATCAGAAGTTCTCATGGGCGGGAATGGGCAGATGAGTCCCTGGCAAAAGACACCAGAGAAATTTCTAAGGTGATGGACGTAGTCTGTATTTTAATGGAGGCATGAGTGTCATAGGCATGGGCTTTGTCAAAACCCATTATATTGTATTATTTAAAGTCTGTGTTCTTCATTGTATGTAAATTTTACCTAATAGAGTTGATTTATAACATAAAAAACCAAGGAGGTATTGAAATGAAGCCCTTTTGGATATTGAGGAATCTTGTAATATTTGCACAGGAAGAGTTAAGGACCAAGCCAGAAGAGCAGGGAGAGGGAAGAGGGCAGGCGAGTTGACTCCAGGGACTGGAAGGACAGTCTTGTGATGGAGGGAGTAGATGCCCATTGTACGTCACTCCGGAGGGGACAAAAAGGGAGTGTCAGGGAAGCAGATGGTTTGAGCTTCCAGAAAAGAAGAGCTTTTTGAAAAAAGAATCCGGGTTTTCTTGTGATGGACTAGTATATCTCAGGAGATTGTGAGCTCCTTGTCACTCAGCAGAAGCTGGGTAGCTTCTTGTCAAGTATGTTGTCGAGTGGGTCCTGTAGTGATTGAAAGATTTAACTAGAAGGCCTGCAGATTTTCTCCTGCTCAAAGATTCTGCAGTTAGAGGTGGTGTTGGGTAATGGGCAGAGCATGAGCTTCGGGGTCAGGCTGCCCATGTTTGGATCTGGAGATCTCTAATGAGATTATCTTATGCAAGATGACATCTTTAAATTTCAGTTTGTGTGTATACTTGTGTGTGTGTGTGTGTATCTTCTTCCTTCCAATTTGTAACCCACCCACAATGCTATAGAACTTCAAAGAATTGTAACTGAGGTTGAAATTGAAGTGATTGATGTAAAGGGCATAGCAAAGCACCGAGGGTGTATCCTAAACACATGATAAGGGATCAATAAATTTTAGCCATCCTTATTATTATTATTGCTATTATTATGATTTTAAGAATTTTAGGTATTATTAGCATATGCCAAAGGTAGATTTGAGGGCAGAGTCAAAGAGCTCATACAAAATCTCTTATTAGACCCTGAAAGTGGCTAGCTTATTACTTCCAACAGAAAGTGTTGTCAACATTCCACAGGTTAATTTCATTTGAATGGGAACATTGTATTCCATTGTATGTATATCAAACTCCACTTAATCTAGTATTGAGGAATACTTAGGTTTTCCCTAGCTTTTGCTAAAAAATAAGACTTCGATAAATAATTTTGTTCATCGATCATTTGATACGTGTACAAACATATTGGTAGGATAAATTTCTAAATGTGGAATTTTTGGTAAAATGGTGCATGTGTTTTAAAAACATTTTGATAGCTCTTGACAGTTTTCCCTCCATTAAGGTTATACCAATTTACCTTTTGTCTGCAATGTATTAATGTCCACTGACTTTAAATCCTCACCAACATGATACATTCTCAGACTCTTTTGCCTTTGCCAATCCAATGAGTATAAAAACGGGGTTGAGAATATCTTCATATATTTAAGAGTAATTTATGTTCTTCTATTCTGTGAATTGTCTTTATATCCTTTACCTATTTTTGATTGATTAAGCTATATAATAGTTTTCAGTTATTGAATTTATTAAAAATGTTTATAATATTGCTTTTATAATAGAGTTCTTTGCAGACTTTAAGCTTTATTTAAAAAATTAACATATAGTCAAATGTATTTTTTTTGTGTGTACAGTTCTATGACTTTTAATACATATATAGATTCTTATAGTCACCCCCCACCCCCTGCCCCAATCAGGACATGGGAAGATTCCATCATCCAGAAAATTCCCTTGTACTGTCCATTTGTAGTCAAATCCTTGCCAACCCCAAACTTGGGTACCTATTGCTCTGTTCTCTATAGCTGTAGTTGTGCCATTTCCCGAGTGTAATATAAATGGAATCATGCAGTATGAAACTTTGAGAGACTGGTTTCTTTCTCTCCACATAATGCCTTTGAGAGTCATCCTTGTTGCTCCAAGTATCTACCAGTCATTTCTTCTGTTGCTAAGTGGGATTCCATTGGATGGATGTGTAAAAATTTGTTTATCCATTCATCTGTTAAAGGACATTTGAACTGTTTTCAGTTTTTGGTGATTATAAATAGGGCTGTCTTAAGCATTTGTATACAGGGTTTTTGTGTGAATGTGACTTGTAATTTCTGTTGGGTAAATACCTAGGTCAGTTTCTCCTGACTGATTTTTTTCCTTCACTACAGGTATGTGTATGTGTGTGTGTGTGTGTGTGTGTGTGTGTGTGTGTGTGTTTACCTCTTGTAATATTTTATTCTGTACTGCTCATTTGGTGATATTTTGTAGATTCTGGATTCTGTAATTTTCCTCTGAAGATGATTTATTTTTGTTTAGTAGACAGTTTAATTACTGACTGACCACCTGATAATTGTGCAGACCTGGTTTTATTTTTTGTGAGGCCATATCTTTGAAAGGACCAAGGTAATTCATAAGTCCTTCTACTTGGGTTAGACTCAAGTTCTAAGCTGTATCCTTTGTGGATATAGTCAAGGGATCTCCAAAGTGGGGGAATATCATGGGTTTGGGAACCCTAACATGAACTTCAAGGCGACTTCTTTGTTATAGTTCTCTCCTCTCCATTGCCTTGTATCATCGGCCCCAAACTTTGATTTTTGCTACTTAGCTCCTTGGACTTCAGCTTATTGTCCCCATGCAAATTGCTGGGGTGATTTTGCAACTCAGCTCATGAGTTCCTTGTCTCTCAAAGGTGCAGTTCTTGCATTGTCCATTGTCCAGTGCCTGAACACAGTGGCTTCTTAGATGTATCAGTTTTTATGGTTGTTTCCAGCATAGGGAAAGCCTGGTACCAGATATTTCTATTACAAGCTTACTTGAATGACAGATCCAGCATGATTTATTAAGGGTCACCAGGGGTCTTTTGCCTGCAACCTAACTTTTCATCAGGACAACTTTGTTTTTTTCAACTGCCAAAGAACTCTGCTGAAAGGTACTAGGGATCTGACCTGGTTTGATAATTTTTGTGTTCTTATGTTTGCTATATTGAGTGAATTGAGTACCCTTTCCAGGGAGCTGAAACATAGCTTCTGTAAACTACACAAGATAATGAATTTTTAATTTTCAGTCCCGTTTTATCGTGGTGGTAAAACAGTTTCAATTATATGCTTATTGGGAATTCCTGATTCCTATAAATTCTATAGGGTTTTATTACAGCAGAGATTATATTTTTCCCCCAGCACAGTGTGATTTCAGGACAATTCTGCCCTTCTCAAAAGAGTAGTTTTTGCATTTTTAGGATGGAGACGAGGTCAGTGAGAGAAAGAAAGTATATAACAAAGTTAGAAAATTCTGTCCCTTTGTTTAACCTGATGTTAAGTAGTAACAAGTTATAGGTCATGTCTACTAACTTTTCAAATGTGACCATGGTACTCTGATACCCAGTTGTAGGAGAGACTGGTATTGGAATAATTCTCTAGTGTTGAATGACCTGGTTTCTTTCTTGTAACTCTCTAGGAGATAAATAATTGGTGTATGACTGAAGTCCTGGTGCTTATTTATTTATCAGGGGTTGGCTGATAGAAGCTCAGTAGGGGTCATTGGATTCTGCTCCCCATATTTCCTATACTCCTTCTGAGACTGGAAAGGTAGCCTAGAAATTCTCTTTCCATGGTTACGCCAGAGATTCAGGAGAGCAGGAGCACATTTTCAGCCTTGGCTATATTACATTTGTTAGCATTTTATTGGCTAAACCAAAACACATGGCCAAGCCCAAATCAGAAACATGTTACTCCCAAGAGAGCAAAAAAGAGAAAGTAAATATTACTGAACAATAATCTAATCTCCTATAAGCACTTATTATTCACTAGTCACTAAGGCTGCAAAGATGAGTAAGACATAGTTGTTTGCTGTAGGAACACTAAAATAATTGATCCTGAACCATAACTATGGTGAACTTACAGCTAAAAGAAGGGCAAAGAAGGAGTTAAACTGTAGTTCAAATGAACAGAAACTTTCAGGCTTTTAGAATTCTTTTTTCCTTTTAATTTCACACCCTGGAGGATGTTAAACTTGGATTCCTGGCAGTCTACCAGAGCATTGTGTTGAGCTGAAATCCCCTGCTATTAATAACTAGGTATACTGTGATTTTGAGATTTAAAGCCATGATCTCATGTTAGAAGCTGCAGTGGGCCAGGAAGTTGTTTGGCTTCATACCACTTCTAAAAGCACTTGGGCAAAGATTCTGGGGATTAAAGAGAAAACTCATAAGCAGGTCTGTACACAGGGACTTGGAGCTTCATGGCATTGTTTCAGAAACTCCTAGTAAGAAAGGTGCAATAGAAGATTGAAATATGCAGGTCATCCAAACCCTTGAAACAACAATCTAGTATTATTTAAATGGATGACTATAGGGACCAAGGAAGTCTTGATGGATTGCAGGGAGCAAGGCAATGACATGGAAATACTGATGCCTCATGCTTCCTCCCACTTTTTGAGGGTCTCACCTTCACGATTTATTGTTGAGGTTATAGTTGGACTTGAGAAAGTCTCAGAAAACTTGGGCCATTGGGATGCTGAGAATTTCATGAATTTCAGGTTTGTTTTCTGGTGTGTGTGTATGGAGGGGGGGTGTCATCCAACATTCATGACACTAAAGTCAGAGGTTCTGAACTGATTGCTGGGTGTCCATGACCCTCAGACCCTAACTCCAACTCCAACTCTGACTCTTGACCACATCCAAGGATGGCTCAACAAAGAACATAAGTTAAATAGGAAAAAATTGATTGAAACAATGGGAGAAAGATTTCAGGTTCTGTGGATTCCTCTTTAGAAATATCTATTGCAGTCCAGCTCTCTCGTATCCAGCTGAGGAAGTAAAAAGCCTTTCTTTAGGTCACTTGAGTTTATGTCAGGTCTAGGATAGAACCAGTTTCTGGCCTCACGGTGGCAGCGAACAGCTGACATTACTAAAGGCTTCTGTGCTAAGCTGTTCTGAGCACTGTATGTAGATTATATTTTTTGTCTTCACCAAAGTTCTATAAAGTAGGTGTGGATTATTCCCATGTGACAGAGCAGGTAACTGAGACAGTAAGATACCACACAACTTATCTGATGTCACACAGCTGGTAAGTGGAAGAGCTAGGACTCTGGACCCGGAAGAGTCTGACTCAGAGCCTGGACTCCTAAATTCACTGTTACTCTCAAGTAAGAGAACTGGTTAGAAAATCACATACATTAAAGATCCCTAATAGAAAAAAAATGTTCTTCTTTCTGGAGACTGGAGAATTTCATAATTGTTTTTTAAAGTTTATTTATTTATATTGAAAGAGAGAGAGACAGAGAGAGAGAGAGAGAGAGAGACAGAGAGAGACAGAGAGAGACAGAGAGAGACAGAGAGAAGGAGAAAGAGAATCCCAAGACGGCTCTTTGCTGTCATTGCAAAGCCTGAGGCGGAGCTGCATCTCATGAACCCTGAGATAATGACCTGAGCCAAAATTAAGAGTTGGATTTTTAACCAACTGAGCCACCCAGATGCCCCTGGATTCCATAATGTAAGGCAGAGAGCCCTTAGATTATCCTTAAAGAGAAGTGAGATTGGAAGATTGTGGGCCGTGTCAGAGCTGCAGCAGGAATGCTGCTAAAATTTGAGCTGTCCAAGGTTCTGAGTGCCAACTTCATCTGAAGTATCTTTTGTCTATTGCACCCATCACCAATATTTAATGACTTTTACCCAAGAAGTCTAGAATTTTAGGGCTAAATAGATTGCAGTCAGTAATAATTGTGCCTCTACTGGATTCTAGGCATTTTAGATTTGTTATTTTACTATAGCCCCACATAAATTCAGTAACTTTGCTTTTTTTGAGGATGAGAGAGCAGATAAGCTACTACCCATGTTACATGAGAAATGAAGCATTTGCTTGTTGGAAGTATAAAAATTGGGATATAGAAAGAGGTAATGAGAAAGTATTTGTGGAGCTTTTGAATTGGAAATATAAGGCTGATTTCAGTAAGGTTAAGGGAAGATTATGAGTGAAGGAATGGTCTGATGATTAAGGAAAAATAAATCTGTATGGCTATGCTGAGACAATCAAATATTCAGAACATACGTTTCCAATCTCCTTCCTATATGCATGACACATATCTCTAAACAATCATCTTATTTTTACCTTTACAGATCTGGAAGAATATCTCAGAATCCTTCCCACACAGAGCTTCAGGCAGGCATTACCAACTGAATAGTTTGAACATGTGAGATAGGCTTTTTTCATCTTCCTAGACTGGCACATTTGTGAGTGGAATATGCACTAAAAAGTTAGATCATCTACATCATCCTCTTTCACTAAAGATGGTACAATTGAGAGTCAGTAAAATAATTATTCAAGGTCATACAACAAGTGAGCGGCGGAGCCAGAAGAAACAGAACCCAGATCTCATGACCATTACCACACTGTGGTTACCTAGCTTGGGGTTTCTCATAACTAGAGTCATGGACCAGTTACATCAGCTGCATCAGCAACACCCAGTTGTGCTTAATAAAAATGCACAGTACTGAACTCCATGTAAGACCCAGTGGAATAGAATTCCTGAAGGACAGGGCTTGAGAATTTTTTTTAACAAGCTTTCTAAGTTATTATCATAGAACACTGATAGTCTATTAAATGTTAATAAGATTAGCATTTGGAATTTGATGCTAGAAATATTGTTCCTTTTACCATTGATTTAAAGGATATATCATAAAATAAATTAAACATCTATGTAGTTGTTCTACCCCTATGATAATCTGCCTTTAAGAAAATATGCTCCTTATTTAAGAATAGGCTTCATGGCATTTGAATTTTTGCATTGTATTTATTGGCTGAATGATTTTGAATACATTTCTCAGCCCCTCAGCCCTGCAGTTTTCCCACATGTAAATAACACCTACCTTATAACATTGCTGTAATATTTATATAGACAATACTAGCAGAACGTTTAGAACATTGTCTGGTACCTAATAAGCATTTTTGCACATGACAGTAATTTTTAGCATTAGTTGTTTTAACATTGTGGCCATAAAGATCTTCTTGCAACATTTTTGGTAATTTTTAATTGCTATCCATATTCTCTATTCAAGCATGCATTATACCTCTTCATTTTATTTAAAAATCAGTATAAAAGTATTTCCCTTGGTCAAACACTAGTGTAATGCATGTGGTGGTCAAACGGGAAAGGTAAGAAGGAAGGCATCAGATCACAAAGTGTCTCATATTATGCTGAACAGTTTAGATTTTATCTTGTAGATAGTGGCCAGCTAGTGAGGATTTTGATCTGGTGAGTGATGAGTCACAGTGTTTTGGGAAAATCAATTTGACATAGGACACATTGGAGACAAGTAGGCTAGTTAAAAAATTATAGCAGTAACTCATGTAGGAGGTGATACTTTTCTGTATTGAGTTTGGCCACTGGGATTATGAAGACAGGAAGAGGTTGGAGAAGTCATTATTAGAGAAAATAGAAAGTATTTCATTAATGGATAGAAGGGAGAATAAAAATGAGGAAAATTGTGGGAGTTATAAGCTTTAGTGATGGGGAAATTGACAGTATCTTTGACAGAAATGGAGATTATCTAGAGGGAGACCTGTATATGAGTGGGAAATCAGTCTAGATCTTGATCCTGTTTTATAAATTGTGAAAATGTGATAATAGCCAGAGGCATTGACTCCTTTGTACATGAGTCAGTTTGAGAGCGATTTTTTTTTATCAAGTACCTTTGAATATAAATTTTAAAGAAATTCTACCTCACCTCATCCCTCTTATTTTTCTTACATTTTAATTTTATTTATTGATGTATCAGGGTTCTTAGTTGCAAGCAAAAGAAAGTGCCCCTGGATGACTTAAACAGGAAAGAAGTTTATTAACGTAATATTGGTTTGGTCAAAGAATTCCTGGGAAGTTTGGAGATTCAGGCTGAGAATATGGACAGAAGCAAGAAATAATGGGCAGAAGCTAAAACCAGCACCAGAATCAGGCTCAGAATCAGTTTGTGAAGACAGTGCTGTCACTTCTGTAGCATGTCGGATGCCATGGCTCACACGGCCAACAGCAATGGGCAGAGGATGCTATCCCTGAGTTAGGTGTCTTTGGAAACTAGAAGCTTTTGCTGCTATTGTGGCTCCTATTTCCAGAACAGACTCTCTTCTCTTCCTGCTTATTTGTGTCACTCACTATGTCCTTATTCAAAGTCCAAGGTAGAGGCATCTGATTGATCAAGCCCAGGTTTTATGCACTAGTTTCCAAGGAGGCTGGGAAAGGAGTGTCTTGCCTTTTCAGCCTCTGTGATGAGAGGTGGATACTGCCTCCCACATGCCTGTAAGTTATATTTTATATCATGAGAGCGTAGTTTCTAGAAACAGTTGTTTTAGTTAGTTTCAAATATATATATGTATATAAAATGTCCCAAGAACCAAAGCACTTGCAGCCACAGCTAAAAAGGTCAGGAAATTGCCAGGTATTTCATGGCTTGGGTTGCTCAAATTGCAGCCTATTATGGACTGAAACAGAGCATCATTTGACCTTTTCATGTGGCAAGATGTTGTATTATCAGCACTCCCTCTTTCCATGATTTTTTTTGCCCTTTCACCTTTTCCTGCTTATTTGGATTCAGGCCCAAGAGGCAAAAAATGAAGATAAAATATATGATCTGAAATTTTAGGTTGGTGATGAACTGATAATAATTTTGAATTTAGTAAGGAAAAAGTTTTCTTTTATTTATCTGAGTGGAACATTGGATTGGGAATCAGGAAGTTAATTCTAATCTTGGGCAAGTTTTACCTTTCTTGGACCTGAAATTCCTCATTGATTGGTCCCACTAATTTGGATTCAGGAAGACCCATATCTGAACTTCCATTTGCTGACTGGTATAAATTCAGGGGTATCTTTCTCTTAGCTTCATTTTTCTCATGGAAGAAATGTGGATAATAATAGTATCTTCCTCATGGGTTTATCATGTGAATTAAATAAAACAATGTAAAGCTTGAGAAAAAAATAGGGTGGTTGAACCCTAGATGATCTTTAAAAACTTCCTAAGTATCAGAAATTCAACATTTTACATAATTTGCATAGTGATTCACACAGTGTGTGTGTATGAATATATATATCTTATAGTTCATATAATGTAAAAGTTAGAGTAGGTCTTAAAGTAACAGGTGTTCTCAGAATATAGAGAAAAATTCCTTCCTTCTTTTCTCTATTCCATGATCCATGACTATAGCGTCATTTAAAATACTGTGAAAGATACTCAGAAATCATGTGTATAATACATAGGTAATATTTTCAGGGAGCCCATGACTGAGATAAGGAGATCAGAAAAATATTTCTATATTGATACGGGTTGAAATATGGAATAATCATCAAAGCAGTGTCATGATGAAAGAGTAGGTGCTGTGAGCTCATACGAGGGAAGATAAAGGGCTAATTGGACAGAATGGACATAGCTGTCTTCTTGGAGTTCCAGAGTTGTTCCTTGAAGAATATGGTTGAGCCTATACTGGCGGTGCCAATGCGGCTTTACTTAAAGATGCCAGATTTGACTGTTGGGGCTGAGATGCTCATGTTCCTCAGAAGATTGGAAAAATGGCTGGGGTGATAGTTTTAAAGGAGATTAGCAAATTCTCTGGCATGCTTTCCATCAAAGCATGGGCTTTATTCATATGGGCTCTATTTCCCCTCCCCCTGAATATGGGTTTGTCTTAGTGACTCACTTTTAATGAATAGAGTGAAGTGATTTCGTTGACTTCTGAGTCTGTATTAGAAAAAGCAATACAGCTTCCATGAGATTCTCCCTTTTGGGATGGTCACCCTTGAAACATTCATGCAATGTGAAAGAATATGAAATTCTTAATTTAAACTAATAAACATACTCATTCCTTGCCTTTCCCCGTCCTGTACAAACTCCATGGGATCAGGTCTCTCAGTTATTTTATTCTCCATTCAACATCTAGCTCAGGACTGATATGTAAATGCTTGATGGATATTTGTTGAATAAATGGAAGACTGGATGGTTGGGTAGACAGATGAATATAAAGGCCAGGGTGACAAAAGTTTGAATACTATTAGCACATGGGTGATGATTAAAGCAATAATGTAGAAGAGATCATCTGGGGATAATATAGAGATGATGGTTAAGGGCAGAACCCATGAGATGTCCCATGATCTCACACTGTAAACAGCTTTTTCATAACTAAATTTCACAAAATCTCTGCTTTCCATTTAGGAGATAGCAGAGCACTGTGCTTAAGAGTAGGGTTTCTGGGGACACCTGGGTGGCTCAGTCAGTTGAGTGTCTGACTCTTGGTTTCTGCTCAAGTCATGCTTTCATGGTTTGTGGGATGGAGTCCCCCATATCAGGCTCCTTGTGCTGACAGTGCAGAGCCTGCTTAGGATTCTCTTTCCCCCCCCCCCCCCCCGCCTGGGTCTCTGCCTCCCCCTCTTTTCTCCCTCTCTCAAATAATAAATAAATAAATGTAAAAAAAAGAAGAGTGGGGTTTCTGGAACCAGACTTCTTGGGTTTGGATCCAGACTTTGTAACTTAACTGTGTGACCTTAACCCAGCCCTTTAACCTCACTGAGGCTCAGTATTTCCTTATAATATGGCGCTATTGATAGTATCTAATACATAGAGATTTTGTTGAAGGGTTATATTATATTATAGCCTAGAAGCCTGTAAGCCTTAAATAAAAATTGGTTATTATTATTCTACTTATTAAGCATGAGACTTAAATGCATTGACCCAAGAGGCAATGATTATAATAAGAATGTATTTATATGGTAGTTTATAATTTCTGAGGTGCTTTTGCATTTGTCGGCTTATTCCATTTTCACAAAAACTCAGCATTGAGATAAAGTTACCCCTATTTTTAATGTTAATAAGTGGCAAAACTTGGGCCAGAATCTAGATTTTATATTTCCCAAGTCCAGCACCATTTCATATTGAAGAATCAGAAGGAGAATAATAAATACAAAGATTTAGAACTGACATTTACCCATGTTGGATAAAACTGACTTATCTCTGAAATAGTTTGGTTCCAAGCCTTTTACTCATACATATCCTAAAAATTTCCAGCATTCAGTAGAAGAACATTACTCTGACATGGTTTGTTTGGATTGCAAAATTGGAGCAGTTGATGTTAATCTTTTTCATTCCTTCATTCAACAGGTATTTGGAGAGCTTTGCACTAGGTACTATGTGGGATATAGAGAAATGCAATTTGTAGATTTTGCCCTTTAAGTTTTTATTGCTTAATTGGGATAAGAGGAGGGCAAAGACACGCAATGTAAAACTATAGCTTGATAGAGCAGAGTATGAACTTTCAGTCTTTGTGTTTGAAGTTTAGGGAAACTTATATGAAATATGGACCATATTTCCTGTTAATCAAGCAAGCATCACTTGGGAGAGAAGCCATTAATCATTTCTTTCTTGTCATGGATTGACTTGTTCAGCATGGGGAGGAGATTGTTCAAGGTACTGGGGACTTTTTATCATCACGTATTATGACATTCAGTTCCTGAGTGTGAGACTGGAAGGTGAGAAGAAACAACAAGATGAGGTGAGCCTCTCACCAGCTTATTGTCTCCAAACCCCACTTTGACTTTCATGGGCAGGGAAACGGCCTTTAATTTCTTCCTTTCAATGCTGCTTTTGAATGAGACAATGTGAAAGACTCTGGAAAATGGAACACAAGAATAAGACTTATCTTTGTCCTCAGGGGCTTCCTAAAACAGAGACAATAGTGTAGAATCATAGCACTGCTCTGGAGTCAGATTACTCAGGCTTGTATCCAGTGTCTACCACTCCATAACTGTCAGGCCTTGGGCAAGTTAATTGCTCTGTGCCTTGGTTTCCTAACATAGAAAGTGAATGTAATAATAGTGAGGATTAAATGAGCTAATTCATGTAAATCCCATAGAACTACGCTGGGCACATAATAAATACACAATAAATATTAACTTTTATTATTATTTGTATACAAAAGCATAGAGGATTATGTTTCTGCTTAGCATATAGAAAGTTGGAAAGAGCGTAAGTCCCACTAGAATGATGAGAAAAATTCAACTGACTATAAAATCATAACCTGTTTTGGAACTTATTAAAGTGCTGAGGTCACAGAGTAAACAGCCTAAATTCTGAAGTGGAAGCAGTCTCTCCAACATGAGATTTGACAGGTAGAATGTCTCCTCTGTGACAGAAAACCAGAAGAGGGGACACTGCTGTACAAATAAGTGAGAAGAATATGAGACAATGAGAAAAATACATAATGGAATATCAAAGAGTTGTGACACAATATAAAATGGTTTGGCATTTGTATAGTTGGAACACTAGAAGGAAAGATAGAACGGGGCAGAAGAAATATTAAGAATATTCCAAAAATAAGTAAAACTGCTGAAGTAAAGATCTAGAAAACTCAGAAGGATTAGAAAAAAAATTGAAAATAACAACAAAACAAACACAACTAAGCATACATACAAACTGCTGAAAACTAATAGTAACAAGAAAATATTGAAAGCACTCATAAAAAAGACACTGATGGGAATAAAGAAAAGAATTACAGCTAACTTCTTTCAGCAGATACATAAGTAAGCAATAAAGTGACATTTTTAAATTATTGAAAGGAAAGAAGAAGCCCTGGCCACCCAGAATTTCATACCCAGTGAAAGATCTTTTGAGATCAAAGGTAAAGTAGAGAGATTTTTCAGATAAACAAAAGCTGAGAGGATTTGTTGCCAGTGGGCTTGGCTAGAAGAACTGGTAAAGGAAGTTCTTCAGGTACAAGTAAAATGACACCAGAGAGGAACTGGGATGCAGGCAAAGAAATAAAGAGCTCTAAAGATGGTAAAAATGAAGACAATTATAAATGAATTTTATTTGTATTTTGAAATCATTCTGAAAGATAACTGACTCTCTAAAGCAAAAATGATAATAATGTATTTTGAGGTGTAATATCTATAACAGTAAAATATGCAACAACATCATCATTATGGGAGGGGGGAATTGGAAGTATACTGCTGTAAAGTTTTTATACTCTACATGAAGTAACATAATATTTGAAATTAGACCAATAAATCCTAGGGAAGCAATGTAAAATATTAGAAGGCAGTATATTTAATAAGCCAATAGTAGAGGTAACATGGAATTTAAGAAGATAACCTCAGAGCATAGTTATGTGAATATTATTTATTTAATTATTTTTTAAATGTTCATTTATTTTTGAGAGACAAGGACAGAGCAAAATCAGGGGAGGGACAGAGAAAGAGGAAGACACAGAATCTGAAGCAAGCTCCAGGCTCTGAGCTGTCAGCAGCACAGATCCCAACGCAGGGCTCACATTCGCGAACTGTGAGATCATGACCTGAGCTGAAGTCGTGCGTAACCAACTGAGCCACTCAGGTGCCTTGTAAATATGTAAATATTATGATACAGTGGGGGAAACTTTAAGAAGCCTGGTAAAAATGTTGACTGTATAGAAAACATGGAGTGAGCACAGACTGTTAAGAAGATAAACTTGGGAGCGCCTGGGTGGCTCAGTCAGATAAGCATCCAAGTTAGGCTCAGGTCATGATCTAACTGCTGGTGGGTTCGAGCCCTGTGTTGGACTCTGTGCTGAAAGCTCAGAGCCTGGAGCCTGCTTCAGATTCTGTGTCTCCCTTTCTCTGTGTCCCTCCCTGACTCGCACTCTCTCTCTCTCAAAAATGAATATATATATTAAAAAAAAAAAGAGAAGATAAAGTCAGAGGGGTGCCAGGGTGGTTCAGTCAGTTAAGCCTCTGACTCTTGGTTTTGGCTCAGGTCAGAATCTCATGGTGGTTCCTGAGTTTGACCCCCACGTCAGGCTCTGCACTGGGATTCTCCCTCTTCTCTCTGCCCCTCCTCTGTTTGCATGCATGTTCTCTTCCTCAAAATAAATAAATAAACTTAAAAAAAGAAAAAAGAAAATGAAGTTGACAAAGCATATAAGAGGTTGATTATGAAATACTTTATCAGCTGCTAGATTCGTGATATTGAATATTTAAGAAAATGACATATTTTCTTATCAACTTTAATAAAATAAAGGTTTTTCATTTTCATCTGATTCCATTGTTCTTCTTTGTGGACATATTTCTTTTTTTTTTTACTTTGTTAGTTTTTCTCTTTAAATTTTTATTTAAATTCTAGTTAGTTAACATATAGTGAAATATTGGTTTTAGGAGTAGAATTTAGTGATTCCTCACTTACATACAACACTCAGTGCTCATCATAACAAGTGCCATCCTTAAGACCTATCACCCATTTAGCCCATCCCCACTCACCTCCCTCCATCAATTCTCAGTTTGTTCTCTGTATTTAAGAGTCTCATGGTTTGCCTCCCACTCTCATTCTTTCCCCTGCCCATATTTTCATTCATTTTGTTTCTTAAATTACACATATGAGTGAAATCATTTGTCTTTCTCTGACTGACTTATTTTGCTTATTTCACTTAGAATAATACTCTCCAGCTCCATCCATGTCATTGCAAATGGCAAGATTTCACTCTTTTTGATTGCTGAGTAATATTCCATTGTGTGTGTGTGTGTGTGTGTGTGTGTGTGTGTGTGTGTATATATATATATATATATATATAACATATCTTCTTTATCCTTTCATCAGTCAATGGACATTTGGGCTCTCTCCAATGCTTTTATAAACATTGGGGTACATGTACCCCTAAAAATCTTTATTTTTGTATCCTTTGGGTAAAAACCTACTAGTTTAATTGCTGGGTCATAAGGTAACTCTGTTTTTAACTTTTTGAGGAACCTACATACTGTTCTCCAGAGTGACTGCACCAGTTTACATTCCCACCAACAGTGTACTGTGTTCCTCTTTCTCTATATCCTCACAGACATCTGTTATTTCCTGTATTGTTAATTTTATCCATTCTGACAGGTATGAGATGGTGTCTCTTCACGATTTCGATTTGCATTTCCCTGGTGATGCATGATGTTGAACATCTTTTGATGTGTCTGTTAGCCATCTGGATGTCTTCTTTGGAAAAGTGTCTATTCATGTCTTCTGCCCATTTCTTAACTGGATTATTTGTTTTTTGGGTGTTGAGTTTGGTAAGTTCTTTATAGATTTTACATAATAAAGCTTTATTAGACATGTCATTTGCAAATATCTTCTCCCATTCCATAGGCTGCCTTTTAGCTTTGTTGATTGTTTCTTTCACTGTGCAGAAGGTTTTTATCTTGATGAAGTCCCAATAGTTCATTTTTGCTTTCGTTTCCCTTGCCTCTGATTATGTGCCTAGTAAGAAGTTTCTGTGGCTGAGGTCAAAGAGGTTGCTGCCTGTATTTTCCTCTAGGATTTTGATGGTTGCACATTTAGGTTTTTCATCCACTTTGAATTTATTTTTGTGTACAGTGTAAGAAGATGGTCCAGTTTTATTCTTTTGCATGTTGCTGTCAAGTTTTCCCAACACCATTTGTTGAAGAGACTGTCTTTTTTTCATTGGATGTTCTTTTCTGCTTTGTCAAAGAACAGTTGACCATATAGCTGTGGACACATTTCTTGGATTGCATTCTGTTCCATTGATCTATGTGTCTGTTTTTGTTAACAGTACTATACTGTCCTGATCAATACAGCTTTGTGATACAGCTTGAAGTCCATATCATGATGCTTCCATCTTTTCTTTTCTTTTTCAGGATTGTTTTGACTATTCAGGGTCTTTTGTGATTCTGTACAAATTTTAGGATTGTTTGTTCTAGTTCTGTAAAAACTGATGGTGGTATTTTGATAGGGATTGCATTAAATGTATATTTTGCTTTGGGCAGTATAGACATTTTAACAGTGTTAAATTCTTCTTCCAATCCATGAGCATGGAGTATTTTTCCATTTCTTTGTGTCTTCTTCAATTTCTTTCATAAGTGTTCTATAGTTTTCAGAGTACAGATCTTTTACCTCTTTGATTACGTTTATTCCTAGGTATCTTATTGTTTCTGGTGCAATTGGACATGGGGTTGATTCCTTGATTTCTTTTTCTGCTGCTTCATTCTGTCCTTGTTTTTTTTTTTTATTTTTTAAATGTTTTTATTTACTTTTGAGAGACAGAGACAGTGCGAGCAGACGAGGGTCAGAGAGAGAGAGACACAGAATCTGAAGCAGGCTCCAGGCTCTGAGCAAGCTGTTCGCACAGAGCCTGATGCGGGGCTTGAATCCACAAACTGTGAGATCATGACCTGAACTGAAGCTGGACACTTAACCAACTGAGCCACCCAGGCGCCCCTCTGCTGCTTCATTCTTAGTGTATAGAAATGCAACAGATTTCTGTACATTGATTTTATATCCTGTGACTTTCCTGAATTCATGTATTAGTTCTAGCAATTTTTTTTTGTAGAATCTTTTAGGTTTTCTACATAGATCATCATGTCATTTGCAAATTAGTGAAACTTTGACTTTCCCTTGCCTATTTGGATGCCTTTTATTTCCTTTTGTTGTCTGATTGTTGAGGCTAGGACTTCCAGTACTATGTTAAATAGTGGTGAGTGTGGACATTCCTTTCTTGTTCCTCATTATAGAGGAAAAGCCCTCAGGTTTTCCCTATTGAGGATATTAGTGCTGTGTCTTTTGTATATGGCTTTCATGATGTTGAGGTATGTTCCATATCTGACTACTTTGTTGAGGCTTTTAATCAAGAAATAGATGCTGTATTTTGTCAAATGCTTTTCCTGGATCTATTGAAAGGATCATATAGTTCTTATCCTTTCTTTTATTAATGTGGTGTATCATGTTGACTGATTTGCAAATATTGAACCACACTGCAGCCCAGGAATAAATCTCACTTGATCGTGGTGAATAATTCTTTTAATGTACTGTTGGATTCGATTTGTTAGTATCTTGCTGAGGATTTTTGCACTCAGCTTCATCAGAGAGATTGGCCTGTAATTTTCCTTTTTAGTGGGATCTTTGTCTGGTTTTGGAATGAAGGTAATGTTGGCCTCATAGAATGAGTTTGGAGGTTTTTCTTCCATTTTTACTTTTGGGAAGAGTTTGAAAAGAATAGGTATTAACTCTGCTTTAAATGTCTGGTAGAATTCCCCTGGGAATTCATTTGGTCCTGGACTTTTATTTGTTAGGAGATTTTCGATAACTGACCCAATTTCTTTGATGGTTATGGGTCTGTTCACATTTTCAGTTTATTCTTGTTTTAGTTTTGGTAGTTTGTATGTTTTTAGGAATTTGCCCATTTCTTCCAGATTGCCCAGATGGTTGGCATATTATTTTTTCATAATATTATTCTTTGATTATTTATATTTCTGTGGTGTTGGTTCTGAAATATCCTCTTTCATTTGTGATCTTACTTATGTGGATTCTTTCTGTTTCCTTTTTGATAAGTCTGGCTAGGGGTTTGTAAACTGCATTAATTATTTCAAAGAATCAGCTCTTAGTTTCATTGATTTGTTCTATTTCTTTTGTTTGTTTGTATATCACTTATTTCTGCTTTAATCTTTATTATTTCCCCCTAGGCCTTAGGCTTTATTTGATGTTCCTTTCTAGCTTTAGGTGTAAGGTTAGGTTGTGTATTTGAGACTTTTCTGGCTTTTTGAGGTAGACTTGTATTGCAATATACCTCCCTCTTAGGACTGCTTTTGCTGCATCTCAAAGGTTTTGACTGTTGTGTTCATTTTTACTTGATTCCATGTATTTAAATTTTTTTAATGTTCTTTTTATTTATTTTTGAGAGACAGAGAGAGACAGTACGAGCAGGAGAGGGTCAGAGAGAGGGAGAAACAGAATCTGAAGCAGGCTCCAGGCTCTGAGCTTGCTGTCAGCACAGAGCACAATGCAGAGTTCAAACCCACGAACCGTGAGATCATGACCTGAGCTGAAGCCGGACACTCAACCAACTGAGCCACCCAGGCACCCCAATTCCATGTATTTTTAATATCTTCTTTAATTTCTTATTTAATCCATCATTCTTCAGTCGGATGCTCTTTAACCTGCATGTATTTGTTTTCTTTCCAAATTTTTTCTCATGATTGACTTTACATTTAATAGCATTGTGGTCTGAAAATATGTATGGTATGATCTTAATCATTTTGTACTTGTTGAGGACTGATTTATGACCCAGTATGTGATCTATTCTGGAGAATGTTTCATGTGCACTTGAAAAGAGTGTGTATTTGGTTGCTTTAGGATGAAATGTTTTTAATATATCTGTGAAGTCCATCTGGCCCACTGTGTCATTAAAAGCCATTGTTTCCTTATTGATTTTCTTCTTAGATGATCTGTCCATTGCTGTAAGTGGAGTGTTAAAGTCCCCTATTATTTTTATATGATTATCAATGGGTTCTTTATATTTGTTATTAATTGTTTATATATTTTGATGTTTTCCAGTTGGGGGCATAAATATTTACAATTGTTATATCTTCTTGATGGATACACCCCTTAATCATGATAGAGTTCCCTGTTTCATTTCTCGTTACAGTCTTTAGTTTAAAATCTAGTTTCTCTGTTATAAATTTAGCCACTCCAACTTTCTTTTTTAAAATTTTTTTATGATTTCATTTATTTTTGAGAGAGAGAGAGAAAGAGAGAAAGAGACAAAGAGACAAAGAGACAAAGTGGGAGAGGGGGAGGGACAGATAGAGGAGGAGACACAGAATCTGAAGCAGTCTCCAGGTTCTGAGCTGTCATCACAGAGTCTGATGTGGGGCTTGAACTCCAAACCGTGAGATCATGATTTGAGCCAAAGTCGAGTGCTTAACCAACTGAGTCACCCAGGCACCCCTACTCTGGCTTTCTTTTGACATCCATTAGCATGATAGATGATTCTCCACCCCCTCGCCTTCTTTTTTTTCTTAAATTCATTTATTTAAATTCAAGTTACATAACATACAGTTTAGTATTGGTTTTGGCAGTCAAACCCAGTGATTCATCACTTACATATAATACCCAGTGCTCATCCCAACAGGTGGCATCCCCTCACTTTCACTATGCAGGTGTTTATAGGTTTAAAATGAGTCTCTTGTAGGCAGCATAAAGATGGGTATTTTTTTTTTATCCATTCTGATACCCAATTGGAGTATTTAGTCCTTTTACATTCAAAATGATTATATATATATATATATATATACATATATATATATATATACATGTATATATATATATATGTATGTATGTATGTATGTATGTATTTAGTGCCATTGCATTACCTGTAAAGTTGATATTTCTGGTGATTTTCTGGTCCTTTCTGGTCTTTGTTGCTTTTGGTCTTCTTTACCATGCAAAGATTCCCCTTTAATATTTCTTCCAGGGCTGATATAGTGGTCATAAACTCCTTTAATTTTGTTTGTCTGGGAAACTCTTATCTTTCCTATTCTGAATTACAGCCTTGCTGGATAAAGTATTCTTGGCTACATACTTTTCCCATTCAGCATGTTGAATACACCCTGCCAATCCCTTCTGGTCTGTGAAGTTCCTATGGAAAGATTCTTGTGATCTGATCTGTCTTTCCTTGTAGGTTAGGTTAGGCACTTTTTTTTTGTTTTTTGTTTGTTTGTTTTTTTGCCTTGCTCCTTTCAGGATTTTTTCCTTGTCTGTGTATTTTGTGAATTTGACTGCAATATGTCTTGGTGTGGGCTGGATTTTCTTAAATTTGATGGAAATTATCTGCCTCTTGAATTTTGATGTCTGTTTCCTTCCCCAGATTAGGGAATTTTTTAGCTATAATTTTCTCAAATAAACCTTCTGCTTCATTTTCCCTCTATTTTTTCTGGAACTCCTATTATATAAATGTTATTATGCTTTAAGGGTTGCTGAGTTCTCTAAGTCTACATTCATAATCCTATAATTTTCCCCCTCTTTTTTTAGCTTCATTATTTTCCATAATTTTATCCCCTATAAGCACTGATTTGTTCCTATGCTTCTTCCATCCTCATTGTCATTGCATACAGTCAGTTTTGCATCTCAGTTATAAAATTTTTTAAATTTCAGGCTGACTAATTTTTAATTCTTTTATCTCTACAGTAAGGGATTCTCTAGTGTCTTCTATGCCTTTTTCAAGCCCAGCTAGTATCCTTATGATTGTTGTTTTAAATTCTGGTCCAGGCATCCTATATCTGCTTTGATTAAATTCCTGGCCATTACTTCTTCCTGTTCTTTCTTTTAGAGTGAATTCCTCCATCTTGTCATTTTGTCTAGGCTACTGTATTTTTGTGTGATTTTTAGGAAAGCATCTTATATGTCTGCTCCTGAGAGTAATGGGTATATTAAGAAGAGGTCGTATACTGTCTTGGGTCTGGTGCTTCAGGAGGTGTTTCAGAGTATGCATTCTGCTGTTGTATTTTGGCTGCTCCTTCCCTCAGGTCAGTCCTCTGCTGAGTTTCTCCTGGCTTGCAGTGGTGGTGGGGTGCTTGGAACTTGTCCACTGTGTGGCAAGTTTTAATTTGGTCTGCTTGTTAAAGGAAGCTAGATCCTATTTCCCCTAGAGCTGAAGCTTTGCAGCATTTTATGATCAGTAAACTTGGTTCATGAGAGGGTGTTTGTCTTCTGGGGGAAGGGACTGCTGAGCTGTTTCTCAGGTGGACTTGCCTTAGTGGAGATGTACCACCAGGGTGCAGGGGGGTGGGGTTTGGTGTTAGTGGCTCCAACCTCCACTGGTTGCACTGTGTTTGTCACTAAAGTAGGTCAGTACTGATAAGTCTGGGGGGAAATCGCATCACTTCACTCTCTCATCTCCAGAGTAGGGAGGTCCTGCTCACCATTCTCTAGGAAGCCCTCATAGAAGAGTAAAAAATTTCTCCTCTTGTGTCTCCAGTTTTCCCCTCAGATCCTTGCCTTCATTCTGTCTGTGTCTGAGCTGTCTGCCTGCAAGGCAGCACAGTACTCTTGTGTTTTATCTCAGGCTTGGGTTTAAAAACTCCAAATTTTAGGGACCTGCACAGCATGGACCCACACTGATCCTCTGGGAGGGTCTCACTGTGCTGCAGCTGGTGCCAGCTTGTCTCAGAAAAGCAGTCACACAACTGTGCAATGGTTCATTATTTATGGTAAAGTACAGCAAATAGCCAATACCAAGGTCTGTTGCTCTTGGCAGGTTTCTGTTCCTATGTAGCATGTTGGCTCCCATCAATTCTTTTGTCTCTGGAGAGACCATGCCACCACTCCCAAATGTATTCCAAGAAGGGAAACTATCTCTCCCAGTGTGACCCAGTGATCCTCAGAGCACACTGCCTGCTTCTGGGCCTCTGTCCTCCTGCTGCACCAGAGCACCACTAAGCCTACCAGGCATGATCCCAGTAATGGTGTGAACTTCTAAAACTTCTGACTTTAAGCTCCACTGCTTGTAAAAATTTGTGGTAGTCAGCTCCTTTCCTTTTACAAGTCAGGGGGAAGAGTTTTTCTTGTGCAATCCCCTACTTGTGCTTTCTCTTCTCTCTCTTTCTCTCTTTCTCTCACTCATCTCTCTGTCATCAGGCTCCCTCCCCTCCGCAGCACCTGCTGTTCTTTTCTTCCCCAAATCCACTCTCTGCAGCTCCTACCTTCCGTGATGTGGCTATTCCTCTCCCTCTAGCTGTGTAGTTTGTCCTTTTAGTCCACAGATCAGCTTCCCGCATGTTCAGAATGATTTGATATTTACCTAGCTGTGTTTGACAGATGAGACAAGTTTAGGGTTCCCCTACTTCTCTGCTATTTTAATTCTCTATAAAGTTTCTTTAAATTATAAATAGTGCTTGTGATAAGGTTGTGAGGTTTGCAAGGATGCTTGAATGCTATTCTCTTAAGAAGGCAGGTCCTTAATTTCAAACTTTTGGAAAAAGAGTAGCCTAGTCACAGGCATGATGCTTGTTTTCAAATAGAGACCTATTCCATCTTTGTAGGGGATATCTTTTTGTTGCTTACCTGTGTCCTTTCCCCTCATTCCGTCTTCTTGCTATGGATCACAGTATGCCAAGCCATGTGGTTTGGGTGAGATGGACCTAACTCTCAGCTTTAGAGACAGGCTAGCAAGGGTGTAAGTCAATCAGCATGTCCTGTCCTCCAGGTCACAGCCATTGGCTCTAGGATGGGCAAGTAATCCAAGTCAAACTAACCAAGAGAAGACCAAATTCTGGGATTTTTGTTTAAGTTATACTAGTAAGCAGATTTTTTTCAGTGTGAATGTGGACGTTTCTGGGACTTCCAGGGATAAGTATATCTGAGAAGGATGCCCAGTTCTGAGGTTAAAAGAGGTAATCTGAGACCATGTTGAGGCCTGAGTAAAATCTTTTCTGCAAGTGGATCAGTTAATAACTTAAAATATCATCTTTTAAAAAATTTAGCCAGAGTGGGTATGGCTTGGCAACTGAAAGCATCTTGTGTGTGCAAATTTGAATATAATGAGATTTTCCTTAGTTCTTGCTTCTTTCTCTTGCTCAAAATCTTTACAATTTTTTTGCTCCCTTCACCCTTCTTCGACATCATTTCTAGACTTCTTTTGGATAAAAGGTCAGTGGTCTCTCCATTTTCTCACAGGTATCACTTATTCCAATTGACATTTACACTTGAGTAAACTTTAAACTTCCCTGACCTTTTTTTAAAAGCTAGCTTTTTAAAGAGATATTTTGTCTGTTTTAAAACAGTACATTATTGTTGCTTTTCTTTGTAAAGGGCCACATCATTCCTTCTAGATTTTTTTGGATGCCTTGTGTACCCATTTTCATTTCCCCCTCTCTTTAAATTGGGGGTCTCCTTTTCTTTTTTTCCCCTGTAGCATGGTATGTGGATGTTTTGTAGACACATGGGAACTACTTAACAGTAATTTAAAAAATTTAGCCAGTTTCACACACCATTCTTAGTCATGTGAAATAAATAAGGGAATAAATCAGCCCTTAAATATGCCATTTAGTGTTGAAAATGAAAAACAACAGATGTAGGTATTCGAGTGGGATAAAATAGTGGTAGATGTAAGTCTGAAGTCTGAATTTGCCAAGTTCGCAAATTCAATTCAGTTTGAGCAAGATATGCTGAGTTCTTCCGCTAGCTAACTTTTGGAAATGCATAGGCAAAAGATAAGATAAGACAAAGATTCAGAGTCTACCTGCTAGGATTGGCCTTAAAAACAATTTCAGTCAATCTTGTCTGTAAATTATTCCAAAGTCCTCTGGGAGATGGTGTTTCTCACTTGACTTGTCTACTGTTCAGCTCCATCAAGGCCTTCCTATAGCTCCTTCTCTCTCAGTAATATCTTTGGTTGACACTACTTCAGGCACTGTGCCACATGCTTTACCCGTATGATTTCATTTAACTCTTATAATGACTCTATAAGATATATGTAAGATGGGCATATTTGGAGTATGTGAGGAAACCAGTATCTGGAGGCTTAGGAACTTGCCTGAGCCCTTAGCTCATGAGTAGTAGAGCTGAAGTCCACCCTGAGGTTTGTCTGAATTCAGAACCCACATGCTAACTGGTTGAGCACCTCCTTCACTTTCACTGAGGGACCTAAGCTAATAAGGCAAATGTCTCTGAATGAATATATAACATTTCATGATAGGGTTAATCCTTAAGACCCTCATGTGAATTGATTTCATGCTGCTGCAATATTTCACTGGGGAACTGTTGAGGGTAGGCTGGTATTCCTGTAATCATTTGTTGGGGCCGCCAACTCCCTCTGGGTTGTTTGTGTCCATAAAAACTTTGGGTACTCTATAGTCTTCCCCTGATGTATCCTCTAGTATTTTAAGTCTTTTCCCTAATATTATTAGCTGTTATTTATAAAGTCTGTTAGTTTCCAGATTTTATAAATACATGTATTTCATATATTTAGAATAATTACCAACAAATCATGCAGAATAAAAACCAACTTGAGCATCAGACTATTCCTGAGAGAAGAGGCTCCCCAGGCACTGAACCTAGTCTCCCTGGGAACCTGTAACCTCTATCTTTCTTCACATTTAGGGTACCTTTGTGTCTTGTTTATTTTTTTTTATACCCAAGGGAATTTGAAAGATCTTAGGTTCTTAAGCTGCTTGAATCCTTCACTGGCATGTCAGCAAAAGATTTTCGTTCTTTCTTATGCACAGACATCTCCCTCTCCCCTCTCCATTTCTTTATTTCAATGTCAGTAGTCCATATCATGATAAGTTCTGGCAATAAAATTCCACACACCCCTTTTTTGAAGTGCTTGCTGGTGGACATGCATGTGTCCTTGGGTCTTCTCTCTACTATTTAGCTCAGGGGACCACATAAGAGAACTGCTCAGAGCAGAAAGTCATGCCCCAGAATGACCCTACACTAGAACCCTCAGTGGTTGCTAGAGTTTCTGATTTCCCATCCTGCTGGGGTGGAGCTTTAATGTCCCAGCTTCGAACACTGGAACTTCTCTACAGTTGAAGCCAGCAGGACTGGAAGTACAGTGGAGCCTTCTGTGGTAAGGGATTGTGTCACCAAGCAGCTATCAGACTTCTGACTCTTTCTGAGACATGAACGTTGGATGTGACTGAACAAAGCTCTCATTGGACCAATCTTGAATGCCAGCCTAGTGGCAGGAGGCTTGTTGTATTGGTCCAGAGGAAAAATTGAAACCTAATCAGTCTCTATGGCACACATCTTTTGGAGGACCAGAGGACTAATTCTAATTAGAAAGCCCCACTTGCCTGGCTTGGCATCGGAGAGTTTTTCCTGTGGATGTCTTCCTCCCAGGGACATGGGAATCCATGCAGACAGGTCAGCTTCTTGCTCTGGTATGTGCAGGGATGGAATACCAACCCACTGGGAGTCAATTCCTAAAGGCTCAGATTTCAACCTTTGTAATATTTTATTTCATTTTATTTTTACAGAGTGCAAATGATGAAGGGGTAGAAGAGGGAGAAAGAGAATCTCAAGCAGGCCCCTTGCCCAGCATGGAGCCGCATCTGTGGCTCAATCTCATGACCATGGGATCATGACCTGAACTGAAATCAAGAGTTGGATACTTAACTGACTGAGCCACTCAGACGCCCCTCAACCTTTGTGATATTTTATATCTTTAAGTTTGTCTAAAATTTTCTCTTATTAGATATTCACTTACCTGCCTTAAAATCTTTGGACATATTTTCATAGGAGACCTTTGAAAAGAATGTCCTGAGTTAGGTTCTGCAGGGGCATTGCTGTAAATGATTGGTTAATATTTCACCATCAGGTCTTGGTTTGTGCAAAAAGCTGTTATCTCATGATTCCAGTCTATAAAAGTACAGTTACCAAGGGAACAGATAATACCAAAAGTGAGGTTTATCTGAAGGGTGAATGTTTTTAAAATTATTTCATCCCATTTAGTAAAAATACACCGTAATTCTAGTTTCAGGTGTGGGATTTAGTGACTCATCACTTAGAATTTAAATAAAAGCTTGGAAGAAAAAAAATCCCTTTAACCCACAACTGGTTAAAGTGGGAGAGAATGTCTTCATAATGTTACCTTCATTAAAACAGAGAGAAGAGAGAGGAAAAAATATTGATGACGTCAATCTGGTAACATGCTACTCTGACTTAATTAGCAAACTGCATTTCTAATAGTAATGGTTCTTTTGCTGGCATTCGTGGAAGAAAGGTTATTGAGTATTCTCCAGCCCTCCGGGGAATCACTTATAAAATGAAGTACTTTACTCATTAGGTAAACCATAAATCTTGTTGACCTTCTTGCAGTTAGAAGCATTTAAGGTTGCATCACTCCTGTCTTGAGACTAACGTTTGAAGAAATCACCTGCCAGTTATAAGTAACTTCTAGATGCCTGTCCCCACCGACAGACGGAGTGGAGCAATGTGGCTACTTCCTGTGAATGGTGACAAATTGGTTTTAGGGAGACAAAATTTTAAACTGATCGTCCTTATGAATTTGATTTATCTGCTGGTTTATAGAAACAATTCAGGTATGAATATGTTTGCACATTTCCCAAATATGAACATGAGAAGCAGATATGATACAGAATTGACATATACCACCAATTTTAATTTCTTCAAGTGGAAAAAGGACAAATATGAACCTGATCATGAGCTCATCAAGGGCAGGGGTTCTTTGCTTACCTTTTTGTATTCTTAGCACCTAATATTCTCTCATCCGTTTGACAATTGTTTCATCCAACAAATATTTACTGAGCACCTACTATGTGCCAGGCACTGTTCTAGGTGCTGAGTATATAGAAGTGAACAAAACAGCATCTCTGCTTGTATGAGGCTAGTATTTTCAAGAAGGATGAGGCTAAAAAATAAGAATATAATACATTAGGTATGAAAAAGATGAAGGACAGAGAATGACTGGGGGGGTGCGTGTGCTGTTTGGTATATGTGTCATCTCTGCTACTGGGACGTTTGAATAGACATTGTAGAAAGTGACTATTTAGAAATATGGGTAACTTGGTAGGGATTTCTAAGTGTGTAGCACATTGATCCCAATTGCAGTGGAGTTGCAGCACATGGGCACTTGGTTTAGGACAGTGGTTCACCAGTGTACGTGTGCATCAGAGCCACCTGGAGGGCGGGTGAAGCCCTGAATTGCTGGACTCTATCCTCAGAATTTCAGATTCAGTTGCTTTTGGGTGAGGCCTGAGATTTCACATTATTAGCAAGTTCCTAGGCGACATTAATGCTAGAGACCAGGCTTTGAGAACCACTGAGCTAGAGGCATTAACTGCTGACAGAGAGACAGAGAGAGAAAGAGAGAGATCTCAAAGTAGAAGCATTGGTCTTTGTCATCGAGAAATTGGTAGTCTAATTAATGCTGGAGAAAAATACTGCCACTTTTTCTGAAATAAATGCATGCCAGATAATAGAAGGTAAGTTGTCTTGAGTGTTGAGTGAAAGGGTAGAGCTGGAAAGACAGAGAGGGGAGTCTGAAGCCAGGTCACCACCATGCACTTGGTTGGACTTAGAGGAGTGAAGGCATGTGTGGTTGGTTCAATAACAGGAGTAAAATCTTATTGGCGGGTGGTGAGCAAGAGGGATGTGTGTGGAAAGACGGACAGAGAAGTTAAGAACTTGGCTGGTTGAAGGGAAGACCAGTTTGGGGAGACCAAAGGAATGGACTTTGGAAACAGGCCAAATGAAGATGAAGTCAAAGAGGGCTTGGACCCTGGAGAATATAGTCAGTCACATCTAATGCAAAACAAAAAAGTTTCCTTGAGGGGAAAGAGCATAAGGATGTGCTGAGTACCTGGTGAATGGGAGCAGCACGTGTGCATCAGGTTTCTTTTTTCTGCTAAAAGAGACATTATCTTATGAATAGCAACGAATGGGTTATAAGCTCTAAGTAGGTGATGTAGTTATGCTTTTAAACATCAGGGAGAAGCATCTATTATCAAAACTAAAGGGAAGGTTAAAAATATTAACATTCTATAAAAAGGCACCTGATTGAAGCAGGTGTGCTGAATGCTTTAGTTTTTATTTATTTCTTCATTTATAGTCTCAAGTATTGTGATTTAGAAAATTGACTTTCACACAGGCAAAAGAGTGGTTGAAAATTCTAATAACACTCTAACAATATATGCTCGCCTTTTATTTTCAAGTACAGTAAAATAATGAGGGCATTTGTTAACCTTTTGTGGCAGCTACTGGAATTTTTGAACTTTTTAAAAAATATTTATTTATCCTTGAGAGACAGAGACAAAGTGAGTGGGGGAGGGGAGAGAGAGAGGGACACAGAATCTGAAGCAGGCTCCAGGCTCAAAGCTGTCAGCACAGAGCCCAACATAGGGCCTGAACCCACAAATGGTGAGATCATGACCTGAGCCGAAGTCAGATGCTCAGCTGACTGAGCTGCCCAGGCACCCCTGAACATTCTTGATAATAGGCATTTTAAGTAAGCAGATGATCCCCTAAACATAAATAGCTTTCAAGTTATTTTAGGCCAATAGCCATGCAAGTGATGGGAAATAAACATTTTAATAATATGATTTGTGATCAATATCTTGTCAGTGATTACCTGGTGCCAGGTACTGTGCGTGGGGACACACATACACAAACGCTTTTAAGAATGACTTCATTGAGGTATCATCATGTATCATAACATTTACTGGCTGCAAATGTACAAGTCAGTGATTTTAGTAAAATAAAGACTTGTGGAGCTGTCATCACAATCCAATTTCATTGCCTCAAGGTCTCCTCTTGGGCCCAGTTACAATCAATCTCACCACCCCCAGCCCTGAACTGCTTTACTTTCTGTCTCTATGGTTTGCCTTTTCTAGATGTGGCATATATATAGAATCATACAATATGTAGTTTTTGAGTCTGGCTTCTTTGACATAGCCTATGTTTTTGAGATCCACCCATGTACTACCAAGTACCAGCAGTCCATTCATTTTTATTACCAAATAGTATCTTATTATATAGTTATACAACTTTTTGTTTGTCTCTTCATGAACTGATGGGCATTTGGAATTTTTCCAGCTTTGGGTTATTATGAATAATCCTGTGATGACAGTTTGCTTACTTGTCTCTGTACATACATAAAATTTTAATTATCCCAATTATCCTATGGTTTAGAACCATTATACATTTTTTCTCCAGAAATGAAACTGAAGGCCAAAAAATTATGAAACTTGCCCAAGGCAATAAATGCAACAGAGGTAATATTTTGAAAAAAATATTGAATGCACTTTTTTCTTTGGCGCTTTGCTGTAGTTTGCTGACTCCCTACAAGTCCCGAGTCACTCATCTACTTCAGCTGGGAGCATTATAGCAGAAATGCAAAGACAAAAGAGTGAGTTAATCAGCTTGCTGACATTTAGCCTAAGATTTAGGGACAAGACAGTAAGATTGAAAGCCAGGTTTTAGGGGAAGGTATAGGCAGAGAAAAGGGAAAAGTCTAGGATATTTATTTATTTATAAGCATATCAAGTGGACAACTTGGAAGATTTAGATCACAGTTTCTTTCATGGAGTGGAGAAGAAACCTCTTCTACCTGTTGGCCAGGTTGTTTGGCATCTGCCCCAGGTTATGATGAGGATATGGCAGAGTGTGATAAGGAGAACAGTAGGTCCCTGCTTCTCTGGCCAGGGCTTTTGGGGGGGAGAAGGGGCAAGAGAGTCAGGGACTTTGGGCTGGACAGAGTAGGAGTGCGGAGGTTATTTGAGGAGGTGACTAGGTCAGGGGCTTTGGACTCAAGGCGTGTTTGGGGCTCTGGAAAGAGGTTGCCTCTACGTTGCCCCACTCCACACTGAGGGACAGACTTATCAAGGGATAGCCCAGCATGGTTAGGCAGAGAAAAGGCCAATGTTTTGGCCTAAATCACCTTCAGTGTCCTTGAGGTGTAGAGGGACTCCCAGCATTTCAGCAATAGCGGAACGCTCAAGAGGCAGAACTGGTAGCAATTATAAGGTTCCCAAGTGGCTGGCCAATATTCAAAGTCAGCATGAGATCAGGGGTATTCTTGCTCCAGGGCTGGAGCTAGAGTGATGGGGGCAAGGTGCCTCAGTCACGCAAATTAGGAGGCACTTGCTTCTCCAAGTTTACATAAATCTACCTCCCATATTCCTGGACATCTTGGGAGGCAGTGGAAATCTATGGCAGAATATTTATATTTAAAGTGAGTGAGGGGTGCCTGGGTGGCTCAGTTGGCTAAGCATCTGACTTCAACTCTCAGGTCATAATCTCACAGTTCATGAGTTCCAGCCCCACATTGAGCTCTGTGCTTTCAGCACAGACTGCACTTTGGATCCTCTGTCCCTTCTCCCTCCTCCCCCCCCTCTCAAAAATAAACATTAAAGAAAATAAAATGAATGAAACTTACCTAAGGAATTTTAAAGTACTGCGTCTGTGTAGGCTTGCTGGAGTAGAGGATATTGAGAGTTTGTTTTTTGTCTGCTTGTTTCCTACAACCCTGGTCCTATGCTCTGTATTGTGTGAAAGAGTAGGTCTGTTAGGGAGATGGATAAAGAAACACCATTTCTGTGGCACATAAGAGAGCAATGTGACCTATTTACTTACCACTAGTGAGTTGTGGGGCTGGGATTTGAAACCACCTTTGCCTGAATCCAGAGCCCACTGTTTGGAGATAGTAATAATAATAACTAACATGTTTTGAGAGCTTAGTATGTGCCAGGCACCATTCTAGCTGCTTTATCTGTATTAACCCACCAAATCTTCACATTACCCTGTGTAATATTGTGTGCTATTCTTGTTTTACAGAGGAGGAAACTGAGACACAGAGAGGTACCATACTTCCCCAAGGTCACAAGCATATAAACTGTGGTGAGCCAAGTCCTCTGGGTGTGGAGTCCATCCTCAGAAGCCAGTATGAAGGCAGCCAATTTAGACGGCACCATCTTCTGTTGTATAGCACTTCTCATCTTGCCAACAACTTTCACAAAATAGTCTTATTTTATCCTCGTGACAGGCTTAGCAGTTAAATGGGACAGGAGGCAGAGTTGCCAGTTTACATCTGGGGTAACGATGATACCAACAGCAACTTGAAAGTCCCAGAACTAGGGGAGCTTAGGTGCCTCAGTCAGTAAATTGTCTTACTTCGGCTCAGGTCATGATCTCACAGTTTGTGGGTTCGGGCCCTGCGTCAGGCTCTGTGCTGACAGCTCAGAGCCTGGAGCTTGTTTCAGATTCTGTGTCTCCCTCTCTCTCGACCCACCCCTGTTCATGCTGTCTCTCTCTCTCTCAAAAATAAATAAAACATTTTAAAAAATTAAAAAAAGAAAGTCCCAGAACCATTCTGATTATGGGGAATGGAACTTTAGGCTATGGAGAGGCCCACAGAGAGGTATCCTGGAGGACACTAAATGTCATGTCAAGGAGTTTGGTAGGGAAAGTTAAATACAGATAAATCAGAGACCAAAAAAGAAAAGAAATGGAAGACATAGTTGAAGTTGATAATGTGTTTAATAATTAGTTCTCAGTACGATTTTGTCTGGATTTTGAAAAAGAAAATAAAAAGCTGTGGAATGTGTTAGCTTTCTGTAAAGTCCCATAATCATGTCCTTCTTGCCATCAATTCTCATTACAGGTTGGTTGAACCTAAAGAAAATGCCAGTTTTGCTAATTACTAAAGATATTTAAAGAATAATCTTTATTGTGCAGTGTTAGATGAAGCAAATAAATGGTGGTAGAGATTGATTAATGACCAAAGCTAACTTGAGGTAATTAATCACAAAAGTCATTTATCCCAGATCATTCAACAGAGAAATGTTTTCTAAAATGTGGCCTATGAGATGGTTTAAGGTCATATCCAAAATGAATATTTTAATTGTAGTAGTTATAATTTTTATTTTATTAGAGGGATATTGATTTCCATTTATGGGAGCAGCATACTGAAAGTTAAGTAAAAGTCAAGTTGATTTAAAGAAAATATTAAATAATAACACAACATACCAACATGGGAAAATCCCAAAGAATGTACACAAATGACTAAGGTTTGGGGAACACTGTATTAATGCAATAAAGACCAACCAATTATACAATAACTCAAAAGTGAAGATAAGATATTTTATTCCCTTCCTACCCTACACTCATCTTTCATTCAGGGCTTGCTATATATCAGGCACTGTGCCAAACATTTTACTTATATTTAGATCATTTTATCTTATAGCATTTGTTACCTGAGAATCACTTTCTTATTCTTACTCCTTATAGCATTACAGCAGAAGTCTGATCTTACTGGGGTGGTAATGACTCTTAGCAGAAAGACTGCATTCCCAGGTTGCTTTGCAACTAGAATCATGTGACAGTTCTACAAATGAGCTGTAAGAGAGAGTGCTGTGTGGAACCTCTAAGACTGGCTGCACAAAGGTACCTAACTCAGGTGGAAGAAGTGCCCATTTGTCCTTCCCTCTTCTTCTTTCCTGTTGCCTGGAATGCCTTTGTGATGGCTGGCAATCCAGTAGTCATCCTGGAGCATGGGTTAAGTTTGAGGATGGAAGCAAAATGCTAAGATGGTAGAGTGGAAAGAGAGAAGCCACAAGAGGACCTGGTAACCATGGAGCTGTACCTTCTCCTGACCATCTACATCAGATCTCTTTTACCTGAGAGATCAACTCTATCTTTAAAGCTTTCATTATTTGGGGGGTTTTGGCCAAAATAGCCGAACTTAATACTGACTGATAGAAGATGAAATATCACTTTGACATGCTTTAGGATCTAGGTAACAGTAAATAAAAGTTCTGGAAGCTTAAATATAGGTATTTCTTTTTCTCACTTAAGACAGTTAGGAATTATGTGGCTGTTCAGTGATGCCATTCAGAGTTCAAATTTTCTCCAGCCTCTCTTCTCCATCATGCTGGCTCTGATCCTCATGCCTGACACCTCATGGCTGCTGTAGCTCCAGGCTTCATGTCTACACAGCAGGCAGGAAAGAGATGGAAGAGTCCAAGTTCTGCTCCTTTTGAGGTGTTACCTTTATTTTGGAAAAGAAATTCCTCCCCAGCAGAGTTCCCTAACATCCCATTATTACAGAACTGTGTCTTCTAGGTTCTATATGTGCAGTGGGATCCATCCTTCTGAAACCAAGGGATCTGGGTTAACTACTGAAATATATTGGGTTCTGTCACTCTAGAGAAGGAGGAAATAGGGGGAGGATGTGGGTAGGCCATGGACAGTGAGGAAAACAAGTCTTCGAGAGGAGGTGACATGCTCATATCACACAGCTAGCTGATAAGGTCACTCTGAAGCCTGGGATCTTGATCGCTTCGGTCATCTGCTCTCAGAAGATCTTAAACATCTTAGCTTTCCCTTCCTCAAATTTTACTTTTAGACTTTGTTAGGAATTTTATACAGGAAGTTCTAGTTTAAATGGTATATGGACCTAGAGAGACATAAGAGACCCCTTCCAATATGAACTTACAGAGAAGCTCTAAAAGAAAACTTTCTTTAAAGTATATTTATTTATTTTGAGAGACAGAGACTCCACAAATGGGGGCAGGGCAGAGAGAGAGAGGGATACAGAGAATCCCAAGCAGGCTCTGCACTGTCAACACAGAGCCCAACGTGGGGCTGGAACCTATGAAACTCTGAGATTATGACCTGAGCTGAAACCAAGAGTCAGACACTTAACCAACTGAACCACCCAAGCACCCCAAAAAGGAACTTCGAAATAATGGAAATGTTTTATGTTACGGTGTTTAATATGGTAGCCACTAGCCACGGCTCTGGGGTATCTGAAATATGGCATTTGTGACTAAAGAACTGAATATTTAATTTTATTCAATTCTAATTAATGTAAATTAAAATAGCTGCACCTAACTAGCAGCTACTGTATGGAAAGCAGCACAGTTCTGGAACCTCAAAGTATTGTTTCACAGAATATCCCCAGATGCTAAGAATCAACAAAATTCCATTCCCCAAACCAATCTTTTTGTTTGTAGGAATTAAAGGCCCATTGATGCTTTGCACAGAATGGTGTTAAAGGCAAGCATAAGTAATTATTTTATGGAAGAAGTTCAGCGTAGATATATTCATGTTATAAATGTTGATACAAAGGGTTGGCCTGTGAAAATTATTGATTTATGGAGCTCTAAGTTTACTCACACTTCCAGCAAGGCAGGCTTGCTTTTCTGAAGCTGTAGGGGGACAGGTGTCCTGGCCCAACGTAAGAAGAAAGCTGCAGAGAGCAGAGCTGGCCCTCGGGGGCACAGGTTAGCAGGCAGAAGTAGTGAGCCTCTGGGTAGTTCCCATGCGGGTCTGCTGGTACTACTTTTAGCTGCAAAAGCCTATAATAACTTTCCTCTGAGTCAGTAGTAAATCCAAATCTTTATTTTCCAGGGCACAGTTTGCTTAAATGCTTTTCCCTAATATTGTACCTAAAGAGATGACATTATTTTAAGATGTGTCCATCTTACAGCAACTGGGGATGTATCCTACCTCTGAAAAGCAGATTTTGTCTTTTTGCATCTGTTAATTTGGTTCAGGAGGCAAAACCTGCTATCTGGATACTTCAGTTTCTTAATGTTAGGTTACTGATCGTCAGATCTACAGCAGAGAGAGAAGACAAATCTATTTTAATGGATCAGCATTGCCGGTGTCCTAAACCCTTTCCCTTCCAATCACAACACGTGACTGATGATTCCCAAGCGTGTGGTGGGACTACGTCTGCTTGCCATTCTCTGTTGCAGGAAGGAAGCCCGGGGATCTGTGGTGGGAGTCCCTGCTCTCAGTCTTCGTGCAGGTTTTCTGGGAACGCTTCCTTACCTGACCTCACTAACTGGCATTTAGAAAACCCCAGACCTCATCTAACACTAGCTAAATTGTATTATTTTGCTTGATGTCCTTCAGGGTCATGGCACAGATATTTTCACAACACTTTTGTTTGTTCTGTCTTGCAATACCAGGTTTTCTACTTAAAAGTTTTTCAAATGTTTATTTACTTTTGAGAGGGAGAGAGCCAAAGTGTGAGTTGGGGAAGGGTAGAGAGAGAAGGAGACACAGAATCTGAAGCAGGCTTCAGGCTCTGAGCTGTCAGCACAGAGTCAGAGGCAGGGCTTGAACCCATGAATGGTGAGATCATGACCTGAGCTGGAATTGGATGTGTAACTGACTGAGCCACCCAGGTGACCCCCAGGTTTCGACTTTGATGTGTCCCATGGAGGATGTGATTGGCTGAAGGATCTCTGAGCTTCTCCATGTGCGGTGATAAACTGGCACAAAAAATCAGGGGCTAGGCCTACAGAACAGTGCTTTTCTCACCCCTGGGGTTAGGTTGGCTGGCGCTCTTCTTCTCTGAGTTATATCACATGTTATCCCTTTGGTTGGCACTGAGGCTCTTCAGCATCTCCCAAGCTCTGCACCTTTCCTGTGCTGTTCCTCCTACCAGAACACGTTCCAGGCACCATTCCCACAGCAGCCCGGTCTGTTTCTCTGAGTCAGGTGTGGACATCTCGACCCTTAATTTCTGCAGGGCCTCCACACAGAAGTTCTCAGTGAGTGCAAAGTGCACATCTCTTATTGGCGTCCAGCCTTAACTTTCTATTCTTGATCACCTTGGTCTTATTTGGGAGTCTCAGGATAAAGACAGTAAATTCCATCAGCTTTTCCTGTCCTATAATTGCAGAAACAGCCCCATTCATGTGTGAATAAATCACTCAGAGCAAAGAAAAATGCACCAGTGCAAACTCAGCTCTCAACAGGAATGGCTGCTCAGGTGCTAATTGGCAAACATGCTCACTTTTTTTTCCCCCTGAAAGTGTTATTGAGATATGCATGCTGTCACCCTGTATGTTCATTTTGGGCAAAACCCCTCACAATATGCAAGATCTTAGATGACAAACAGTGCAGGATGGGAGTTGTTAATGATGTCTGTGTTTAAAAATAATAATGAATATTTAGTAAATCCCAAAACTAAAGTTGAAAAACTTTCTTTGCCCTCCACCTTAAAATTAAGAAACAGATGGCCATCTGTAGCCTTATATTTCTTGTTGTTGCAAGTAAATGCAGCCACAGGAGCTTATTTTATGCTAAAAGCCTCCATCTGCTAGATGCAATCTTTTCGTACCTGTGGAAAAATGAATAAAATAAGAAGGACCCGCTCACTTCTGACCTTGACTCTCAGACAGATTATGCATCTAAGATACTTTCCCTTTCTCTGTGACAGGTGTTAACTCTGAAATGATAGCACTGAAGACTTTTGACAGTTTCATCCTTTTACCTAAATAGGAGTAAATTTGGCTTAATAATATTTCTGGTTGGCATATGTTTTGCTGCTACACAGGGAGTGGAATTTCCTTTAATGAGCAATACACTGTGTAATTCACAGCAGCTTTTCTTCTTGTAAAAATGCCCAAGCATCCTTTGCTTCTCTCTACTCTTTACCAAGAATAAATGAGAAATCATTATAAATAACATGGTCTTAAAAAATCCTCCCATGTGTCCTGGATTCGTGTATGCACTGGAGGGAAGGGGAAGCAGGGTAAACAGAACGAGTCACTGCGAATGCGCCGACTCACTCATTCCTGTCTTTTCGGACCCAGACCCAGTGCCAAATGGCTCTCTACCTTCTCTTCCCACCTTCCATTCGCTATTATTTCCCGACATTGTTCTGCCAGGGCTGTGTGTTTCTCTCCCAGGGGTTATGTGCAATGCGAGTGCTGTTTAAACAGGATTCATTTGTTATTCAGGCATGTTTCTTCCACTGCTCCTCAAGTCTTTAGAAAGTGGGAGCTGAAGAGGAACCTTAGAGGCTACACTCCTCATTTTAGAAGGAAAAAAAATCCCTGAGGCCAGAAGACGACGGACAGCCCAAGGCTAAACCAGAACTGGACACAGGCTCTTGTTTTCTCTGACATGCTCTGAGAATCACACAGAGAAACAACATGAGTGTTAAGGTTTGCATGGAAACTAGGTTGCCTGACTCCAAACTGGAGGGTTTTCATAAGTTCCTTGGTGTTGACCTTGGGCAAAATAGAATGCACGAGAGTGCTTGTTCAGTATGAGGAAAAAACTAGGGATTTAAGTGTGACTTCAAGATAGTTTATTGCAGAAGCATGGTCCTGCTCTATTTTTCAGTGTAATCACTTCCTAACCCCACTTCCTAACCCTAGTGATGGACACGCTTTCTGTTGTTATGAAGGAAAAGCAATATATCAAAAAAGTTAGATGGGGGAAAGAGGAGAAATAATAGAGCCACCACATGCTTGAAGAAACTGTCAGAAACTGGCCCTGGACCAACATTAGTATCACCTGGGCCCTCGTTAGAACTGCAGATTCTCAGACTTACCAATTAGAAGCTCTGGGGGTAAGACCCAACAATCCGTGTTTTAACCAGTGCTTAGGTGATTCTGCTCACGCTCAAGTTTGAGAACAGGTGTGAATAATCTCAGTCTAAAAGCTCCAAGCTCAGACGCCAGCGTTGACGCCATAGAAGAAACAGCTAGATCTTCCTGTTCTCAGGGGTCGCTTCCAGATGGCACACCATGACCCCCAGAGTCCACCTGATTGTGTACATTGCTCCCTGCATTTCTGTATCACTTAACACTCTCTGCACATAGAAATCAAGTCTCAGGTTACCTTCCAGAATGCAAGGGTAGCATGTTAAACACCTTCCAGCAGTAGTCCCAAGCGGGGCCTCTGGTTTTAGATCCTGGGAACCAAGTGCTGTAGTCATGGGTTTTCAGTATGTGAATCTCATTGCTGGAAAATGAATGCTCGTGCTGGCTATAAAGTCTTTTCGTAGTCTTGAGGGTTTTTTGTTTTTGTTTTTGCTCTTTTATGTTTTTTTGGTCTCTTTGAGATGGAGGCAGTATTGCCTAATGGTCTGAGCAGGGGCTCTGGCTTCATGCTGCTTGCTTTCCGCTGGAGCTCCACCACTTCCAGCCTTGGGTAAGTTACTTTCTGTTTCAGTCTGTTTCCCTTGCTGCAAACAGGAAAGCACCCTTTGTGGAGTGTTTGCTTTCTCTATTTCTCACCTTATTGCGGTGCTAAATCCTTGCCTGGTTATTTTAGATCACTTCCAGAGTTCTCTGATTGGCTTCTCAGGTTAGGTGGTTTTCCTGTCATGTGTTTGAGCCACTTCCATAATTTCCCTGTTGTAGCGCTTGTTACTGTGGAAATAATTTGTTCATGGTTTGTCCTGTAAGCTCCGTGAGGGTGGGGATGATGGCTGGTAATTTTTTTGTCCTTTGGTTTTAGCCTAGTGTTGGTTCAAATGCAGCAGCTCAAACTCCCTGCTCCTGCCCCATGCTCAACCACATGCCTTGGCATAAATGTATTCTGATGAGTTCCAGGTGTGTCGAGTTATTGATTGGCCGAGATAAGGGTCGCCAGAGTCCTAGGACCTAGTCTCCTCCCATCTACAGTAGCTTCATCTGTTTACTCTAGTATGAAATAAAATCTTCCAAGCGTGCTATGATGTTAAAAAGGGTGGAGAGTACTGCCTTCTTTATTGCTTGGATGGAAGAATAACTACGTAGAGGATGGATAGATGGATGTTGCAACCAGCAAGGAGTTATGTTGAACTATTGACCAGTGTAATAGACTGAGAGGAGGGTAGGACCCATCACAGAACAGACACAAGGGCCACTAAGACAATTCAAAACAAAATGGCATTATAAATTGTTAGGCAAGGGAGACCTATCCATTAGGAAATATATTCTGGTTTCCCCAAATAGAAAAGAGAACCAGATCTAGCCTGAGAAAGAAGTTTTGTCCAAGTAAGTTCTTTTTCTTTTGAATATAACACAATTTATTTTTTTTAACATATGCAATTATTTTCCATCATTTACAATACAGTAGTTACAATGACACTCCAAACAGAAAAGCAAAGTAAAAAATCAAAACCCCAACTTCTATTTCATGTAATTAGACTTATACAGAAATTAGAAGGTTAAGTAACAGCTAGTTAATCACCTAATTTCACAGCATTCTGAAGTGGCAATCTTTATATAGCAGCTTGTCTATGATACATTCAAGATACATGATATAATTTGTTACTTGTCCATAAGCTAAAACACAGCCTGCTTAATACCTTTCCTTAAATTCCACCTCTATACTACAATATACTTGAGGTCCATGCAAAAAAAGTAACTACCTTTTATATAGGAAATGGATGATTAAGTCTTTGGTGTTATAAAAGCAACTTCATTTAAACATAACCACCCCCACCACCAAAAAAAAGAAGAGGAAAAAAAAAGTAAAGAAAATAATAAGGGAAAAACCAAAGACACACTTCCTAGAGGAAAAAAAAACAGCATGGAGTTTCTGTCCTTGACGGAATGTATTAAATAAGCAAACACCCCCAACAAGCAAAACAAGTACTACAATGTAAAAAAATTGAAAAAAAGAAAACCCTCTCACATGCATAAATGAAAGATTGCACACAAAGAACTCACATCTTTTCAAGCTTCAATAGTAAATATTCTGCTACTATGTATTAAATACTGCATGGTTTGCCCAGGCTAAGATGAAACCACATCATGAATCAATAAGCATTTTGCATTTTCTTTCATTATCTACTCAAAGTCATGCCTACTGCACCTCTAAACATTT
>NC_043705.1:103021031-103061115 GCF_006229205.1 Suricata suricatta | reverse complement strand
CATCTTTTCAAGCTTCAATAGTAAATATTCTGCTACTATGTATTAAATACTGCATGGTTTGCCCAGGCTAAGATGAAACCACATCATGAATCAATAAGCATTTTGCATTTTCTTTCATTATCTACTCAAAGTCATGCCTACTGCACCTCTAAACATTTCATTAAATCCAATTATACAGCAAACACTCCCAAAATAAACTCAGATTGTATTGCAGTTTCACTTAACAGTATATAAAATGCTGTGTTGTGACAGGTATCAACTATCCATTAGATACTGAATCAATTTTTCTTAAACATTACTAACTCCTTGCTTTTCTTGAAGCTAGATCATTCTGAAAATTTCCTGTTAGACCTATGAGTGCAAACATATGGTATCTGTCCTTCTCTGCCTGACTTATTTCGCTTAGCATGACACCCTCAAGGTCCATCCACTATGACCAAGTAAGTTCTAAGTCTGTGTGTCCATCTATGACTGTATCAAGTGGACTGCAAACTTTCTATTGAGATAGGCTGTTAGTTTTATGTTGTGGACACTGAGGATGTAGTCCTCAGTCATGTCCAGGAGGGTTAAAAGACTCTGGGTCATTAGCAGGCAATATAACACCTTCTTCTTGCAGGGCTAGACAGAGTTTTTCTATTAGCTGTCACTGTGCAAAGTCCCTTACTTATCAACTTCATGTCAGCAAAATGGCTAAATGGTGTTGGTTGAGGGGAGGTGATTCTCATTTGTAATTACCAATAAGAATAAGAACAACAGAACACTGTTGCTCCATTTGCTGCTTTAGGGGTCCAAATTGGGGAAATGAGTTGCAGGGTAATAAGTCAAAATTTTGGAGTTTTAATATTCAAGTAGATTTGGAGTGAAACAGAAAAACAAATTGCTAATTTGTCCTACTCCGCCACTCTCAATGCAAAATAGCCTCGAAGAGCCATATATGTGCAAAATGGCTTTCTTATGATTTCTGAGTGTCTTAAGATGTTTTTGCTATACTCTGGAAGCTTGGAGGTAGCATACCTTATAACATATAATAAATTTAGTTACTTAGGTTTATAAATACATGTGTGTAGGTTTGGTGTTGGTATAAGCCAGAGTTTGACTGAAACTTATTTGGTGGTGATGTAATTCATAAAGTAAATGATGAGCAAGACCCCAAACATATTACATATGAGAAAATGTCTTTCTCTTCCTTGAGTGGGTTGCCATGGTGATTGGTAGGGGTGGCAGCAATGAGGTTTGGGAACAATCAGGAGAGATGGTATAATGTTGGGACTCGGAAAAATCTAAAATTATTCCTCAAGTGAGCTTTGACTACTACATCCCCTGTTGAAATTCTTGAAGTTTTTTGAGTCCAAAGTCTGTCTCCACTGTGTTAGGTTAGGGGCCACAGCTATGGCAGGAAATGGATTCTGGATTTCTAAACAACAGCAGTGACAGAAATGAATAGATTAGGGATAGAATTGTAAACCCAACACGATCTCCTGTTGTTGCTCATATGAGCCAGGTACTGAACTTCGGCATTCTTAGCCATTATTCCTCTTTCCCCTTTATGTGGGAATGCAGTGCTGGTAGGTGAAGAGTAACTGAAAATAATGAAGACAGCTGCCCATCATCTCCTCGTGACAGGTTGGGAGAGAGGTGAATCTGCAACATACGGATAAAACCTTCCCGGGGAGAAACTTAGTGGGGGTGAAGTATAATAAATAAAACACAAGGAGCAGCAAGAAAGAATGACTTCTAGGGGGGAAAACCCCAAAGAAACTCCAATGTGAAAATAAAATGAAAATGTCTTTGCAGAATGAGAGAAAACAAAGCAATTCAGAGAAAAAGTGGCCAAGGCAGAATTGAGCCCGCACTTCATAAATTCTTGTTATTATCTCTCTTGATTCTTCTTGGAGCTCAAAGTGCTTTTAGAGGATCTGTCTGAAATTGTTTGTTAAGCAGTCTTTTACATAACTTCTTTATTTTATCTCCTGGGGGTCCTAAGCCACACACAAAGTAGAAAAGGGGGAGAATTATTTATCATATTATACAAGACAAGTTGCTAAACTTGTTTACCTTTCATTTGATTTTATGAAGTCTATGGCTCCAACTGGGTATGGAGTAGGAGGTAAGACCAGGAAAGTGGTCTTGTGACTCTTGTCTATTTATCCTGTTGCTCTTTTCTCTCTTTATTTTTCATGTGGTCTCTTCTACTGTGAAGGACTGAAATCATAGTACCACTCACTGGATAGGTTTATTTTGGTGAATAAAGAGTGTATAGTGAAGATGTATTACCCAGAAAATAATTTCTTGGGTCCTGTTAGGTAACGCCCCGACTTATTGAAATGTATTTTAATTCCCACACTGAGCTTGATGGAGGAGTCTGGTGGTGTACATTTTAAAGAAGCACTGGAAACATTCCTAATTCAACGTAGTGTACGGATTATACCTGAAGACCTGCTGGCATTGGCATGGGTCTGTGCTAGGCTCTGATGTTAGACACACATGGTTTAAATCTCTGTTCTGCTACCTTCTGGGCCTGACTAAATTACTTGATATCTCTGTGCTTAATTCCCCCAAGTAAAAAGGGGATGCTGCTGGTATTTATCACATAGAGTTGTATTTAATGAAATGATGCAGAAAAAATATTTAATGCAGTGTGATAGAGAGTAAACCCTCAACAAGTGATAGTCAACATATTTATTGTCAGTGAGCTTGATGATCCTAGTCTTAGAGCCATTTTAGACCTTTGGATAGAAGGAAGGAAAGGGAAATTGAACTAGCTTTGGAAAAGGGAAATGTTTTGGCCAACATAACCAAGATTGTCTGCTTGACCAAACTTGAGTTAGGCTCCTTGTACCTCCTCCTGGGCCCATCTGTGTACTTCCTTGTAAAATCTAGTGTTAGAACCCTGCAAAGTAAGTTTAGCAAGAGTCCCCCCATCCTCAATACCTGATCACCTTCAATATTTAATTGGGTTCCTCAATCTCTATCATCCTCCAAGTGATATCTCCATCCTGGCCTGTCTTGAGTAAAGAACCTGTTAGGTTGATTTAGCCTGATTCCCCTAGCCTTGATATTGTCTCTTGGTATTTTTCCATCTGGTGATCCCCACAGTGCTCCTTGTCTGTAAATTCTTTATTCAGAAATGAGTCCAATTCTATATTGAGATCTCTGTCCCCTATTGCAATAGTCCTGAACAAAATCTGTTTTTACTACTTTAACTACTTTTTAGTTCTGTTTGTTTCATTGACATAGATTGTGGAAGTGGCAGGTATAGAGGGACCTAAAGCTCTAAATTCTCATTTCTCCTCTAATATCTTCTGTTCTAGATAAGGCTTTTCCCCATGCAGGAGACAGTGTGTCCCAAGAATGCTCTGTTCTCATAGCTTATAGCTGGAGAGTAGGGGAACTTTCCTCAGTTCTAGCTAGAAAAACTAGTGGAAGGACTAATGGACTGAGTTGAAATTATATGCCTATCCCCTTGTACCGGGATCAGTTATACCAGGGTCACATTCTATACCCCCATCAGAAGGTTGGGTGTGGGGAACTCATGCTGGGCAAAGACACCCCCACCCCAGCCACTTAACACCAATTTTTTTCTGCTTTGCTCCATCCCTGTAATTTTACATCTATTATATAGACACAGCCCAAACAACAAAGGCATCTCATCAGCATTGGGGATGCAGTAAGATCTAACTAAGCAGGTAGGGCCCCTGCCCTCATGGAACTTCCAGTCTAGTAAAAAATAACTTTCAGAGTGAAGAAATGAAATACCATGATGACTCTAATCTCGGCCCTCCTGAAATAGTAGGAACTGAGGAGACAATGTAGTAAAACCAGAAAGGAGGCCATCTGGAAATGAAAGTTAAGTTGATAAATAACCTCAGAGGAGGTGAAAGGGCACACTAGGCATACAAACTTTGAGGTACTCTGAGTAATGCTCACTCCTCCCCACTTACCCCTATCACAAGTGAAGACTATATTCTTCCAAGGAAATCAGTGGTTAGGTAGGTCTAACTTAGCTAATCAGACTCCTTTGCAGAATTTTCTCAGACATCCAGGGCTGAAATTCCTTATTTCTGTATTTAAAAAAGAATGAGTTTATTTACATTGTTCCAGTAAGAGAATCAGATCAGTAATATTGGCTAACTACTCAGTAATCATTTAATATTATAGGTACTTTATGTTCATTTAATCTTCTCAACATGACCATGAGATAGGTAATGTTTGTTGTTGTCCTTACACAGAGGAAGTAACTGGCACACAGAGACTGAGGGAGCATAGCATTTGTTGAATGCACATGATATGTAAGGCTCAGTGCTAAGTGGTTTCCATAATAATAATTCATTGAATCTTCTTAATTATACTAAGAGGAGTATTTTTATACCCAGCTTAAGGAGGCACTGAACCTTGGTTAAGTTAAGAATTTGAAGCTCTGCAGTGAGTACATATCAGTCTGGTCTTGGACCTGAGACATCTGACTTGATCTTGTTCTCTTAAACCCTGAACTCAGTTCTGATTTCCAGGTTAGCTTGCTGAGCAAGATCTTTGTGAAGTACATGCCTTGTTAAAATTGTCTTGGAGAATGTTTTTCCCATCACAATCTTGTTAGAGGCAAGGAGTACCATCTAGGGCTTTCCTCTCTTCCTTTTTATTCCTGTTCTATAAATCAAAGTTTCCCTGAGCTGCCTTCATAGAAGTGACTGCAAATACACAGCATTTTAAACAGTCAGTTTTATATTATATCATTTAAAAAATGGGCCAGGGGCACCTGGGTGGCTTAGTCGGTTAAGCATCTGACTTCGGCTTAAGTCATGATCTCATAGTCCATGGGTTTGGGCCTTGCATTTGGCTCTGTGCTGACAGCTCAGAGCCTGGAGCGTGCTTTAGATTCTGTGTCTCCCTTTCTGCTCCTCCACTGCTTGCTCTCTGTCTCTGTATCTCAAAATAAAATAGAGACATAGTCTATATACCAGGTACTGTTCTAGGCAATGAGAAGTCCTAGTAGGTGCCCTCTGTCATTTCACGCAGGTGGTTACCCTCATACCAGTGATGACAATTTGTAATGTTTACTCATTCATTTGTTTATTGTTCCTCATATTAGAATATAAGCCCCCAGAAACAGATCCATTTTCTGTTGTGTTAACTTTTGTATCACTAGAATTTGGGTAAATGCTAGATATGTTGAATATCTTTTGAATTAATAAATGAACAAAAAACAAATGAACTAATCACAACTTTACTGGGTGGTACGTAGGTTTTCCTGTGTGTGTGTGTGTGTGTGTGTGTGTGTGTGTGTGTGTAGACTTGATATTTTTTAAACACCACTTCCTCCATACGCTTTATGTATTTCATTCACCGGTGACTTCTGGACAAAGGGATTAACTGAGCAGAGACCAGAAGATTTAGCCTGAGATTATGGAAACTGATGCAGTGGTAGCATAGAGAGCCAGCATTAATCAGAAGTTATGGTCCAAAAAGTAACTGACCAAGGAGCGTGGGTATAGTTTCCTTTTAGCTAGGACTCAAAGTCCCTCCAGGAAAAGTGAGGTTGCTTACTTCTGCCTATAATTGACCATCAGGTGACAGGTATGGATCTCTCAGTTGGATGAAGCAGTAGCCTGCCTCCGGTCATGTTCAATGAGAGCTAAAGAATTTAGAAAATCCCCTCTAAACCTGGTCTCCAAGCCTGTTTATTTTCTTGCTGTAAGACTGGCAAATAATTCTCTTGCTTGGGGGCAAAAATCTCAGAAGTTTTAATAGACTGGAAGAGAGGAGGAGAATCAAAATGCATTGGTTAAATAGTTTAAAAAATTACCACTGATGGATTGCTGAAGACCCTTTCTGTATCATAGGCAGAGAGGGTCTGTTCAAGCATAAGATAGCATGCCAAGGACATTTCCTTTATTGTTCACCTCGAAAGGATGCCCAATGTGTGGAAAGCCCAGACCGGAGGTCAGCAACATTTTTCCAGGAAGGGCCAGGTAGTGATAATTTGAAATTTTGTGGATTATGCTCTCACAGTACTCAGTTCTGCTGTTGTAGTGTAAAAACAGCTGTAGGTGGCTCAGAAAGGAAGGAGCATGACTGCGTTCCAATAAAACAAAACTTTATTACAAAAGCAGGTGTCAACCTCTAGCCTAGAATGGTGTTTTGGCATTTAACCTAAGACTCTAGAATCTGGAAACCTAAACCCTCTCTTTTCACCTCACACACAGTAAATACACCATTTTGAAGTAGTAAATAAATATATCTTGTCAAAACCCCCAGTTTGAATTTTAGAGATTTCAGCACACCTTATCTACTTCAATCAGTGTCATATGAGAATGCCTTAAAAATTAGGTGTATCTAGCTTAAACTTTAAGAACTTAAAAAAAAACCCCAAAAACCTTCAATCCTATCCTGGCCCTTCTCAGAAGCCAACTTGGAGTTCTCACTACTGAAAGATGCAGATCTCAGCTACAAAGACCCAAGATCAAAGCTTGGAAGTAAATTTCCTTCAGAAAGGGCTCAGAGCTACATTAAAAATTGCCAAGCTTCGTCCGCATCACCCTCCCAGAAGAACTCACTGGCTTAGTGCCACCTTCCCCAGAGGCCAGCATGGCCTTGGGCCATCCGTCTCTGCTTGCTAAAGCCAGGTTCCACAAATCACATGGCTTCTCATTGACTTTCTGTCAGAGCGAGGTAACCAAAGCTCTTCTTTAAGCTGAGAGGTATGGCATGCAGCTCCTTTTTGCCCATCTATTAGAATTGGAATTGCCAGGTCAAGAGTGCCCAAGAGGGCACAAACCCAGAGAGAATAAGCCTATGGGGTGTCCATGGTGTCCATGGTGCTTCAGGCACTGTTAGACCTTTAGAATGACCAGGTGGATAATACATCATTGGGATCCTCTGGCCTTAAGCTGTGCACAGAATTCTATACTGTGAATCCTGGATAACAGTGGAAGGTACATCTATACTTGGGTGAGATGATTGCAGGAAGCCTTGGCACAGGCTCTATGCCCACTGGCCCATGCTACATTAGCTAAGCCCAAAGAACTTCCAAAAGAGCAGGTTTAATTGAATGAAATATGTCATTGGCTTCTTCTCTACTAGGCTCACTTTCCTCAGTAACTTCTACAGATCCCATTCTCTTCTTTATAGCTGGTAAGAGACTCTCTTCTCAGGAGGAGAAAGGAGTCAGAACTTGTAAAAGCATGGCTCTTCTATTCTTTGTCTTGGAGAAATGCCATTCTTTCCTCACTTGAAGATTGTTTGTCTATATTTTGACATTTCTTAGAGCAGCAGTGGAGTACTTCTCTTGAACAGTTGACCATTTGGGTCCAACTTATACTTCCTTCAACTTCAAAGTGAAGTTTTCAAGTAGGTCTATTAACCTAATAGGTTATTTTATTGATCACATCTAATCTTTATGAAACAAAGTCATAAGTTACTCCCTTCAAATGGACACATTCATCAAATTATATTTGAACATTGACCATCGCACAGTCTTGCTGGGTATCTTGACAAGGAGGTACATACTCTGTATACTGAATCCACCATTGTGGTCTTCCCAAATTTTCCCAATCCCTGCAATACATTTATGAATACATTTATAAGGTTCTTTCTAGGCTAATCTTTGACTTTGGCCTGAAATGTCCCCTACAGACCAAACAGTGGCAGATGGACAAGTGTAATTCTTCAGTGATCCTGGTCACTTGAGTACAATGAAGCCCACATGTAGTGGTTCTCCACAGCACCCTGTATTCTCCCAGCTCCAATGTACATCTTGTTTGCTATCAGTCCTTGTTCACTTCTGTTTCCTCATTGAACTGTAAGCTCTCTGAGGGCAGGGCCATGTCTTTTATGTTTATGCAGTATGTATGTTTCTGGGTAGCTCTACGAAAGTCTTGAGTTGTTAGCATTAATCTCAATGTGTGGCACATACCAGCCCTGGAATTCATGGTCTGGGTGCTAATTTTCTTTGTTCTAGCTCTGGATTAAAAAACCTACCAAGTCTGTAAAGAAATGACAAAACTCAACACCCAAAATAAATAATCCAGTGAAGAAATGGGCAAAAGATGTGAATAGACACTTTTCCAAAGAAGACATCCAGATGGCTAACAGGCACATGAAAAGGTGTTCAGCATTACTCATCATTAGGGAACTAAAATCAAAACCTCAATGAGATACCACCTCACACCTGTCAGAGTGACTAAAATGAACAACTCAAGTAATAACAGACACTGGCAAGGATGTGGAGAAAGGGGAACCCTTTTGCACTGTTGATGGGAATGCAAACTGATGCAGCCACTTTGGAAAAGAGTATGGAGGTTCTTCAAAAAATTAAAACTAGAACTACCTTGTAACCCAGCAATTGCACTACTAGGTATTTATCCAAAGGATACAAAAATGCTGATTTGAAGGGGCACATGAACCCCAAAGTTTATAGCTACACTATTGACAATAACCAAATTATGGTAAGAGCTCAAATGTCCATTGATGAATGTATAAAGAAGATGTGGTGTGTGTACACACACAGACACACACAATGGACTACTACTTGGCAATGAAAGAATGAAATCTTGCCATTTGCAATAACATAATGGAACCAGAATGTATTATGCTAAGCACAATAAGTCAGAAAAAGACAAATATATGATTTTACTCATATGTGGAATTTAAGAAACAAAATAGATGAACATAGGAGAAGGGAAAAAAAAAAACCAGAGGGAGGCACATCATAAAAGCTTAAATACAGAGAACAAACTGAGGGTCCTGGAGGGGAGGGGGGTGGGAGGATGGACAAGATTGGTGACGGGCATCGAGGAGGCCACTTGTTGGGGTGAGCACTGGCTGTTGTGTAATACCTAAATCACTGGGCTCCACTCCTGAAACCTAGTCTGAACTGTATGTTAATTAACTTGAATTTAAATAAAAAAACCCAGCAAAACCAACAAACACTATTAACTGTCCATTTGTTGAACACTGAACTAGGTGCTAGGGATTCAACAATGATGGGATAGAAGCCCTGCTGTCACAGCTGAGTGTCGCATTGCTTTATCTCTGTGAGGCAAAATGGCATATTACTTAAGGGTGCGCAGGGTGCCTGGGTGGCTCAGTCAGTTAAGTGTCCGACTTCAGCTCAGGTCATGATCTCATGGCTGGTGGGTTCGAGCCCTGTGTCGGGCTCTGTGCTGACAGCTAGCTCAGAGCCTGGAGCCTGCTTCGGATTCTGTACCTCCCTCTCTCTCTGACTCTCCCCTGTTCACACTGTCTCCCTCTGTTTCTCAAAAATAAATTTAAAAAAAACATTAAAAAAGTGGGTACAGGCTCCACTGTCAGCCTAAGTTCAAATCCCTGCTATTCCACTTACTATCTCTGTGACCTTGGGCAAGTCTCCCAACCCATTTGTAGCTCACTCTTCTAATCTATAAAAATGCAGTAATGAAGGCAACTATGTCCTTGGGCTGTGGTTAGGATCGCATGAATGAATATACATAAAGGGTTAACACTTTCCCAAAAGTAAGTGAATTTGGCATGTTTAAAAGATTATTCACACTTAAAGGATGAGTGCCTGTTCCTTCAATGTTCTATGGGAGCACAGTTGATCTAGCTCACCAAAGGATTATGCAATTTTAGGGTGTGTACTTTTATTTATTAGGGAACAGATCCTATGAAATTATGCAGTAATATGTGGATCAAGGTTCAGACAATTTCTGTCCACTGATGGAGAGGAACTCAAAGGCTTATTGCCCCTTAGGACTCAAATCTAACAAATGTAGCAAACCTACTTAGGCATATATTTCTTGTCTATATGAATCTCTTTTCCTCAAACGGCTTTAGAACCATCCATCTGCTTTCTTCATTAATGAGTTAAATTGTTGGCATATGCTCATTCTATATTTGTATAGGGGGTTTTATTTTTAACTTTTTGAAATTATACTTTGGGAAATGTCATCTTTTATGTGGATGGGTTATGATCAGTATTTTCTTTTTTTAAGGCTGATGAGATAGTGGAAAGAGCATCGAGCTATTTGTCCAGAAGACCTAGGTCTAAAGTTGAGCTTAACCACTTTTTAGTTTTCCTGGTCAAGTAACTCAACTTCCATTTTTGTATACATAAAATGGGAAATATAGTTAGCTACCAAAGTTACTGGGCAGTTGTAACCTTCCAGTGTATTCTGCTAGAGGTGATCCTTCTGGACTGCTTTTTGGCAAAATGGTGTAATTACTCAGACCAATCGTTCTTCCCCCCCGACCTGATCACAGCCCCTCAAAGCTGGGCTGCTTTCAGGCTACCTTTCATACAACTAGTTTTTAGCAGAATGCATCTCCTGATTCTGTTTTCTTTTCTCTTTCCTCCTAAGGGCAGTAGTAAAATCAGGAGCTATGTTCATGCCTCAGAGCTCCAGTGTCTAAAGGGTTTTCTCTGTTTCATTATAGGTCATAAAAGTGTTACCGTGTAATGACACTTTCCACTCAGGCTTTATGTACTTTAAATGTATCATCTCATGTTGAATCATTGCCAGACTACACGAGACTAGCATTAACCTATCCATTTTATAGAAGTCGAAACTGAGACCCAGAGCTGAGGTGACTACCCTGTCAACAACATCCAGCTAAACAAGCGGCTCCAGCCTGGATTCCAAATCCTGTCTGACTGCATCCAGAGTATTTCCTTTCATTTGCGGAATACTCGGGATGCACAAAGTACCACGGTGAGCCTGTGGAGGGTGCAGAGTGGGTAAGAGAGCGCCTTCTCTGGAAGGGCTCTCCTTTTCCATGTGGAAGATGACGATAGAAACCATTCCCGTTTAGTGGCTGCCATGAGCAAGGCGTGCTCCAGACGCCGTCTCATTCATGGACTCCTCACCTCCATCTGGTGAGGTAGGTGGTCATGTTTCTGTTTCATGGATAGCAAACCTGGTTCCAGGAGATGAAGCAACTTGCCTCAGGGAACACAGCTACAATGATTCAAACTTCTGCCCACACATTCTATCGTTTCTAGCCCCCCATCCCGTATTAGATACCAAAAGATACCTAAAACAATAAGGGGCAGCAACATTCAACATTGTACAAAGGTTACAAACCCCCAGAGTGATCCTGAGGAGTGCTGCATGTGTTGCTGGGAAACTGCCTCAGTCGATTTAGTAAATGTTTATTAAGCATTTTCTGTTTGCCACATACTGAGTGAGTGGCTGGGAAAAGAGCAATGATGTGGCCCCTGAACTTGAGCAGCCCCTGGTCTAGGGTGAGGGACAGATGCGTAAATAGGCAATTAGAACAGCGTGGTAAGTGGTGTGCCGGAGAGTATGGTGACAGCACGGAAATGCAGCTTGAGTAAGGTGGGCTGGGGTGTGAGGGCAGATTTCCTCCCCAGCACTGTGCCCCGAACAAGTGTCTCATTCCTGCCAACTAGAAAGTATGTTTTCATGGTGGTCCTCCTTCTGATTTTCAAGGTGCACCATCTGCTTCAAGTAAACCTTTTGTATTGGACTTGAATATGTTGTCCCTAAGTGAGTAGATTTCTTTCTCAATCCTTTCTTTAAAAAAAATGTTTTTAAGTTTGTTTTGAGAGAGAAAGTGTGAGTGTGAGGTGGGGAGGGGCAGAGAGAGAGAGGGAGACAGAGAATTCTAAGCAGGCCCTGCACTGTCAGCACAGAGCCCGACGCAGGACTCGAACTCCCAAACTGTGAGATCATGACCTGACTCAAAGTTGGAGGCTTAACAACTGAGACACCCAGGTGCCCCTTACCTCATCCTTTTAATGGCTGATTAATATTCATTGGGCATGTTTTAACCAGATTCCTTTTTGATGCACATTTAAAATGTTCTGAGATTTTTGTTCTTAGAAAAAAGGCACTGCAGTGAATAAACATGTACACACAAGTTTGTCCACAAATGGATGTATCTTTTGGATAGATTGCTAAAAGTGGAATTTCCAAATGAAATGCTCATTTTACATTGAGCTACGTATTGTCCAGTTACTCTTCAAAAGGGTGGGACTGAGTTACGTTCCTATCAACAACTAGGGAAGGCGTCTGCTCCCTCTTACACTCTTTGAGAAGTTTTGATCAGCTTCTAGGACATACTATTACGATGGAAACACAGGTGTTTTGTCTGAAACTTTAGATAAAGGTTAGATTCAGGAGGCTGTGAATTGATGGACATGAAAAATCAGCTGATGAGCACGAAGCAGTGGGAGTTCAAAGTTTTAGGGCTGGAAACCTCCCTCTTCTGCATTCCACACCTAAGATGCTCCTTTTTTTTTTATATATATATATATATATATATCCCTGCAATGCCAGGATACAGTTTGACCTGTTTTTAACTTTTTGCATTTGTTAATGACAGCCGGATACTTCAAGCCCGTGTTTCCTGAAAGGATCTGGCTTGATTCTCCCCATTTATTCTTTGTTTCTTCAAAGATTGTGCCCACCCTCTGTACTAGGCCTGACCACCTCATGTTGTGGCTCTCGGCATGTCCACACATCTTACCTGTGGGTCTTGAGGGGATGACCTTATCACTCCAGGAGGCAAACATGCACTGTACTGATCTGCCAAGCTCAATATCCTTTTGCTTAAATGTTAGGTGGATTTATGTTATTGCTCTGGGAGGCAGTGATCCAGGGAGGAATTAGTGTTCTGAGAGGACTCCTGTCTTGTTAAAATGGCAACAGGAGATTGTGTGCGCTTACTTGCCCAAAGCCAGCAGCCATGGTCTAGTCCAGTCTTTCTCCTTTCTTCCCTTCCTCAACTCATTTGGTTATTTGAATCTCATCTGCCTCTGAGCTTTACCCAGGATCTGGTAAGGGAAGCCTGGATATAGGGCACGGGCAGCTCTTACCTTAGTGATTCTCACTGGAGCAAGGAAAACCCACACGCTAGATGCTCTTTGATCTGGGCTTTCATGCTGTTGGCCGTGTTGGAGCTCGTCAAAATGGGACCTTTTTGATCAGAGCTTTTCCTCCTGGAGTTTCCTGAAAGGCACATCCAAAGTATATGAGACAGTATCACATGTGAGTTAAATCAATTTCCAGTAACAACAGTCTTTTTAAAAATATTTTTAATGCAATTTATTTTTGAGAGCAAGAGAGAGGAAGAGCAAGTGAGAGTGAGCGAGAACAAGTGGGGGAGGGGCAGAGAGAGAGAGAGAGAGAGAGAGGGAGGGAGGGAGACACATAATTTGAAGCAGGCTCGAGGCTCTGAGCTGTCAGCACAGAGCCTAACACAAGGCTTAAACTCACAAACTGAGAGATGATGACCTGAACTTAAGCAGGATGCTTCACTCACTGAGCCCCCCAGGTGCCCCTTCAGTATGACAGTCTATTTATTTATTTATTTATTTATTTATTTTTTAACATTTTACTTTTTTTTGAATAGTTTGTCAAATTGGTTTCCATATAACACCCAGTGCTTTTCCCCACACGTGCCCCCCACCATGACCATCATCCCCTCCCTCCATCCCCCTCCCCCTTCAGTCCATGGTTCGTTTTCAGTATTCAGTAGTCTCCCATGATCTGTGTCCCTCACTCTCCCCAACTCTCTTTCCCCTTCCTCTCCCCATGGTCCCCTGCCAGGTCTCTCCTGTTAGACCTATGAATGCAAACATATGGTATCTGTCCTTCTCTGCCTGACTTATTTCGCTTAGCATGACACCCTCGAGGTCCATCCACTTCGCTACAAATGTCCAGATTTCATTCTTCCTCATTGCCATATATACTCCATTGTGTATAGATACCACATCTTCTTGATCCACTCATCAGGTGATGGACATTTAGGCTCTTTCCATGATTTGGCTATTGTAGAAAGTGCCGCTATGAACATTGGGGTACATGTGCCCCTATGCATCAGCACTCCTGTATCCCTTGGGTAAATCCCCAGCAATAGCATTGCTGGGTCATAGGGGAGTTCTACCGATAGTGTTTTGAGGAACCTCCACACTGTTTCCCAGAGCGGCTGCACCAGTAGTAATGACAATCTTAACCCAAATGGTTGCCTTTCCTAGTAAGTTTTTTCACTATGCTTATCAGGTGTGTCCTTAAGTGGTAACAGTGAATTTAAAAGTAGGGAGGTGGAGGTGGGGGTCAGTGAGGAGGCTGATGGAACTGGAACTGAGGGATTGATCTCAGCTCCACTACGTGCTAATCATGTGTTTGGACACCTTGCTTCATCAGTTAGGGTCTGACTTTCTTCCTCTATGAAATAGGACAATGATGCCTGTTTAGCTTAATCAGAAGATGTTAAGATGGAAAAACTGAGTTTCTAGTTGATACTTATAAACTGGAAGGGTTTATTCCTCATTGGCGGCATACACTAGGTGATTTACCTGTATCACATTAGTGAGTTCTTAGAACCGATCTCTGAGGAAAGCACCTCTGTCCCTATTTTACCTCAGAGAGGTTAAGAGCTGAAATCAAGGTCTAACCGCTGGGAAAATGGTAGTCAAGTTGTAAAGTGTGGGGAAAGAGTGGTTGTGAGGTTCTACACATATATCTGAGTACACGCTTAAAAACCAGACCCCCTACGTGTCTCCAACCCAGTGGTTCTCAACTAGAGATGACTGTGCCCTTCAGGGGACATTGGGCAACGTCCGGAGGCAATTTTAGTTGTTGAAACTGGGGAAGTGGGTGCTGCCTGGGGAAATGACCTCTAGTGGGTAGAGGTCACAGCTGCCAGGAAACACTGGACAGAAACAGATCAGCTGCTACAACAAAGAATCCTCCCCTCTATCCCCTCCATGTCAGTAGCCCTGAGGTTAAGAAACCTGTGTCTAACTTGGGAACTTCTAGCATCTCCTATAGAGAAGGTAGCCTATTCTTCTTTCTCTGACCTTCTTGGTTTTCCTTCTAGTACTTGGCATCCTCTATGCAATTTATTGATTATGTGTGGCTTTTATTACTGGTCTCCATTCAGCAGAGTATAAACTTACCAAGGGTAGAAGTCTTGGCATTTTCACTGTTTGCTAAGTGCTTAGAACCTATGCTGAATAAACAATTGTGTACAAGGTTTTGTTCATGGGAGCCACTTGGAGATCACCTAATTCAGAGAAAGGTGGCTGTAGACCTGGATTCTAGAATGAGGTGGTGTTGGTCAGGCTACACTCCTGCCAGAGCCTCTTACTAAGGGCTGGATCAGAAATGTAGTCAAGCAGCTCAAAGGATCTTTACGTGGCTTTCCGAATTGAGAGTCGCCGCATCTCCATGCGGTTTGTCATCATGCTACCACATATGGCCGTGGTGCTCCTGTATCTCGTGTCCCGGGCCTGTCTAGGCACATGGTGAGGATGGATGCAGTTTGTGGCCACTTAAACTCAGGCTCCCGAACTCTGCTGGGACACAGGAGCAAAGTGGTGTTGTACAGTGTTTGCCCTTGCAGGTAAATTACATCATTGATCACAATCTTTGCTGCCCCTCCGGTGGAATGATCATATATCCCGATCAGGTTGGTGTGTGATTTACTTTTGGTTAACACAATGTGAGCAGAAACAAACTGTCATTGGTAAGCATGTGTGACGTGGGTTACTTCTGCCTGGAAGTGTTAAAGAGTCTTTGCATGATTTACACTTTGCCCCTCTGTGCCACGAAGCTGGCAATGTCTTAGGCTGTCATTGCTTTGTTCCCCTCAGTATCCAAATAAAATGACCTGGAACAAAGGTAGTGCTAACTATGGAAAGATAAGTAGCATGAGTGAGAAAAAAATGTGCATTGTGCGCCCTTGAAATTTTGGGGATTGTCATTTGAGTGTAACCTGTTAAAACTGATGTAACCCATTGGTATGTACGAAAGGTAAAAAACTTAAGAAACCTTTACTTGCTTCTTTCCTTCTTTCCATTGAGAGGATAGCAATTTGAGAAGGAGGAAAGTTCAAAGTTGGGAATGCTATTTTAACATGTTGATGTGGGGGTGCCTGGGTGGCTCAGTCAGTTAAGCGTCCGACTTCAGCTCAGGTCATGATCTCACGGCTCGGCTTGTGGGTTCGAGCCCCACGTCAGGCTCTGTGCTGACAGCTAGCTCAGAGCCTAAAGCCTGTCTTCCGATTTTGTGTCTCCCTCTCTCTCTGGCCCTCCCCAGATCATACTGTCTCTCTCTTTCTCAAAAAATAAATAAAAACATTAAAAATGTTGATATGATTGTTTGCCTGTAAGACCACGTTAAAGGAGAAAGTTCCAGGTGTTCTGGGGACAGACTGGAAGCAGAATGAAACTTGCTGCCCCAGTGTGGTTGTGTATAATATGCTAATGAGTGCTCCCAAAGGAGAAGTCCATCTTGGAATATGGGTGTTGGTATAATCCATGAAATATTTCACTACTGTGGGCACTTGTCTGTCACTCATTCTCCATCCATATGTAATTACGTTATTTTGAGGTCCAAATTAGCCCAATTAATTTATGAGAGGAAAAATACATGAAATGAGACATTTGCTTAGCAAAAACAGTCTAAGTGGGTAGAGAAATAAACCATGTCAAAAGAACCTGTTCCCTTACAGAACATAATAGTTTGTGGTATAACTACCTATTGTCTTCTAGACAGCAACTCCTAAATCTTTACCACTGGCTTTGACTTTCCTTTTTGGATCTATTAAATATTTTCTGGTCCCTTGTATATATATTTTTTGGAGGTCCTGATACCACCTTAAACTTGATGTTACGTGAATCTGAACGTGTTTTCCTTTCCCAGCATCCTTATTCCCTCACTTTCCTGGGACTTGAAATTTAGAATCCTGTAGGTAGGAAAAAGCCCTCCTGGGAGAACAAATAGCAAGAACAAAGACAGGGAAAGAGGGACTTCATGGAAGGCTTGGGAAATCAGGAGTTACTGAGCATAGATTGATAGTATGAGCCTAACGGAAAATTTAAAGATGAATTGGTGGCTTGGGGTCAAATTGTGACAAGTGGGGCTGAGAAGTTAGGACTGAATTCTGTGGTTGAAAGGAATCCATAGATGTTATGGGACACTGGCTCGATAGGATTGCTTTCATTTTAGATGTTTATGGCCCCAGTGTGGAGGACTGTGGGGAGGAGGGAGAGATCAGAGGTGGAGAGACTACGTAGGTAGTCACCTGGGAAATTCTGCTGAGAGATTCAGGTCTGAACCTGAACTAGGGCAGAAAGAATATGTACAGAAGGGTAATGTTAGCTCTTGACCTCCCAGGCAGGGATGGGGGGTTGGGGGAGGTTGGCTGTGTCTTTTCTTTGCCCTCTGCACACAATAAAATGCCTTTGCCACAGTAACCATAGGGAATTGAGGCTGAGAGAGTGCTCTGAAATCCCTGTAGACTCCGATATGAGGGTGGTCAAGTGGGAATTGATGGCCTGAGCCAGAAATCTCCTTCAGAGCTAAAGAACAAGGGTCAACTGAGCCAAGCTCCAGGTCCTCATGTAGGCAGAGACCCCCTAACTGCTCTCCCCGCCTCTTGGTTATTTCTTAATTCTCTCTGGTCTCGTTCCATGAGGCTAACCCACAGAAACAGCTGCCCCCTTACACCCACCCCCCTCTTTTCCTCTTAAAGGAAGAAAATTGTTTTAATACTGTTTGCAACCCATGCAGAAAAAATATTTCCCAGCAGGTGTTTGTGAGTGCTAAGCAGGTTTTGCTGCTGTCCCCGCCACACATCACTTTAACAGCCACCCTGGCAACTTGCTTAGTCCACGAATTCTCCTCTCCCTTGCTGCCTACATTAAACTAAGAGGGGAAAATAAAGATCATTAAGGGCCCCTTCCCTTGATTATATTTTTTTAAAGGGCATAATGCAATCTGGAGCAAAAGGAGTAAGTTGAAACTCTGGTATAACTAATATGCAAATCTGTCCCTCCCTTCTTAGAAGTTCATGTCTAGGCATCTCCGACAAGTCCAACCTGAAGCCTAGGAGGATGCTGAAGGGTGAGGCACTATCTAACTGGAAGTTGTGAAGACTCTTGGCAAAATGTCTTTGAAGGGGATTTGAAGGGGTACTGCGGAAAACCCCTCTTACTATCTGTTCCATTAATACCTGCACAGGCCTTCACAAATTCAGGTGTGTTTGTGGAACTGTTTATGAACTTAGCAGGAGTGAAGTTCTGGTTTGAAGAGCTGTAGATTCCTAGAAGCCTTGTTCAGGAACGGAGACGTGTGGCCATAAAGGAAAGGGCTTTCATAGGAATGCAGTCAAAGGAACCATGGTACGATCTGACTTCTTAGAGGCAGGAGCCAGGGTAAAGGCAGCTGTGGAGCTGTAGGCAGCAGGCGTGAATGGGTGTGCTCTCTGGTGGTGTGCCATACACTCTGCTCTTTTTCTGTATCTCTGCTGCTTTGAGTGTATCTCCTGCCTTCACTATTGGTGTTCCAAACCTGCTACAGTTTTTCTCTCCCTCAATTCTCTTCATGATTTTGGCTACTATATTATTTTTTCTCCTAGTGGTTTTTTTAAATCATCCTCCCTTTGTTCCCTGTTGCAACTTACTGACACTGGCCAGAATGTTTCATTCACCTGAGAATTCAAGGCTATCAAGCAGCTCATGAATTGGCTGTTTTGGGACATAAGTGTCACCATGGTCCAATCAGTGTCACTGGAAAATGGTGATGGAGGTAGTAACACAGTGTGTGGCTGCTTCATCATTAAGGACTATGCACAGGGTGGTTTTCTTTAGATAGGCTTGCAGGCATGAATAACACCATGACCAGTAAGGAAGGCCTCATCTTGTGATGGTTAATTTTATGCATCAACTTGACTGACCCCAGGTACCTGGCAAGACAGTAGCTGTGGGTGGGTCAGTGAGGGCGTTTGTCCTCTGGAGAACTGTTTGAATGAGACTGATTAAAGCAGATCCTTTCACCCATGTGGGTGGGTGACCTCCAATCCATTCAAGGCCTGAACAGAACAAAAAGGAGTAGAAAGGCAAACTGTCACAGTTGAGTTGAGATCTCCATCCTCAGCCTTCAGACATCAGTGTTCCTGGTTCTCAGACTTTCATACTTGAGTTAGTACTTACAACATTGGCCTGTTGTTCTCAGGCCTTTAGAATTGTATAAGATTACATGACTGGTCTTCATGGGTTTCCAGATGGCAGACAGCAAATTGGAGTCCTTCTCAGCCTCAATAATGGAATGAACCAATTTGTATAATCAATTTCCTCCAAGAGACCTATCTGTCTTCATCTGTATATCGCACTTGGTCTGTTTCTCTAAAGAACTTGATTACACTCCCTTAGGGGTTAATTAGAAAACACACAATGGCTAAATCTAAGTGGTTTGCACTGTTTACACTCAAGTAGTTTATGGGACATTTTGCTATGGTTGTAAGGAGCTTTGAAATTCATGGGGCGGGGGCTATCATCCCTTCTGTAGAGACGTGGACTCTGGATGAGGGAAGTTATTGGCTTGCCCAAAGTCCTGCAAGTAGGTCTTGAATATGAAGTTATCTTTGCAGTATGCCAACAGTATCTTCAACATAATGGGAGGATCCTACCCTTAGCTAAGCTAAGATGATGTAGGGACCTTCCAGGGAAAAGTTACAAACTGGACTTGGGGGTCCTAGCTCTGGTGCTCTGTTCCTATTTGAAATCTGCCATGAGTTCAGAGAAGTCTTTGCATTTAGTAGATGTTTTTCTCTCCAATATTAAATATACTAATAATTGCTACTCGGAAAAAAAAGTTGTATTCTTTCACACATTCTTAATGCTTTGTGTATAAAATGTCTCTGATCCATTGTTACTAGTGCTTCTCAGAAAAAAGGACCTCTTGGAAGTTCTGAGAGCTCTGTTTATAGCCAACAAGATGTTAGCCTGTACAGTGGCAGTGATTGTTAGACCATCTGAGTCTGGGGCCTTGGGCTGGGTGACTCTTAGCTGCCCAGTGCAGTGGGAGGAGACCTGGTCTTCCCTAGTGGGAGACCTTCTGTGTGGATAAACCTCAGTGATCATCTTGACACCCAGGCCACCTAGGAATAGTAGGGGCTCTTGTTGTAAGAATTGTACCTAGAGATGTTAGTAGAATTTTCAGTGTTCAGAATGAAAGTTCATAGGATGCTGTACTTGAGAGTAAGATCCTAGGATCGTAGGTTCCAGGATGTGGCCTAGAGAAACAGAAATGCTCTTGCTATTTAAGAAGATGCAGACACCTGATACCCACCCCAGACTATAGCATGAGATGCTCTGAGGGTGGGATCCCAAATGTCTGCCTTCTCATCAGATCCCTGTATGATGTGATGTACATTGAGGTTTGAGTATCACGGTCCTAAGAGGTCCAAGATATTAAGAAACTGACAGATCAGTCAAATACCATCATTATACTGAAAGTGATTAACTGCAGCTTGGTAACAGAGTTTAATCCCTTCAAAGGGGAGAAAAGTGAAGTCAGAAAAAGGAAAAGACCTTAATAAGGATTAAAAACAGAAAGGTTATAGGGAGCAAGGTTTTGGCTCAGCATGTCAGAAATTCTTAATAACTAGAGTTATCCCCAGGTGGGACACTTTGGAATATAGTGATTTCCCCATGACTAGAGGGGTTTTAGGAAATCTGTCAGATTCTGCCTGATTTCCTACCTGCACTATTTTTCTTCTCCCCAGTTAGAGCTACTTCGCTACCAAGGGCAAACTCCACACCTCATCAGACCTTGAATCAGTGGTTCTCAAAGAATCTTCCTAGACTAACAGCTTCAGCCTCACCCAGAAACTTGTTAGAAAGGCAGATTATCAGGTCATACCCAGTCCTACTGAGTTAGATTGATTTAATTGTTCTCTAGATGGGGCCTGGGCATCAGGTTTTTTAAAATCTCTCAGATGATCTCCTAATACTCAGTGAGAGTAGAGAACCACTGTCTTAGGGCAGTCATTCTCAAAATTGGATGTGTATCAGAATATTCCTTGGAGAGCCTGTTAGAACATCAGTCTCTGGGCCTTCCCTCAGAGTTTTGGGTTCACGCCGCCTGGGACAAAGCTGATTCCCAGGTGAGCATCACAGGGACTGTGACCTAATCCTCTTGGATGGCTTTTCCTTGGTCACAGGCAGCATTCTCCTACATACTTGATGGTGGTCAGTACTCTGCTGAGTGATTAAAGGAGGCTTGGTACAGAAATTTGGGCTCTCTGCCCATGTGGCTCTTGCCTCTCTACTTACACTGCCTTGGCTACCCAGACTCTGTCTCAACTCAGGGAGTCCATCGGGCTCTACCTGGGTCCCCCTCTGTGTAGCCTTGACAGGAAACAGTCTTAAGAGAGTTAGTTGGAAGGGACACCACAGGGTTGGCTTTACGTATTTTTCTCTTTCAGGACTGCCCTCTCAGGATTGCCTGATGTTCAGGGTCTTCAAAACTGTTGTTTCATGTATCTTTGTTTCAAGTAGGAGGGTAAATCCATTCTGTCTCTCTATCTGGGGCAGAAGCACAATTCTCATTTACTTGAAAAGTCTGCTCTTGGCTGTTGGCTGGGAATGAACTGGAAGCAGGGAAGAAGTGAAAGCTTGGAGTGGAGTTAGGGGCCAGCCTGTGGTAGTCCAGGTGGAGGGGGTGGGCTCTGACCCCCACTTCAGTAACAGTGCATGAGGTGGCCGGCAGAGGCATTTTGCCCTGGATGTGAGGCTCATGGGGGGTGCTTGTGTTCTTGTCTCTGCAAACCTGCCTATTTCCCTTGTGGTCTACCAATGGATTGAAGTTTGGTCTAGTATCAGATTATAGACTTGATAGGGCAGAAGTGATTCTCCCTCGTTCAAAGTTAAGAGAATCTAGCTTACAGAGTAGATGCCTCACACAAAGTAGGAATCTGTGAGCATTTGCTGCAGGTATGAATACTTCCTTATAATCATCTTCATTGAATCTGACTGCCTTTCAGTCTCTTGGTCTCTTTTTCTATTACTTGCTCACAGATTCTCCATTTTATTAGCCACTTGTGTCTACCTTGCTTAGAACCCAGCAGCACTGATATTGCTTAGGAGTTTGTTAAAAATTCAGAATCTCAGCTCCCACCCTGGACCTACTGAATTAGACTGCATCTTAAAGAGGCACAGGTCTAGTTACTATTCTCCTAGAGCCCATAATATTTGGCTTCTGTACTATGCAGCAAGGAATAAAGGGCCTATAGAGAAAGATTACCCAGGTAAATTTTTTTTTTACATGTATAAGTTTGACCTCAACCATTTCTAATGTCTCCTAATATCAAATTCGACATAGGCTAGAATTCCATCCTAGTTCCTGCTTCTTATTTGAATATTCTTTGTACTCACCCTGCCCAGTGAGCGGTTTCCATTTCAAGTCAATATCTTTACAGATGGGTCCATCAGTCTTTCTTTCTGTGTGTCTATCTCTTTCTCTCAGCTGACATTTTAAGATTTCTCTTAGGATCTGAGGTCCACAAAGATCCCCCAAGCCCCAGAAATAATAAAAATGGAAATAAATACAGCAACCCAGGAAGGGGAGAGCAAGGGACAGTATTCTGTGGCATGCAGAGAAGGTGGACGTCACAACCAATTAGAAGCAACAAGGTTCAAAAAGGAGAGGGCACCAACCTGAAAGGGCTGTGCGCTCAGGGATTTGAGGATAAATGACTTTTTCACAATGGGTAATTAACTCACAGAGTGGGTTCCCAGGGACAGCTGGGAAAGCTGATCGACAGTGACATAGCCTGGGAATTGCTTTCACAGGTCTTTGCCTGTTTGGCTCAGGAATAGAGAGGGAAGTTGTAATAGAAGTCATCTGGGGAACTACTGCCTGGCAAGGGGCTGAAGGAACCTGCGAATGGGTGACTGGGCCAGGAAGTACATGCCCTGCAGACTCCTTCAGTGATCTGAAGGGTTCACATAGGGGACCCTCCTTTAACCCTTCCATCTGTATTCATATACAATTTAAAAAAATGCTTTCACTCTCATCGTTTTATTTGATGCAGTGACTGTGACCTACACAGCCATGGTAGTATTCTCACTGAAGGCTTATCCTTCCATTTTACCTTTTTAGTTTAAGAGATGAGGCAATTGTGGTTCAGGGAATTAAATGAATTGCCTCAGGGGTCTCAGTAGGAGTCAGAGGTAGAACTTAGGAATTGTGACATTTAGTCATCTTCTCTCTCTACCGTGTGTTGTGTATTTATCTGTTGCTCTATGCAGCAAGTAGTTAAAGTCTTGAGAAATAATTAATTTTTTTACTGGGTGGGGTACTATGACCTCTGCATTTCTTTCTAACTGGAACACCAGTATAAAGAGCGGGAATGTTCAGGACCCAAATTATGAGACTGAGTAACAGTCTGCTACTGTTGATCTTATGCCAGGCTCCGTGTTAAATATTTTAGACACTTTGTCATTTGATCCTAACAATGACCTAATGAAGGAGATGGTATTTTTATCTGCATTGTACAAATAAGTAGATTGAGGCAGGGAGAATTATTTTCCCAAAGGTACAGATTTAAACCCATGTCCCCCTGACTCCAGAGTCTGAGTCCATCCTTATTCCTTAAACCAGCTCCCCAGTAAGACACCAAGTATGGCCTTAGAATCTGCTGAGGTCTCTAAACTGTTAGCCATTCTTGGTGACATTAAAAGCTTGTCTTAGCAGGCAAATCATTAGGCCAGATGTTTAGGTCAGATAACATTTTTGGTTCTGACTTGGGTGCAACCTTTTTGGTGAAGGAAGCAGTGCATTGATCTATATCCAACCCAAATATCGTGTCATAGATGGATAGCAAACATCTTGGAGACTGGCATTTTGAATAGCATTTCTCTAAATTTTACTGCTCACATTATATCAGAAGCAATTTCATTATAGACTTTACCTTTATTCTCTTGTTTTGCACTGGCTGTTTTCCACTTTGATCTGAAAAGAGAATGCTAAGTAAGCTATGAAGCTCAAGCTAATGAGACCTCGATTGGACTCCTATGTATTTCCATTCAATAAATTTCTTCTCCTTTTCTTTTAAATTTATTTATTTAAATTCAAGGTAGTTAACGTACTATGTAGTATTGGCTTTAGGAGTGGAACCCAGTGATTCATCACTTACATATTATGCCCAGTGCGCATCCCAACAGTGCCCTCCTTAATGCCCATCATCCATTTAGCCCATCCCCGCCACCAACCTTTCCTGCAGCAACCCTCAGTTTGTTCTCTGTAGTTAAGAGTTTCTTACAGTTTGCTACCCTCTGGGTTTTTATCCTATTTTTCTTTTCCTTCTCTTATGTTTATCTCTTCTGTTTCTTAAATTCTACATGTGAGTGAAATCATATATTTGTCTTTGTCTGACTTACTTTTTCTTAGTATAATCCACTTAAGTTGCATCCACAGTGTTGCAAATGACAAGATTTCATTCTTTTTGATTGTCAAGTAATACTTCATTGTATGTGGATATGTGGTGTGTGTGTGTGTGTACATATATGTATGTATATGTATATCCCACATCTTCTTTATCCATTCACTTGTCAACTTTAGTTATTGTTGATAGTCCTGCTATAAACATTGGAGTGCGTATACCCCTTCAAAATAGCACACCTGTATCCTTTGGATAAATACCTAGTAGTGCAATTGCTGGGTTATAGGGTATTCTATGTTTAATTTTTTTGAGGAACCTCTCTACTGTTTTCCAGAGTGGCTGCACCAATTTGCATTCCCACCAGCAGTGCAAAAGGGTTCCTCTTTCTCCACATCCTTGCCAACGTCTGTTGTTGCCTGAGTTTTTCATTTTAGCCACTCTGACAGGTGTTAGGTGGTATCTCAGTGTGGTTTTGATTTGTATTTCCCTGATGATGAGTGATGTTGAGCATCTTTTCATGTGTCTGCTAGCCATCTGGATGTCTTCTTTGGAAAAGTGTCTTTTCATGTCTTCTGCCCATTTCTTCACTGGATTATTTGTTTTTTGGGTGTTGAGTTTAATAAGTTCTTTATAGATTTTGGATACTAACCCTTTATCTAATATGTCATATGCAAATATCTCCTCCTATTCTGTTGGTTGCCTTTTAGTTTTGCTGATTGTTTCTTTTGCTGTGCAGCTTTTTATTTTGATGAGGTCCCAGTAGTTCATTTTTGCTTTTGTTTCCCTTGCCTCTAGAGACGTGTAGAATGAGAAGTTGCTGCGGCCAAGGTCAGAGAGATTTTTGCCTGCTTTCTCCTCAAGGACTCTGATGGTTTCCTGTCTTACATTCAGGTCTTTCATCCATTTTGGGTTTATTTTTGTGTGTGGTGTAAGGAAAGGGGTCCAGGTTCATTTTTCTGCATGTCACTGTCTAGTTTTCCCAGCACCATTTGCTGAAGAGACTGTCTTTATTCCATTGGATATTCTTTCCTGCTTTGTCAAAGATTAATTATTTGACCATATGTTTATGGGTCCATTTATGGGCTCTCCATTCTGTTCCACTGATCTGAGTGTCTGTTTTTCTGCCAGTACCGTACTGTCTTGATGATTACAGCTTTGTAATACATACGTCTTGATGTCTAGGAATGTGGTGTCTCAAGCTTTGGTTTTCTTTTTCAAGATTGCTTTGGCTATTTGGCTCTTTTCTGGTTTCATACAAATTTTAGGATTGTTTGTCTTAGCTCTTTGAAGAATTGTGGTGTTATTTTGATAAGGATTGAATTGAATGTGTAGATTGCTTTGGGTAGTATAGACATTTAAACAATATTTGTTCTTCCAATCCATGAGCATAGAATGTTTTTCCATTTCTTTGTGTCTCCTTCAATTTCTTTCATAAACTTTTTATAGTTTTCAATGTACAGATCTTTTACCTCTTTAATTAGGTTTATTCCTAGGTATTATATTGCTTTTGGTGCACTTGTAAATGGGATTGATTCCTGGATTTCTCTTTCTGATGCTTTGTTATTGGTGTATAAAAATGCAACAGATTTATGTATGCTAATTTTATGTTCTGTGACTTTACTGAATTCACATCTGAGTTCTACCCCATTCAATAAATCTCTTTTTGAATGCCTTTTATGTGCTAGCACTGCAACCCCACCTGAATCCATTGAACTTATGTGCACCATTTTATTTCTATGTATTAAGATACAATTAATGGAATTATATCTGAGGTTCTGGAGGTCATGATTGAATGAAGGAGCCACATCTCTGTTCAGTTTTAATATAGCCACAGTGAATCTGGTGGGTACCCAGTACATTTCATGGGCTTACTAATTGGAAGATACAGGAATACGGTTGGGCTATCCCAGGTAAAGTACCTGGTGGGCAGGTATCACCTCTCTATTGGATTGGCTACTTAACAGGACCTTCTGTGAATGATGGTGATTAGTCCACATCCATGGCCCTGTGGCCATGGTGGCTTCTGGCCCTGTGTGTCAAGTGTCCTTATAGATTTCTCAGGAGGTAGATGGGATCTCTAAGGTAAAAAGAAACATTTATACAGAAGATTATTGTTTTTATTGCAGAGTCAATAACTTTCAACCCAGATACGAATGCAGTTAATAAACCAAAGTTACTGCTGAGAAACCAAGGCAGAGTGCAAACCAGATCACAAGAAGACTTTATAATCTATATTAAATCTACAGTTTATTCTCTCAAAAAAATTTTTTTTGAATCAAACAGTGTTGTCCTTCAGGCTAAATATATGACCCTTGGAATCAGAACTGGCATCTCTTTTTTGTGGTCTTTGCCCTTTCTGTTTTTGGTTTTAAGTTTCATGCTTTAGGCACTTCCTAGAATAATACCTATATCCTGCAGAAAACTCAGGGCTCTATTTAAAGAAAAGGCTAGTCCCCTTACCTTGCAAGTTGTATAAGATCATAACAGTCTGTAAAGTTGCTCAATTGGAAAACAAAGGAACTGAGCCAGTGGAAATCACCAGCTAATTAAATTCATGGAGACATAAATAAACCCCAACTTTAAACAGGGTATAAATCAACAGTGTGACTTGGATGTTGGGGAGAGTTTTCAGCAATTTTCTCTCTGGCTAAGAAGAGGCAGGCCGTATTGAACACACCCTAACATTCTTCTTGTCTGTCTTCTCAGCACATGTTACCAGATCCATGCCATTAAACTGTTACCTTGAAAATTGTTTGTTCACTTTTTCAACCAGGCTTCATGAAGGCAAAGGCCACCTATGTCCAGTCAGAGCACTGGGCTTTCTGGCTGCTGTTCCAGACGGATGCTTTACTCACTGATGTTCCTCTCTAATATACACGAGAGAAGGGACAAGCCAGCTTGGGTCAGGATGAAAATAGGGTAGGGACAGGGGCAGGTTTTGAAGTGTGTGAAAATCCACCTTCCTTCTTGCTGGTTTTAAAGGAAAAGCTGAACAAAGCCAGACCCCTGCCTCATTCCTTTCACACCTGACATGGAATTCTCCTCTGGCCTTTTTGAATATTACTTTCCTAGTTCAGTGGCCAGCATTTGGCTCTGAAAGTGGATATGCACTTTTATTCAGAGGAGTACCCACACCCTCATTTTGTGCTGCATGTTGCCTTCAAGATTTTTGTCAGTACTTGATTTTTCATTATCAACTACCTCCACTGTGATGGATGTTAGACCTAGTCTCTTGCAACACCAGTTTTCCTATGCCTTCAATGGCACCTGACAAAGAAGCAACAGGAAGGTCTCCATTTGCTCTAATGAGGTATTTCCAGCCAGTAGATCGTTATCTCTTTTGGGGGTGGAGAAAGAATAACAGTTTTTGATTGAGGAAAGGCTTTTCTACTCCATTGACCCTGGAAGCATGGGCATTTAGTGACTATGAGGCTAGCTTTGCTATAATCAAATGTCATGTTTCTGGGTGGGGGTCTTCTCTCTCTTGTCTTACTCTTCAGGTGCCTTCTTTTTCTTCTTACTTGCTGCCAGCACACTTTGTTTTTGATAGGCTCTAGGACCCTGCCTTGGGCTTTCTCTCAACCTTATTCTTTTTTCCAATTAGACTGAGACCCTGAACTCTGGCCCCTTCCATAACACCATTTAAAGAACACAGTTTTCCATATGGGATAACCTGGGGGCAAGAGGGACCATGGAATCAGAGGTCTAAGCCATGAGTAGTTGGCATCAGGGGATGTACCTCTGTGTGTAGGAGGCAGAGATTGTGGAAGTTTGGTATTTGAGGTGTACTGATTACCCTCAGTTCCAGGGAATGGGATAAAATAATGGCAATGCAGATTTCGGAAGAACTCTATTTTGGGTAAGAAACCAAAGCAGAGACTGAGATAAAAGAAGGGTGAGGAGAACAATCAGGAGCTGAGATTCTGAAATCGGGATCTAAGGAATGGTTTTGTCATGAAGGAACTGGGAAAGAACTGGAATAACTGGGCCAACGAAGCTCAGAGACCAACAGCTGACTGGATTCTTAACTAGGGAATATAGGTTTAAGAATGTCCACCATATCCCTGTATGTGAGTGGACATTCCTCCTTGAGGCTGGCATTGCTCTCAACTGAGGCTGGGCTAAGGGACAGCAAGCCTAGGAATTTTGATATTAGAATTCAGTTTCCTGTCTGAGGCTTGCACAGTGACTCTGATGTTTACTCAAACTCTGCTCTGCTCTGACTCGCCAATTTAGACACCTTGTTGGTATCCCTAACCTCTGACTTCCCCCAAATTTAGCACGCTTCCTGGTAAATAGTAGATTAACAAATTTCTGCTAAATTGAACTGAAATTTTGTGTCACCCATTTCTTTGGGACCTCTAAACTCTGCACTATATCTTCTACACTTTCTTACTATTGTTAATTACCTTGTACCTCTCAATCAAAGAGCCTGATATTTTGGGAGCAGAGGTGCAGCATTTGGTTGCTTGGTATCAAGCATATCCTGAGTTCTCTTGATTTGATCATACTGTTTTTCTTAAATCCCAAATCCTTCTTAACATCAAAATAGAATGACTGAGGTGTAATGCAGCTATGAGCAACCTTCTTGAAGCATAAATCTGCCCAGCACCTTGCCAATTCAGAGCTGGAGTGGAGAAGTGGATGGAGTTTGTGTAACCCACTAGTAGCAGCTTTCTGGCTCTATGATGTGTGCAAAGCCCATAACATCTTGAATTGAGACTTTGACAAGTTCTGAGTTTCAACTTTGGCTTATCCGCTGTTATATATATGATTTCTCCCAAATGTAGCCAACTTTTTACATTAATAAAAACAATGTTAAAAAGCAACAGTACTTAACACTTATTGCACAAAGTCTAGAATCTAGGCCATACTGTAGACATTTCACATGTTGTCTCCTTTGATCTTGACAAAAGTCCTATTAAAATTCAGTAACCCCATTTTGCAAAGGAGGAAATGGGATTTAAGAGCTTAAAGTTGATGCTCTTAACCATTATTCTTGGACTATACAGTTGAGCAATGTGCCAGCTACCATTATATCTTGTGGATAAACAAAAGTAGGTTAAAGCATGGATTTTGTGGCACTCATGGGATCACTGGGAAGTCAGACATTGTATTCATGAACTGATTATAAACATGATGTAAAAAATGATGTAATGAAGTTCTAAATTGAATGCAATGAAGTGCTAAAAGGGATAGTATAGACTCAGTAGTTCTCAAAATGTGGATTCCCTGATCAGCAACATCAGCATCACCTGGGAACTTGTTAGACATGCATATTCTCAGACCTATTGAAACTCAAAACATCTCAGACTCAGATTGTGGCTCCTGCTGTGTTTTACAAGCTTTTTAGGTGATTCTGACACACACTAAAGTGTGGGAACTACTGGTAGACCATAGCTGTTAAGAGCAGGGTTTGAGTTTCCTAGAGTTACTGTTTAAAATTTTCAATAATTTGGATAGCTTAAAACAACAAATCTATTGTCTACAGTTTAGCAGACCAGAAGTCTGAATTCAAGGTGTTAGTAGAGTTAGTTCCTTCTAGACATTCTGAAAGAGAAACTGGTCTTCAGCTTCTTTAGTAGCTTCTGGTGGCTCATGCCAATCCTTGGAGCCCATTAACTTGTAGCTGCGCCCCTCCACCCAATCTCTGCATCTATTTTCACATGGTTGCTTCTCTCTGATTCTATATTCCTTCCTTGTTGGACGCCAGTCATTGGTCTTAGGGCCAATTCTGCTCCAGTATGACCTTATTTTAACTAATGAAATATGCATGCCTATTTCAAATGCTGCATTCTGAGCTTCTAGGTAGACAGGAATTTTGAGGGAAACAATTTGACTCGTTATAGGCAGTTAAGATGAAGACAGGTAAAGTGGAACTCTAGGGGGAAACTTTCAAAATGTTCTGTGTGGATGAAGTAAGTGAAATAATGGACTTGTTGGGGGTCATTGTAGGAATGAAGGATAGTGAGCAAGCATAGACTAGTTTGATGAAAGGAACACCTGATAGTGGGCCTGGACTAGGTTGAAAATAAAACGTGAGTGTGGTAACACACTAACATAAAAACTTAGTAACCTATGTCTCTTTTATTTTTTAAGTTAACCAAATGGTTTAAACCTGTTTTCCAGTTGAGTTATAGTAAAAATAATTCATGATATTCTAAAAATTTCCATACTATTTTTAAGAACACAATTGTTGAGATCTTTAATTTGATCTATCACTAGCTAAATAATGCTCCAGTCTTGAGTCATGATTTGACACGGGGAACTGCATAAATCCTTGCAATGACTTTTCCGTTAATGTGCATGGCATACAATCAGCTCAGCTTCTGCAGAACTCAGAGCAATTATATTCAAGATTTCCCAGCTGTTATAATACTGTCTGAAATTTTAAATACTCAATATCTCTTATTATCAAACATGTAACAAAATGTTTATTGGAATGCTGTATTTGATTAGGTCAAATCTCACCCTTCAGAGCAAAAGAGGAAAGACAGCCCTGTTGCTTGAGAGGGCCTGGTTCACATCTTGGCTCCCTTAAGTTTAAATAACCTTTCTGTGCCTCAGTTTATTTCTCTGTAAAATGGGGATAAACGTTGTGGTGTTTATGGCATTCAAGTAAGTTAATATGCAGTTAGCATGACTCATGCTATGGATGTGGTAGCTATTATTTTTATGAAGAAAATTAATGTTAATGCTCATAACAGATGAGAATTCAGAGGGTTATTAACAACTCATCCCATTAAATATAAGTGAAATTCAATGGAAACACGGTAAAGGGGAGTCTACACCTAGCATGCCACCTGATCTAAACCACTCTTTTGAATCCTGTAGCATACCTTCTGTTGCTGAAGCACCTAATAGAACCATCAATACTGATAGACCCCACTGTGCTTGGCCAGTATCTAGGCTGAATTTTATTATTACCAGCCTGTCTGCTCTTCCATTTTTCCTTATTGAACCCAGAATATCTTAATGCTGAAGTCTCCCAGAGGACACAGTCACCATCGGTAGCTACATGGTATCAACCTCCGGGAGAGCAGGCTGGTGGTGGGTGGTTACAGCTTCAGAGTATACATGGATATCACACATTATCTAGCAGGATGTCAGTAGCAAGCGCCAATTTGAAGGATGCCTTTTCTTCTGTTGAGGTCCTCAACTTCTCTGGCAAAGGCCACACAAGAAGCAGGAGTTTTGGGGGAATGATTGGCAGGAACACTGATGAACCAGAATTTATGCTTGCAGAGGTCATAGAGGTCTTTTGGTCATGCCAAACATTCAACTCCTAGGTTGGTGGATTGTAGAAGGGCAGGGGGTGTGAAATCTTGAGGAAGGGCAATTTGCCTAGCACAGATGACGCATTACAGTATTTTAACAACTGGAGGATATTTTCCTCAGTCCTGCTGAATCTCAGCCCTGGGCATGGAGAAGATGCTACTATGCTAATAAATAAAGCCAGTCTCTAAAGACCTTGAGTTCTAGACTATGGGGTTGGACTTTATCCAGTAGACATCAGGGAGTCATTGTTGGCAGCCTATGTCTGTCTGTCTTTGATTCAAGCAAAACAGAGTTCTTAAGCCAGGACTTGATGAAGCTAAAAAGGATGTAGCTATTTTTCAAGAAAGGCTTTTACTTCACAACGTTCTTGTTTGGTGTTTGCTCTGTTTATCTTTTGGCACTAATCTTTTGGAGGTTAATAGGACTTCTAGAGAAATAAGAATGGATCACAATATTTAATCCTTCACAGGTGTAAGTGTTTTCTTGATAATGAGTTGGGATTTAACAAGTCATTAAAAATTCCCCAACAAATGCTTTGCAGGTGGGATTTTTTTTTTTTTTTAAGGAGGCTAGGAAAAAGGTAAGAATGATCCTTAATGTAAATACCTACCCAGTTTTGGACAGACAGTCAGTCTTGATGCTATTTATTGTTCCTTGTATTAAAAATACTGGCTCATCATTTGGACATTGGAGGTCAACACAAATACAGAAGCTGCTTAATTGACATCAGTTCCCCTTAGTCACTGGTCTTTAGCTGTGCCCCTTTTATGGTAGCAGACTGCCACGTTGGATGTGGGAAAGATTTTATGAAGACCATATTTCCCAGAAGTCTAAGGCAAGCTAGAAGTCTCTATGAAAGTTAATTTTACCCTGACCTGTTCCCACCAAATAGCTACGATATGTTGAAAAGTGAAGGTTGGGCATATATTCCAGCAGTGCAGAGCACAGTTCTTTGAATCAGTTATCCTTGCTTTCAATCTTGCCTTTTATGAGAGGGAAACTAAGAGAAAATGTTACAATAATCCTTAATCTTTCTTTTTAAATTTATTTTTTAAATTTACATCTAAGTTAGCATATGGTGCAATGATGATTTAAGGAGCAGATTCTTTAATGCCTCTTACCCATCTAGCCCAATCTCTCCAGTAACCCTCTGTTTGTTTTCCATATATGAGTCTCTTGTGTTTCGGTCCCCTCCCTGTTTTTATATTATTTTTGCTTCCCTTCCCATATGTTCATCTGTTTTGTATCTTAAAGCCCTCATATGAGTGAAGTCATGATATATGTTTTTGATTAATTTCACTTGGCATATTACTTTCTAGTTCCATCCATGTAGTTGCAAATGGCAAGGTTTTATTTTTTAATTTTTATTGCAGAATAGTATTCCATTGTATGTATGTGTGTATATATATATATATATATATATACACATATACATATATACTGTATCTTCTTTATCCATTCATTCCTTTTTTATATTTATTTTTTAATGTTTTATTTATTTTTGATACAGAGAGCGAGACAGAGCATGAGAGAGAAGGAGACACAGAACTGGAAGCTGGCTCCAGGCTCTGAGCTAGCTGTCAGCACAGAGCCTGACATGGGGCTCGAACCCACAAACATGAGATCTGACCTGAGCAAAGGTTGGAGGCTTAACCAACTGAGCCACCCAGGCGCCCCTATCCATTCATTCCTTGATGGGCATTTGGGCTCTTTCCATACTTTGGCTATTGTTGATAGTGCTGCTATAGACATTTGGGTGCATGTGCCCCTTTGAAACAGCATACCTGTATCCCTTAGATAAATACCTAGTAGTGCAATTGTTGGGTCATAGGATAGTTCTATTTTTGATTTTGGGGGGAACTCTATACTGTTTTCCAGAGTGGCTGCACCAGTTTGCATTCCCAGAATAATCCTTAATCTTAAATAACTTCTCCAGTTCTGGGGAGACACAGCTAGTCAGTCTTGATGGTAATAACTCTAGCATCTCCTATGGCTTTAGGACCTTCAGTGAGTAATTTTACCACTTTACCTGTCAGTTCCCCATCTGCAAAATGAGGATAAACATATTTGTCTTACAGGGATACTATGAGAATTAAAAAAATGGTGGTTAGCAAAAGTGTTTTTGTTGTTGTGGTGGTGGCAGTTTTGCTATGGAGTCTTCAAAACAGTTAACACCCCCATTTTACAACTTAGGAATGTGTGTGTAGGTGCATATGCAGTGCTGTATCAGAGGCCAATCAGGAGATAGCGTACAGTAGCTTGAACAAGACAGTTTAATAAAAAGAATTAATTGATAACAGGAGTTTGGAGAAATAAGGGAGGGGTTAGTAGGAGTAAAGAAGACAGGAATGTTAGATAAAAGAAACAGCTATGGTTTCAGGGCTGAGATAGAGTATGTGAGGAAGAGACTCTCTCTCCTTCAAGGTAGAGACTCAAACTTTGTTGGAGAAGACCTGGCTGTGACTCACTGAGAGGCAGAGAAGTTGTTACAGTCCTGTGCTGGCAGAGTGTGTTGGTAGTGTATTCTCTCTGGTGCAGGGCAAAGCTGTCATAGAGCGGGGTCTCCCTGGAGACTCTGATCTGAAATTTCCCAAGGACAACTGACCACTGCATACTAAAGGTGGCTAATGTTCAGGAAGCTGCTTGCACTGCAGGAGCTGAATGCTGGAGCATCTGTGCATGCTGTAAAAACCAGGGGCTGGAGAAGCAGCTTGCACAGCAGGAACTGGGCAAGGAAGGGGAAGCCAGCTGAGCCACAGAAGCCTGCTCAGTGAGCACACTGGAACGGGGAAGAAAAAACCCTTCTTGCTCAAGTGTCTCTTCAGTTCCCTCCACTGACAAATTATAATATCATGTCAGCTGCCGAAAGAAAATTATTGAGAACCAACTTCATTTTCACAGTGCAGGCAACAAAGGGTGATTTTTAGAGCTGAAAGTCAATACATTGGTAAATGGTATAAATGGTGAAGAAACAAATTCTTAATTCTGAGGATCCGCTGTCATGCTCAGTTTTATGCTCCCTTGGCATGAGGGCTCTTTGAGTAATCTACAGTAGTAACTAATAGCATCCCTTACTAAATATTTTATTTTCTCTTTTGTGTTTAATTAAGCTTAGGTTTTAAGTAATCTCTTTGTTAAGGTAATGTGTGTTGGAGACTATTCATATAATCCATCATGAGAATGAACCACAACAGTAACAAAATTATGCAGTGCCACAATTAATAAATTAAACCAGGAAAAGAGGGTTTTGTTTGTTTTGCTATCTTATTTAATTAGCAAGGAAATTTTTTTTAGGACCAACTTTGTTAGAGATACAGACAATAGGGTACTTATAGTCCACATGTATTTTTGTAATCTGATAATAACCTTTTAACTGAATGCATCTTTTCGTATTTTACATTTGCTTCGTTTTGAATGAACTAAAGGTGTAAAGTACAAAGCAAATTAAATTTATTCTTTGGACAATGTGAAGCCAGACAGGATTTTGAATGGAACTGTGATATGATCGAAGAAGTTCTGTTGGAAGGTCAGCACGGTACCTTTCTTATAGGTCTTAATAAGTAAGTGATGGGTACTTAGGTTGTTGCTGATGTGGTTCTCCTGTATGTCTGAGTGATGAGTGGCCACTCTCTGAGTGAGGTCACAAAGGGGCCTGGCAGAAATAATCAGAAGCAAAGCCAGCATAGTTTATTTTTATTTTACTTACGTATTTATAGTTAGCATCAACTAAATGCAAATAGATGGAGGGGAAGCTCAGGTGGATTCCTTGGTCCAGGCACTGCCTTAAGCCTCTACAGCTCATTAAACTTGTCTAGGAATAGAGGCAGCAAGAAAGGGTATGACTAATACCTGGAAATGAGTGGAAAGAGAGAGAGAGACAAATGCCAAATATGGCCAATGAGCAGCTCTGAGCATCTTTTATTCTCTCCTCTCTCAAGAACTTTTACAATGCTTCCAAATGAGGTGTTTGAAAAGAGAAACATCAGTGTGTGTTTATTTTCTGTCTTTTTGAATGCCTCATGTGTATGAGATACTGTGTGAGGTGCACAAATGCAGATCCTTTAGCTCCTGGATTAGTTGGGAGTCTTTCAGGAGTTCCAGGACACACAGAGCCTGACTCCTGTCAAGGTGTATAGGAAGGGTGTCATTATAGGTGTAATTGGTATCTGATTGCACCACTACATACAAGCACCTTCTCCATGGTCATCTGTGATTTCTTTGTGCTTAAATCCAAAGGATGATTGCCTGCCATTGTTTTACTTAACTTCTCAGCAGTCTCTTTGAAATTCAGTTTTTCCTTGGCTTGCATGGTATCACCCTCCCTGAGCATCTAAATCTGGGCCTTCCGCTTTCCTATCCTTCTGAAAGATTCTCCCATGTGTCTTCGATTTTTTATTCATCATTGCCTCCTCTGTCTTCTTGTCCAAAATTTGATCTGGGTTGATTTAATCATGTATAGTGGCTTGATGACCATTTACCTGTAGATGATGATTCCCAATTAGAGCTCAAGCTCAGGTTATTCTCTTGAATTCCAGACTCATTGGCCTACCTGTTGGAGAGTAAGACATCATGCTTTGAAAATCTCATAGGCATTACATATTCTATTCATTCCAAAGTACATCTATTCCAGCTTTCCCCCTCTCTGTAAGTGGTCCTCCTATACAAATAGTTGTCTAAGCCAGAAACTTGACTGTCACTCTTGACTCATCCCCCACTTTGACTTGGTCAATGGCTAATCATATTGATTATACCTCCTTCATAGCTTTAAAATCAGTCTACTTTCTATCCCCATGGAACTGTATTAGTGTGGGTCTACCTTCATCTTTTATCCACTTGAGTACAACAACTTGATTTCTTAACTCACACTTTGCAGAAAGCTTTCACCATAAACAGATAAAATTGTGAACACCTCTACAGTTTTCCCAAATTCCCTCAGGTTCAAGTACTAGCTCATACAGATGGCCCACACACCTCTTGGTGAGCTGGTAGGTTTCCTTTTCTAGCCTTTTGTCACTAGTCCAGCACCTCTTTGAATTCTTTTCTCCAGCTATATTGAACCATATGCATTCCCTTGAATACATCATTCTCTGGGCTAAATACTGATCCTTCATTTCTCCACTTCTTCATTTGGCTAATTCTCACTTGCCCCAAAGAATTTAACTTGGATGTATGTATATCATTTCCTCCAGGAAATCTTGGCTCCATCAGATTTTGATGGGATCACATATGTGGATTCCATAAAAACCTGTACTTAACCCTGTTATATTCCTTACTACTTATTTACTGTCCCACCCCATTCTTTGTTATTTCTATAATTCTATCCTAGTGCTGAGCATAGTGCCTAGCATATAGATGCCTCTCAGTAATTATATGCTTATATATGAATTAGCATTGCTACAAAAACCTTGGTGGGTGTGGAAGTGAAAGTTACAATTAGGTAGGACTTCATGTAGTTAGCAGTGTATCATCTGTCACTGAGGTTGTGGAGAGTTAATGGAATAGCCAGCAATGGGGAGAGAGCATTCGAGGTGGCAGAAATGACTTGAGCAATGGTGCAGAGGCACAGAAGCTTGAGGCAAGGTTGTAGCATGCCTGTATAGAAGGGAAGAATAATATGAGGTTCTAGAAAGGTATGTTTGGGTTGAGGCCTTGAGATCCAGGTCAGAAACCTATTTAGGTAATGGGGAGCTGATGAAAATGGAGTATATTTGTGAAGTGATCAGAGAGGTGGTATAATATAATATTAAGCTGGTAGACAGTGTTCAGGATGGATTGGAAGGGAGAGAATTTGAAGAGAGAACATAGTTGTGAAGCTGCTATGTTGACTCTCTAGTGCAGATGAGTAGGAGGTAGGTAGAGTGGAGGCAAAGGGAATAGAAAAGTGAAGACAGATGTGAGATAAAGAAGCTTGGAGCAGAAACCCTATGTTTGAAGAGTGTAGGAAGGGCCTTGTGCTCAGAATAAGTGGTAGAGTTGTTATAAAACCTTGAAATAAATGTTAAAGCTTTACAGAAGTTGCAGTTGGAACTATAACTTGTAGTCAAGATAAAGATGTCCATGTGGTCTGGTGAATAAGGAGCTCCATGCATTGTTAAGAGCAGTGAGGACCCAGCTGAGCAGCCCGGCATGTACCAGTAGTAGATCTAGCCCCATAGATTTTCTGTCTCCTGTAGTATTCTTCTCCAAGAACATAAGAATTGGTAGGATTAAAAGGAAAAGGAGGAGGTTGTTTATTCATGAGAATTGGATGCTTATATAATCTGTAAGGAATGATACTTTTCAGATTGACTCATGTAAAATATTTTTATACTTGGATAACTATGAAAATGGTGACGTTTCAGCATTTCCTCTTGTGACTAGCAGGATACCCATGGGGTAATAGAGATAATGGGTTTGTGACAATAAATAGTAGAGCTGCTGTTGGAATTGAGGGCAGCATGGGGTTTGTGTCCAGTACTTGGACCACTTCTCTTAGTATACTGTCAAATATGGCAGTTAGGGAAATATCTAACCCACATTTTCCATATGAGATCTAGATTCTGTATTTGGAATTCTTTTTGTAGCAGATGGTGTCATCCAATGTAACCAGCCTCTAATGAGCTTTGCCTATCCAGAGGATTTTTCCAGCTCCAGGCAGGTGAGCAATGTTACGAAAAATGGGTATGATCACCTTCCTTGAGAGGTCTGTGTTGTGTGTCTTTCTCAGCTTCATTTATGCTCAGAGCCACCAAGTTATCTATCCTTGAGGGTTCAGTGTGGTGCAATTCTGCCCTTCTTTGCACTAACTTTCCTAGACATTGTTTTGGTCTTCAGTCCCATCTGCTTGGGGGTGAGAAGGAAGACTACCAACTGAAAGGGTCTATTTCCCTACTAGCCTAAAGAGTTGAAAACCTTCTAAATCATTCTACATTTGCCTTATATATCAAATCATCCAAAGGACTAACGGTTGCCAATTGCTACCTTTAAATGGAAAAAGAGTTGAACATTTTGTCATTGAACCCCCTTTTAAAGCATCCTGTTGTCGCTTATGTTGAATCTTGTTTCTAATAATTGTGTAACTAATAGCTTCATGGGATCACAAATGTTGATTGTGATCTCTCAATAACTGTGACACCTTCCTTAGGACAGGATTGGTTTATAGAATCTTTATGAAATTTAATTGTTCTCATTTGCCTGCTGATACCAAAGGTCTGGGATGTTAGATCTCTAGCTCATCTCAAAGAAATAAGTACTAATTTTTAGATGGTTTATGTCATCCTCCACAAGGCAATGACTTTCAGTTCTGAAATGATTCAGTCTCTTCCCTTCACCATTTCAACACACATCCTACTGTGAGCTGAGGGGCAATTATTAGGATATACAAGAAAAAAGTTCTATGAATGTAACCTTCTTCCCTAATTTAGAGGCATTTGTCCTCAGGGAGCTTATCTAGTAGCTACTCTTTTTCTTATGGGTTCCTGACATCTTAAATGATGTAGTCCAACTATTAGTGTTAGAAAAGTGATTTGAGCTGGCTTAGAATGGACTGGACCAAGAGTTTGAAGTGTCATCAGGACTGACAGATTTTTTAATTTGAATTTTCTTCTCCAGGACTGTTTCTGTGTTCATTTCATTCTCTACAATATAAGGTTTTTCTTCATGTGGTAAAGGGAAGTTTTGACTTTAATAAAACAAGATTAGTTACCTTTGAGGAAAGAGGGAAGATCTGGTTCCCACTCTTGGTCCCACACTCTCCCCTTCAGTATATAAATGTATCAGGAAAGGATTCTCCTCGGCCTACCTGAGTCACATGATTGTTGCTTGGACCAATGAAGGATCATGTGCCTAACTCCTCTGGCCATGGAGATAGGTGTTTTGTAAGACAGGAGTAAGGGGAATCATGGGAAGACAAATAGCCTTTACTTGGAGGAAAGCATAGCAATAGAAAGGAACATCCTTGCTTTGTTGTTTAAGATTTTACTGCTTCCTTATAGATTCATTTTTATATAAAATATACTGCATTCCATCTAATTAAATGACTAGGGGAAGATAACAGTTTCAAACGTGGAAATGCTGTCTAAAGCTGTCTTTCTATCTACGTTTGTCTCTCAGTAATCTACTCTGATTTTTTTTTTTTGGTTTAAGAACTTTTTATTTATTTATTTATTTATTTATTTATTTATTTATTTATTTATGTATTTATTTTTTAATTTCTGTCCTTGACGGAATGTATTAAATAAGCAAACACCACCAACAAGCAAAACAAGTGCTACAATGTAAAAATATTAAAAAAAGAAAACTCTCTCACATGCATAAATGAAAGATTGCACACAAAGAACTCACATCTTTTCAAGCTTCAATAGTAAATATTCTGCTACTATGTATTAAATACTGCATGGTTTGCCCAAGCTAAGAAGAAACCACATCATGAATCAATAAGCATTTTGCATTTTCTTTCATTATCTACTCAAAGTCATGCCTACTGCACCTCTAAACATTTCATTAAATCCAATTATACAGCAAACACTCCCAAAATAAACTTAGATTGTATTGTAGTTTCACTTAACAGTATATAAACTGCTGTGTTGTGACAGGTATCAACTATCCATTAGATACTGAATCAATTTTTCTTAAGCACTACTAACTGCTTGCTTTTCTT
>NC_043705.1:103000070-103020931 GCF_006229205.1 Suricata suricatta | reverse complement strand
CAGTTTACATTGCCACCAACAGTGTAGGAGGGTGCCCGTCTCTCCACACCCTCGCCAGCATCTATAATCTCTTGATTTATTCATTTTAGCCACTCTGACTGGTGTGAGGTGGTATCTCAGTGTGGTTTTGATTTGTGTTTCCCTGATGATGAGTGATGTTGAGCCTCGTTTCATGTGCCTGTAGGCCATCTGGATGTCCTCTTTGGAGAAGTGTCTGTTCATGTCTTCTGCCCATTTCTTCACTGGGTTATTTGTTTTGTGGGTGTGAAGTTTGGTGAATTCCTTGTAGATTTTAGATACTAGCCCTTTATCTGATATGTCATTTGCAACTATCTTTTCCCATTCTGTCGGTTGCCTGTTAGTTTTCTTGATTGTTTCCTTTTAAACAAAACTGACTAACATCTCCTTATGGGAAGATGGAGAAATGATTTTCTTCACATTATATTTGAGCGTCATGTACTTTTTTCTTAAAGGAATATTGCAATGAAACCTGTCTTGTCTTCAGGGCACAGGAATCACCCTAGGTGTCTAAACAGGAAGTTGCAGGATTGTAATCTTGCAGCCATGAATAGGAAGATGGCATTACCTGCTTTGAAACTGCTTCCTGGTTCACTTTTGAGGAGAGAAAGTCCACACTGACTTCTCTCTCTTGGTTATGTGGACCAGAATTATGAAGCAGTTTAGACAAATGATACATGAGTAATGTGACAGTTTCCAAGCCAATGGAGGCACATGCTAGACTTGAAGACTGAAGGATTTGAAGGCCTCGTGTAGGTTCTAGTCACAATTCTTGATTGTTGTGTTAGTTTTGAGTGTTTCCTTGTCATCCTGCACTTCGAAGGAACAAATTTAAAAATGACAATGTTTGCAGTACAATTTAAGATGGGATGAGTATCACAATAAGATCTACTATAATAAAATTATTTTAATGTTTTATTTATTTTTTGATACAGAGAGAGAGAGACAGAGCATGAGAGGGGGAGGGACAGAGAGAGAGAAGGAAACACAGAACCGGAAGCAGACTCCAGGCTCTGAGCTAGCTGTCAGCACAGAGCCTGACGCGGGGCTCAAACCCACGAACGTGAGATCTGACCTGAGCTGAAGTCGAAGGCTTAACCGACTGAGCCACCCAGGCACCCCTACAATAAAATTTTTGAAATGATTTGATTACACTTGCTGATATGTTACTTTGAGCAAACATTACTGAGTTAATGATAAAGGTGATGATAGTTAATAATGATGATTTTGGTAGTTTCACAGAAATTATCGTTTCTTTTGCTCTCCTCCATCGTTTGAAGATACAGGCACTTTCACATGTATGATCCTTCTGAAGCCATGAGAATAAGCCTTTTGGATCTCCAGCTTCAAAGAACCCAATTGTTGAATTGTCCCAGGTGCTATGCTTTGAAATCCATCAATGCTTTCTTGCTTCTAACCTGCTTCCCATGGGCTGCTCCCAGTTAGTGACTGAGGGCAACAGAGGCACTAAGGAGGTCCATTCCTGGGAGACCGCGAGTCCCCTGATGGCCTTGGTGAACTTTACTTACAACTGCACTACAGTTGAAGACTCTTCAATTCAACATTCCTTTCTGTTCTTTATTTGGGGTTATATCTGCATTATAGTCTGATGGCTTTCCTAGGTCCCTCTCCATGTGTCTCAGAGGTGTTTCCCTGAAATTCATTTCTTGCAAAGTGTGAATAAATAAAGAACAAATTTTCCATTTAAACATTGTGCCCAATTCTGTGACCTCAGTTAAATTTACAATTTGTTTAACCATCACCCCTATTTCTATTTTTTTTTTCATTCCAAACAAACTCTTTAAACTTGTTATCACATTCTCCATCTGAATAACTTTTTTATACATTTCTGTCTTGGCATTTACCTCTCAGAGGACCTTGACTAAAAATCCCATTCAATCTTCATAACAGTTATTCATGGAAGAGACTATCCTTTACTCCAGATGAGAGAATGGCAGCTCACACGTGTTAACTAATCCTATAACCAGTAAATGTTTGAGTCAGAATTCAACTCAGAACTGTGTGACTCCAAAGTTTATGCTTTTAAACACTGCCTTTTGCTAATAATTGGTGCTAACATGAGCCTTAGAAAACCAAAGGTGATCACCCAAATCAAAGGGCCATAGTGAGGAAGAGGCAAATGGAGACAGCCAGGAGTATGTCCCCATGACCTGAAAGGTCTGTCCAGACTTAAGCCTCCAGAAACAATGGTACTCCTAACTCCACGTTGTACTAGCATATGCTGTACCTTCCTTGTGGCTGTGGCTTACATTCTAGTGGCGTGATGCTAAGTCTTTGATTTATATTACTTCTTTTAGTCTATGCAAGAACCAGAGGATATATATATCATTATTTTTCCCATTTTATAGATCAAGAAACAGGGGTAAAGTGAGCAATATCTGTTGATAGGAGAAAAATGATTTATTGGTGTTCCTTGGCAGTTGGAAAGGCAAGGAGAACTAGGAATATTTAATGAAACTTTATCCTATTTTTATCACTATAAATTAATAGTGATGGTTTAACCAATTTATGGCCAAAAAACCCCTATAGTGCATAATGGTTCATATTAAAAAGCAATCTCCCATTCCACTCTTAGTCTTGGTCTTCAGAGGTCACTTTGCTCCACTTCTCAAAGACATTCAAAGTGTTATCAATACTGTCCTTTTTTTCTTTCACATTGTTTTTAGTGATTAAACCTATAAAATCATAGCTTACCCCTTGAACTGACTCAGGGACCTCTGTAAAGAACTCTTTTCTTGCAGGGTCATGAATACTGTTGATTTTCATTATGACATCTATGTTCTATAAAGTTGCCATGAACATTGGATTAGTGAAAACTGAGTTATTGTTTTTGGGGGAAATACAGGGTCAGATTCCTGAGAGCTTCTAGTCACAACATTTCATCAATACATCAATACAGAACCTTGTTTTATGCATGGTCTTGTTTAGAGATGCCTTATTTAACAATATAGAGGATTCCTTAACATTAAACTCATGTACAACAACACTGTAACTTATGCCTTGATGACACTTAACACACATTTTCTCTGTAAGGCACATTGTTTTCATGTGTTTAGGAACACTAAAAAGTACGTCAGCACCAGTCTTGGAGGCTATTTCAAAGAGTGAAATCACTAACAAAAAACACAAAAACATAAAAAATGTGGTACTAAATAGAGTGTGAAAAGGGCACTTGTCTCCAGGATGAAAGCTGAGTCAAGGAAGCAGAGCATCTCCTTGTATGACCGCATGGCAGACCTGTGTCCTGGGCACCTCAGTTTTTTTTGTTCTTTATTTCCTTTTCTTTCTACTCTGAGGATGTTTGATCATGGGTATTGGTTTTCGGTTTCCTCAAAATTTATTAAATAGGCAAAATCACAAATAGGGAATCCATAAGTAATCAGAAAAGACTGTACATTGTGAAAGGGAAGTGGCTGAGGAGAGCCCCCTTCTCTCTGAGTTGTTGAGAATCTTCGAACATCAGCCAAAGCCAGGCATTCATTGCCTAATCCATTAACCCAGGTACTTATTGGTGATAAAATAGAAATGATTGAATTGGGGATTTGAATGATAGCCAATTTGTGAATTCACTGCTGTGGCCCAGTCTCTTAATTTTATACATGAGCCGATAGAATATTGCTTGCTGGATGTCACATAGCAAATTATTGGCAGTCTGGAAAGCCTCAGGGCTCTTACATATCAATACTGTGTTGTCCCTATACCATAATGCTTCTTGAAGTAGCCCTGAACTCATAGTTACCTGCTTGAGGCTTCCAGTAATTGGCTTGTGTTTGTGGTAATTCAGTTTCAAAAGTCAGTGAGGCCCTACTTGGTGACTATGAGCCACCTGTGGGCAGGGGCTGTGTCTTTTTTATCTTATCCTCAGCATCTAGGATAGTGCTTGGACCATGAAAAGTTCTCAGTAAATTTTAGATGAGTAGCATTGAGAAGTCAGGAGTCAAATTTAGGTCATTCTACAATTTCTCTCACTGAAAATGAAACCACACAACAGCACACGGTTCTGTGAGAGATGCAGGGCATTGCTAGGCCATGGTCACTCCGGTAAAGTCACAGGATGTGGACTCAAGCCTGGTGGTGTGACATTGAGCAAGACCCTTAACATTTTGATGTCTCAGTTTTTCTCATTTGTAATACGAGGATAAGAGTAGGTGCTACCACATGAATTGGTTTTAAGGAGTAAATATGATAGGGTTTATACTAATGCCTCAATGTACCAAGTGCTCGGTAGACACCAGTTACTGATTTTCTTATCTCATTGAATTGACATATACAGATTTTGGGAAATATTAAATCACAGGAGAACCCAACATAAAATTCAGGGCCTGAAGAATAACTCAGAAAAAAGTATATAGATTGAGAACTTGGGAAAGGCTTCTTTGGGGGAGGAAGCTCTTGACATGTTTATGAGGAATGGTAGAGATACTTCTAGAGTAGAAGAGGAGTTTGTGGGATGCTAATGGCATGAGAAGGCTGCACCTGTCATATTTGGGCGATGTGGAGGAAGATGGCTTGCCCATTATGTGAGGGAAGCATGTGGCATGAATGGGAAGAAATGTGTTGAGACATAAAACCCATTAATTGGGTGGAGGCATGAGACCTGCTCTGGAACAAATGAGAAGTAATTGGGCTGCTTTAAACACTACTAGGAAAATTCACAAGTAATTCCTCTGACCTAAAAGTGTGATTTTTATCCCTTCATAACTGGAAGACTGTTCTCTCTTCTTAAAATGGCCTTGTTTTTGAAGTTACTGTCTGAGTGAGGAGTGACCAGCATATTTCAAAGGGATGATTCAGCTATCTTCAGAATTTCTTCCTTCCTTTTTTTTCCTTCCCTCCTCCTTTCCTCTGAAACACTGGTTTTGGTCTGCAGACTTCGAGGGAGGTACAGAAATAAGTTAGGCTTATAATGTGAATCATGTATTCAAGGCCAACCAGATGCTATTTGCTACAAAGATGCTCTGACACTCGAGGCTGCTTTTGAACTGTGGGCACATTCCTGCTTCTGCTGAGTTTGTCAGCAGATTCAGCTTCTAATTCCTGGGATTCACAGATCTATCACTCAAAGCTTTATATGCCTTCATCACCCCCCTTTATAGAAATTCTCCTTCAGTCTGGGCTGTGTGCGGTACACTGGGGGGTGGTATCATTGAAATGGGAGAATCTATCAATGTTGCTGGAATGTACTTCTCCTATTCCTTTGTGTACTTTATGTATGGATCCTTTTTCTTGGTGGCTCATGCTACCCATCAGATCTCTGACAGCGTCATCTGTCACTGTAAAAGGGCAGTATGCACAGAGATTTTTTTCTTTTTAAAGAAGTTGGTTTGTTTCAGGTCAGCAAGAGGGAGTACAGATCTAAGGAGTGGATGCCTCTGATATATTACTTATATCCATTTCTCCTGGGACTGTGGAATTGTAAACCTTAAAAGGAAGTAGAGACACCTCAGGTTTTTTCTCTGCCTCCACGAGGATTAGCTACAGGAACCCATAAAACGAAACCACAAAACAACACTGGGTGCAATTTCAGCTCAGCACTGCACCAGGCTCTGTGCAGTGCTCAGGAACTGGAGACGAGCATAAGACGTGACTCACTGAGTCCTTGCTCCCAGACCAGTGGTGGAAGACTGTAAACCATCTAAATAAAGCAGTAGATGTAAGTGTTGTAATAGGGGAGTGTAGTGGAGCCAATCCCCATTCTATCCAGGTACTAAGTTTTGTGGGATATTTTTTGCTATCATCGTGTTACAAAAACATTTTTTCATTGACCTCAACCCCCTTTTCATGACACATTTTTATTTACAATGATTGTAGCCTATTTTTGTATTAACTAGAAATTTATTAATTTGTTAACTAATTTGCCTGAGGTTTTTTTTTGTCACTTCCCCCCACCCAAATTCATTGAGTCTTTGACAAGTAAAAAATGTATATATTTGCAGTGCATAATGTCATGTTTTGATATACATAGACAGTGTAAGAACATTTTTAAATTTAACTGAGGATACCATCATTTTTCATTGTCTAACAATCATAAGCTGGAACACAGATGTTTTCTTCATTTTCTTAGTTTAGCATTGAAGTATGAGGTTTAGGTCATTCTAGAATTTTCCTCACTAATAATTCTATGAATGTGAACAGAATTTTATCTCATGCCACCCCAGGTCACTTTTCTTCATGATAGTTCAATACCAGTGACTTGAAAAATTTTATGCCTGTTTGTGTAAGGGAAAGCAAAGCACAGAATGATGAGTTTCTAGACTTGTGCTCAGCATCCAGGGTCAGGGCGAGGGTTGATGAGGGTTTGTGAAGACTCCCGTTTGTCTCACAGGAGAGAGCGAAGCTTGGCGATCAGAACAACCTGGTCTGGAATTTCTCCTCTGGCTCCTACCAGCCCTACAGCATGTGGGCAATTGCTCGATTTTTCTAAGACTCCATTTTCTCATCTATAAAGTAGAACAATTCGTCCTTTGTACTTTTACTTCAAGGATTAAGTATGAAAAGCAACCAAAGCATTTAATAAGATGATAGGGCATAGTCAATATTCAAAAGCAGTCCCTAGTCTTGTTTGGAAACTGAAGTTTTCTGATTGCCAGTTCAGCGTCTTGTCCTCCAGACCCAGTTGCCTGCTCTTCTTTTTGCTTGGTTATGGGTGTGGCATGAAGACCACTTTGATGACTGCAGAAAAGGGGGATAGAAGAACTTTGGGTTAGCATTTTGCAGCAAGCCATTATAAGAAAGCTTTGGAGTTCAGTAGATGTACTTTTATTGTGGTGTGACATTGGCCAAGTCACATCTATGCTGTATTTAGTAACGATATAGTGCTTATCTCACAGAATTTTGGAAAGATTAAATGAGATCGTAAAGTGCAGGGCACCTGGAAAGGTGCATTCCATGTGCCTGTGAAAAGATAACCATGGTTAGTTTTTCCATCAATATTCTAATTTCTTATGCTCTGTTTACCTTTCTGTGATTGCTAAGACAAGGCAATCCTGGGGTGCCTAGGTGGCTCAGTCAGTTAAGTGGCTGACTTCAACTCAGGTCATTATCTCGCAGTTCACAAGTTCGAGCCCCAAGTTGGGCTCTGTGCTTACAGCTCAGAGCCTGGAGCCTGCTTCAGATTCTGTGTTTCTGTCTCTCTCTGCCACTCCCCTGCTCATGCTCTGTGTCTGTCTGTCCCTCTTTCTCTCAAAAATAAATTGAAAAACATTAAAAAAAAGAAAAGAAGGCAATCCTAATTCCCTTCCAGGCTTATATAAAACAGGTAGCTTTTGGCGTTGGGCCAATTCTTATGGCTGGTGATAAGAGGATGTGAACCAGAGTTTTAAATACAGACTCCTAGGGCTGTCCCGTCCTGTGTCCTGTCTGCTCCACCCCAGAGGCCCTGTGAGTGTCTCCTCTGCCTTTTCTCATCCCCTGGACCTGGTAAGGCCCTCCCTCCTGGGGCGGAATGTTTTGTACAAAAAACCAACCACATCAGATTCTCCTGTCCTGTGGCATTTTCACCCACTGCCAGGTGCTACCTGGCATGTGGCTTTGATTGACAAGATTACTAATCCATTGTAATCATATTTTCATAATTAGTCCCTACGAAGCCCGGCTGGCTGCTCTTGCCCAGGTAAACTCCTGCCTGCTGCTGAGTGTTTTCACCAACTGTCACCTCCCTAGGAGGGAGCTGTCGGTCTAGCGCCCACAGCTGTTACTAAGAATTGCTTCTGTGTTCTTCCCCATCTTCCCTTTTGGGTGCTTGGCTGCTAGAAATCCTGGCTTGATTAAAAGTTACAATTATTGATTCCAGACTGGAGCAGATACCAGAAATGGCTTTAGTTTTTCCATCTTGCTGAACATACACTGCACATTCCTCTTTCGTGGTTCCTTCTCTTATAGCCTCTCTGTCCACCTCCCCCCACAATCCCTGCAGCAAGGGCGAGGGGAAACTTCAAAGGCGTTTTTGAATAAAAGAACACACGGCAAGACATCAATTATTTACCAGGCAAAGCTTTGGCAGGCACAGGGGCCTTTCCCTGTTTGTCTTGTTGAAGGCAGCAAGAAGAGTGTTTTTGAAGGTTGTGTTCACAGGGACTACTTTGTCCACTAAGGGTTGGTGAACCCTGGACCCTTCCCCTGCACTCTGGCCCTGCATTGATTCAACAGACAGTAACAAGGCTGGTTCAGTTGTTGAGCCCTTGCCATAGGTCAGACACCATGCTAAGGGCTTTTATTTCATTTTGTTAATCTGTGCAGCACTTTAGGAAGTAAATTCTAGCCATTCTCTCCTTGTTAGAGATAGATGAGGAGCCAAGGTACAAAAGGTTCGGTGACTTTCTCAGGGTCCCTCAGTTAGAAGGCAGCTGGTGGATGTAATCACTGTGCCTCACTCTGTTGTGTGTGAACTAGACCAGGAACCAGCACCACCAGAAGACGCAGTGTCTTTGAGGAGAGGAGCATCAGAAATCTACAGGAAGGAGGCCTTGGTGACAGGGAAGACTCTGAGTCTTTTTCTGGTGACTGGTGAAGTTGAGATAGGTTTGTCTCCTCTGAGTCTTGGGCAGGGTCAGAGGAAGAAACTGCCTCAGGACCAGCCCAAGGACTCCTGGTTTCCATCACTTGGATCAGGTACCATCAAATCCTCCAGGTGGGCTTATGTCCCCAGACTCCTCAGCCTATGGCTTTCATGAGATCACCTTGGCAGTGAGAAACAGTATCTCTGGTGTTTGCTCTCATTCACAAAACCCACCCACCTGTTTCTTGGACTCTCCAGGGGCCCCAACCCTCATTACTCAGGGGATGGGATTGAATTTATAGGGTTCTCTGAGATTCCTCTGTATTTGCTAACATTTGTGGAGTCCTTGCTGAATGCCAGATACACTCTTATAAGAGTTTTACATACATTATCTCATTTCATTATCCTTCCACCCTTCTGCTAGACAGACACTTTTAGGCTTGTTTGGCTGGTGAGGAAATTAAGGCTTGGCAAAGTTAAGAAACTGGACCAAACAGATAGTAAATGTTGGAGCCAAAATTTGAACTGCTAGATTCCCCTCTTAGCACCATTTTCTTCTTCTTCTTCTTTTTTTTTTTAATGAAATAAAAGTTTATTTCCCTCTCATGGATATCTTCAAAATTTACCTGCAACAGGGTTGCTCAGTGGGCTCAGTCAGAAGAGGAAGTGTCTCTTAATATTGGGGTCGTGAATTTAAGCCCCACATTAGGTGTAGAGGTTACTTTAAACAAATTGCCTGCAATAATATTTACTAGAGTATTATTTAAATAGTGATAAATTAATAACCTCAATATCCAACAATAACAGTATACTTATGTAGATCCTGGCAATGCTATTCAATGGAATAGCCATCGCCTGTTAAAAAGTCACATTTGTAGAGGCACTGGGGTCACTCAGTCAGTTAAGCATCTGATTTCAGCTCAGGATATGATCTCACAGTTCGTGGGTTCCAGCCCCATGTTGGGCTCTGTTAGCACCATTTTCTTAAGTGTGCCTTGGCTTCATCAAGTGAATAAGGAATCTTCTCATTAATGAAAATATTGACTGTTTAAATCTTACTTTTTCAGTGAATTCTTCTATCTCCTCTATGCCTGAAGTTTGTATTATTAATATAACAGTGGCTTGTAACAGTTACTATGCATTTTTGGGTGAGCACGCCCTGATGAAGTTTGTACACATTTGGGCTTCCAAAAATGTTCATACACCGACCTTAGCAGGGCTTATCTCTGTCTGGTTAAGTACTCAGAAGGCTGAAAGTAAATTAAGAAAATCACACCATGGAAAGAAGGAAAATTGTTGGTTCCTCACAGTGACCTAGGTCAAAATTTCCCTGGGAAGATCTCTTAACTGCATCTTACTGGCTGCCTATGCAAAGCCATAAACAAGAGTGAATTTGTTTTGTCCAAAAAATAAAAGAGCATTGTTGTCTCAGCAGAGACTACTGAGCTATATAGCTCAAGGCATCAGAATGGTTGAGAAAACATGGTGGTTAATATCACATTAATTTCCTAGAAGGGTGGTGAGCCCAGCAGCAAATGTTTAGGAAATTAAGTTGGACAGGTAGTGCCCAGTTTTTAGCCTGGGTTTGGTTTTGACTGCATCATCTACTTGAGACTGCATTCAGAGCATATGTGCAAACAGAACAACTTCCTTAGTTTCAAATGACCTCATAAGTTGACCATGGAAGTGTAGCTGGCCTTCCCAAGCACCTAAAATGCCACATTGACCTGGATTAGGTTGGCATCTATAGGCTTCTTCATCTGCAGTACGAGGGGAGCTGGTTAATTGTAATTGTTTATCTTTTGTTTCTTGTCATCCTTCTAACCTGCACAGTCTGGCTCCATGTAGTTATGGGTATACAAAGAGATAGTTGATGGACAGTAGACCCTTGAACAACAGGAGTTTAAATTGGTATACACTTAAAAGTGGACTTTTAAGTATAGTCTTGTTCTATAAAGATCATTTTCTTTTCTCTAACTTTGTTGTAAGAATATATAATACATATAACATATGAAATAACTGTTACTTGACTGTATGATCAATAAGGTTTCCAATCAATAGTAGGCTATTAGTAGTTATGTATTTTGGGGCTCAGAAGTTACATGCGAATTTTTCAACTGTGCTGCAAGTCGATTCCTTAATCCCCATGTTGTTCAAGGGTCAACTATACTTGTGAATAATCCCCTCATGTCTTTTGCTCTTTTTTTTTTTTTAACTCTCAGAGATATCCACCTTTTGCCATTATTACCAGTGACCTTTATAAGAATCAAGCAAATTCAACAAAAGTTTGTTGTGAATCTATTATGTTTCAGGCAGTGTACAAACACGCAGAATCCCTTGCCTTATGGACATTCTGGTAAGGAATGGCATACATTAAACTGACGTATCCCTGAAGCAAAGGCTTTCTATTGAGATACCAAAGGGTACAAATCCTCATCATATACAAGCAAGACTATGTTCGCTACCCCAATATCTTTTCTCTTGCTAAGCTGCCTGGTCCTTAAATCAGCTCCAGGTACCTTTAAAAACCACTTTCCCAGCTTTTCCCCATTCTAGGCTTCTCAGAAATTTACGTCTAAGCCTGGGGCAGGGTAGATAGGGGTCAAGGGCACCAAGATAGTAGACACCATATTCCTGTTTTGGCCCAAGATTTTCCCTCTGGGTTCCCTCACACATGATTTCTCAGGGCCATTCCAAACTCTTACAGATATGCCTAGAAGTTGAGTCTAAATTATTGTGTTTGCATGCGTCTGTATATGCATATGTATAAAACACATGTGTGCACGCACACACATATACACACACATACTATGTAGCATATGCTTTCAGTCTTACAGATGCTTTGGGGGAACTTTCTATGAAAAATTCTGAAAAGTGAAAGACGATCTCTTGCCAAAGAAGCAAAATGAAACTCCAGATCATTAGCTGATCTACCTCAGCAGTGCTTCTGGGCTCCAGAAGATTAGAGGCATAAGCTCCTTTGGTACCATGATTCCTGAAGTATTAGTGAGCTGTGGAAGTATCATGAATAAACATGCACTTCCAATAGAGGTGGTGGGGTTTCTCACACAGGCATATCCTCCATTCTGTCCTGAATGCTCTTACCCCAGAACTCTGCACAACTAGCTCCTTCTACTTAGTTCTTTAGTGCAGATGTCAACTTTTAAAAGAGAAACTTACCTTAACTCTCAGACTAAAACCATCCACTGTGCAGTCAGTCTATATCCTCTTGTATTACTAAAATTTTTAAAAAATGTTTGTTTATTTTTGAGAGAGAGAGAGAGCCTGAATGTGATAATGGGAGGGTCAGAGAGAGAGGGAGACACAGAATCTGATGCAGGCTCCAGGCTCTGCATGGTCAGCACAGAGCCTGATGCGGGGCTCATACTCACAAACCCATCAGATCATGATCTGAGGCGAAGCTGGATGCTTAACTCACTCAGACACCCAGGCACCCCATATTGTGTTGTTTTTAATGAACTTTATTATTGTCTGAAGTTGCCCTGTTTTATTCAGTCACTGATTCCTCTTGCATCTGTCTTCCAGGGCACTGTTACCCCATACCACACACTAAAAAGAAAATTCTGTAGTCTTGTCTGTTTTGCTTCTACCACCTCAAACAATACCTATATTAATAAATATTTGAATGAATGAATAAATGAGTCCCCCCACAACATATTTGTCAGGTGACTGAAGAGGGTATTAGGCATGTAGCGTCTATCATATTAGACTAGTCTCCTTCCTCTTTGGGAGAAAATAATTGGCTCATTCAGGACCACATCTACATTGGTGTCACATTCTGCACAGTGGAACCAGGCCACCAAGCCTGAAATATTAATAGCCTGGGGGACTGTCCCTCTCTGTCTTGTAGCTACTTTAGCTGTACTGACTCTTGAGTTGGGAAATGTTTGCCATTTCACTCCTCATCTGCTCCTTCGTGGGGATGGTACACTGATGGTGGCAGAAATGCCCTAGGAGTTCTGTGACTGCTTTCCAGGAGAGGGCTGAATTTCCTGAGAGCAGAAGCATATGTGAGGTGGCTGTGAATTTGGGGAGCTGAGCTGGAGTTGTGGCACTCAGCCCATGAATGTGCCAGGTGAAGGAATGTCTAGGGCAGCAATGCAGACTGTTAGAACCAGAAATGTATCCTTACAGAATTGAAGCCTGCATTTCCTAGGGTTCGAGAAACATCAAGAAATCTTGGTTTCCCCCTTCCTCTTCTCTACTTTTTTTTCTTCTCACTAATCAAGTTCATAGTCCAGATGCTTAGCCTTCCTGCTTTATAGGAGATCTAAAGTTGCATTACATACTAAAACTTGGCATATTATGCACTGGTGTGAAAATTAGATGAAATTCCTGGGGTTTAGGTTAACCTCTCTAGTTTATAGAACAGAAATAATTTTTGAGTGCCTTATAGCATACATAGTTAGTATATATTCATTATTGCATTGAATTTTTAGAAAAACCACTGTGAAGGGTTTTTCATTAATCCCCACCTTAAGAATGAGAATGCTAAGATTCAGAGAGAATGACTTGTCCTGTGACAGGCAGGCAGGAAGAGGCAGGGCTGGAATTGAAACCTTAGTAATGACACTCCATGGCCAGTATTTGTATTAGGCCCCAGCTGCCTTCTGAACTCAAATTGGAATATACAGTTTTAGATGTTGACCTATTAGGAAGAAGTAATTTTTGTAGTTTAATTCTGTAAGACATTTGAAAGGCATAAGCAAATAATGAGAAAAGCAACATTCAGGGAGCTCCCTGAATGGGCCATGCAGTAGCTTGAGAGAGAGAGAGAGACAGACAGAGAGACACAGAGTGTGGAGGGATGTATGGCAGAGGGATTGTTTCTGGGTGGGCAAAGAGGGTCAGTTGGGAAGAGACCATTTCAGATATAGGGGAATGTAATAAAAACTTCCTTCACGTTGTAATTTTCATTAGGCCCCAGGCTTGGACATCTTTGCCATTTCCTTCCTAAAATGTTTCATCCTGTCTACTGCTAATTTTATAATGGAATTATATATGTGATAACTACTTTTGGAGGTAGAACAGCTCCGCAGTTAAAATTCTATTAGCCGAAGTACCTCAACTATATAAAACTATTCAATCACCCCAGGGAAAATTTATTGTAGATTATATCTTTGTGGCGTGTGTGTGTGTGTGTGTGTGTGTGTGTGTGTGTACATACATATATGAAGATATGGAGTGGTGATTATGAGTTGTGTGTTTTCAGATAAAAATATAAGGTACAGTACCTACCTTCAAGGAGATTTCAGTCTAGCAGAGGTATTAATAGAAGTAGATAAGTGATGGTAATGCATGGTTGGGTGAGTTGTTTTAGACAAGATTTGCAAGGATCACCTGGGTTTCAAGAAAGATATTAGCATTATAGCTAATGGGGTGAGGAGTTTTTAAACTGGCCCCAGAAGGAAGTATATTTATATAGCCAGAAAAGGACAGGTAGTTTAAGCAGAGAAACTGAATTAATAAAGGCTCGGAGAGGCAGGAAAGCAAACAGACTTATTAGGAGAACAGACCATCTTAGTTAGAGTGGAATTTAGCCTATCCTGGCAGAAATGTTTCTTAAGCTTTTTTTTTAATTTGACTGAGATTTGATTTATAGTCCTCTGACCCCCCCATGCTTATTGATGGGAATGCCACTTATCAACTTGTGCATGTGTATAGTAGTTTTTCAGTATTGTATGGAAGCCAAATAGTTTAGTGGAATATTGAATCGTAGTCTTTAAGAACTCTCCAATGGTGTTAATTATAGCTTACAACTACCAAAACTTGGTCACTTATCTACTTAGTGGATCCTGGTAAAAAATGTGCAGTCATAGATATAAACAGTCATCTGTGAAATTGATCATAATTATCTCTTGAGAAAAGGATTTGCATTTTTGGATTAGTTCATGATCTGTTGGGGGATCCTTGGGACTCATCAGTAGGCCATTGGTCATACTTTGAGAAACAGTGGCAGAAAGGGGTGATGGAAAATTGAAAAACCGAGGCCATGTTATGGAAACTCTTCATGCAAAATGAAGACTTGTACTTAATTGTACTTAATTGCCATTGAAGATATTTAAACAGAGTAGTAGAATATTTTGAGGTTTAATTTTAAGGAGGAAATTTTTTGGAAGGATGGAGAAGGGAGAGTTTGGAGTGCAGGTAACAGGGTAAGAGAGAGGTCACATTCGGGTAAGAAGAAATGGGACAGGTGACACTAAACTTGCAGAGATAGAACCAACAGATTTGGCAAGTTGAGTGGATGTTAAGCTACAGGAAAGAGGGAGCAGAAGGCTTGGCTAGGATGGCTGGATAATTATGAAAATGGTGCCATCAACATAAACAGGCAAATTAGGAGGAAATGCTCTTTTGCTGGGAAAACAACAAAAATTCTTTTTAAAAATGATTGCTGAAAAAATTGGGATAAAAAAGTTCCAAGCACCTCCAGGCAATATGTGGTAAATTGCATGGAAAGAGTTGTGATTATTATTTTTATTATTTTATTATTCTTCTAATCAAAACACTGTCACAGCATGTTGGTAAACCTTAAGAGAAAGATGTCCTAGAGCCAAATAGTATCTTTATTTAGATGGATATGGGTACTGAGGGTATCAGAAATTGGGATAGGTCAGGGACTCCTCCCTTCCTTCTTGACTAGGTTCTCTATGGAAGCTTCACGTTCACATAGTACTCTCTTGTTAGTTTTTCATTCAGAGAAATCTATAAAAGCTTCTGAAGTTCAAAAGGATCACCACTAACTTCCCCAGATCCACCTGTACAATAGAGTAGGTAGAACTGGTTAAGTTATGAAAGAGCCAATTGTGAACTGTGTTATTGCTTCCAGACAACATTGCTCTGTTGCATAATTCCAGGGGCACCATTTACTTGGATAGTTGGAATGTCCCTTGGATTTGTGCAGTAGGGCAGCCTGGATTCCTGTGGAACTGCTCTTTTTTGAATGGTAATAATTTGCTATGGACTTTTTTTGTATTTAAGGCAACACAAGAGTTCTGATAGGAGGGTGTTATTTGGGGAGAGTTAGTGTTCATGCCTCTGTTCTCCAGTGCTTCCTTCCTTTCACTTTTATTATCCTCACCACGTAGTACAGTGATTTCCCTGTCTATAGACCCACTCGACTCCTCATTGGCAGAAAAAAAATAGATGATGATGTAGGAGGATGCCCCTTAAAGGTCAGGTTTTCTTTAGTGGTAATTGTCTAAAAGCACAAAGCTGTATCCATGTATCTGTGTTAAATGGATAAGTTTTGGGTTAGTAAACCAAGAAATATCCAGGGATTTCTTAATAGAGACAGAGATACTACTCAGAGAAAAATGAAAAGCACATCACAATTTCATGGGCTTAGTTTGTTAGGCAATGATACCTAAAAGAGCCCTCTTTTAACTTTCAAATGCTCTTGAGAAAGTTTACAAACTCTTATCAGTAAAGGAGTTCAGTAAAATACAGTCTTCTCTGCTGGCCACCTGAGAAAAAGACACTGAGGTGATATCTGGGTAAGTTGTCAGCAGTGAGCAGAAGTAAGGAAGATTGTACCACCAAAGAAAAGGGGAGGTTGGGAATTTTAGGTGTTGGATGAGCAAAGGTGATGTTGTCTGCTTTATAATTTGGTAAATGTTCTCCCTGCTGAGCAGGAAGTACTAAAAACTCGTGTGCCACTGGCCTATCTGACCCAAGCCTAGTACCACTTCCCTTGTACAAACACCTTGAGGCTGTTTTATGGGTAAAGCCATGGAAGTATTGAAAATTTGCCTCTATTGAATAATGAGAAAGGATAGCTAAAGGTGACTGATATGCTCACGAGGAGCTCTGGAGGAGCTCTGGGGAACCAAACCTGCCAACGACTCCTAGTTAAAAGGACACTGTCAGATAGGGTTAGGGTAACTAGTTCCTCAGGATTTGTACAAATCTGTGTCAGTCACAGGGTTTAAGTCACCATTTCTAGTCCTGCCTTTTGTGATATACTGTGTAGTACTGATGGCTTGATCTGTGGAAGAGAAGAAAGTATTTAGGGAGACCAGGGATTTTCTAGAAGACACCAATGAAGAGAGGCATGAAGATTTCAAGCAAGATGGGACGAATATAGAAACTGATGCCTCAGGGCACCTGGGTGGCTTAGTCGGTTAAGCATTCGAGGTTGGCTCAGGTCATAATCTCATGGTTTGTGAGTTCGACCCCGGCGTCGGGGTCTGTGCTGACAGCTCAGAGCCTGGAACCTGCTTCAGATTCTGTCTCCATTTCTCTCTGCCCCTCCCTTGTTCACACTGCCTCTCTCTGTCTCTAAAAACACTTTTTTAAAATATTTATTTTTGAAAGTGTGGGGAAAAAAAGTGATGACTCGGTTGTCAAGTAGACCAATACTTAAAGTGAGGCTGGCAAGGTCTTTTTCTGGACTAGAAAGTCATGGGGATGACATGAGACAGGACAGATAAAGTTTTTATATTTAAGGCTTATATCATAAATTCAATTATAATTTTGCTCAAAGGGCCTTGTTTTCCCTGTGAGGGGCCTTGTTCACTCCAACATGGTGAGTTGTATCCTAAGATGGTTAATTTTGTGTGTCAACGTGGCTGAGCCATGGTGCCAATTACCTGGTCAAATATTATTCTGGATGTTTCTGTAAGGGTGTTTTGGGGGATTAGAGTAACATTTAAATCAGTGGACTTTGAGTAATGTAAATTACTCTCTATAATGTGGTTGGGCCTCATCCAATTAGTTGAAGGCTTTAGTAAAACAAAATTGACCTCTCCTGAAAAAGAATGAATTCTACCAGCAGATGGCCTTTGGACTTGAACTATAATATTGGCTCTCCTGGGTCTCTGAGCTTCTGGCCTACCCTGAAGATTTGGACTTGCCAGTCTTTATAATGGTGTGAATCAATTCCCTAAAATAAATAAATAAGCAAATAAATAAATAAATCACACACACACACACACACACCCTATTGGTTCATTTCTCTGGAGAACCCCACTGCAGATTCCACTAGAGATTGTTTTTATATCAGTTAGGATAGGCTAGGTTATCTTGTGGTAATCAACAACTTTGAAAATTTAGTGACCTCATACAACAAAAAAAATGTTTCTCACTTTTGCTGCATGTCAGGAGTTCTACTTATCAGTGACTCCGGTTATATAGTCCTGTCTTGACCCAAAAGGGATATAATCATCATGGCAAGGGAAGGAGATATGACCGCCTCTTTTTTTTTTAAATTTTTTTTGCATGTATTTATTTTTGAGAGACAGAGCATGAACAGGGCAGGGACAGAGACAGAGGGAAACACAGAGTCTGAAGCAGACTCAGACTCTGAGCTAGCTGTCAGCACAGAGCCTGATGCAGGGCTCTAACCCATGAACCGTGAGATCATGACCTGAGCTGAAGTCAGACACTTAACTGGCTGAGCTACCAAGGTGCCCCTATGACCGCCTCTTAAAGCTGCCACCTGAATGTGGGAAATGTCACTTCCACTCGTGTATCTTTGGATGATGCTAATCACACAGCCACCTTTCCCTTTAAAGAAGGCTGGGGGGAAATACATGCCTACCTTGTGCCCAGAAGGAGGTCAAAAATACTTTGCAAATTATTCCAAGATTTCCTCATTTACCTCTTAAGGCATTGTTATGTGGGCATTTCTGAGCCTGAGGTGTAGTAAATGTGGAGTTGCTGGGTGGTTTTCCTGCCTGAGAAGGAATTCCACATGGAGAATGGTAAAGCTGAGAGGAGAGAAACTGATTTTTGATAATAGATTGTTGGATGTCCCAAATCTAGTTGTGTGAAGCTATCTCTGAGTTTCTGAGTTGTATGAAATAATACAATCCACTTTTTTTTCTCAAGGCAGTTTGCACTGGGTTTCTGTCACTTGCAATCACAAGCTTCCTGAGGAATATAGTAATGATAAAACCCCACTTCACTTCTGGATTCTCGAATACTTTTTGTTCCTTGAGCACCCGCTGTACTTTTCTATTTTAACACTTGCACTGTTCCTTCTGCTTAAAATATCTTCCTTTTTCATTCCATTTATTAGCCAAAAGGCTTCCGCTACTTCATTTGGTTACTGCTGCCTCTACAAAGTGATTCCTAATCTATTTTCCTTCTCTATCCTCAGCCAAAATCCATCTTTTCCTTCTATATTCTTATAGTAATGAACCTGAACTTCTGTTACAACATTTGTTATACTCTGTCTTGTACTAGCCAGTGCTTAGGGAGCACTTTTTGTGTACTGGGTGCTTAACATTCCTACAGGAATAAATTATTTTATTCCTCAGGTAACTGTATGGAGTAGATACCATTATAACCAGTTTACACATAAATAATAATTTAGAAAAATTGATTTTCCTTAGATCACGTAATTGGGATCTGGAATTTGGAACCCAAGTGATCTGGCCCTAGATCTTAAGCCTTTCATCTTCATGATTATTGGGAGACTACTGGTTTGTCTCCTTTACTAGACTGTATCTTGTGTGATAGAAATCCTACAGTCAAATTGAAAATCACACCTAGCAAGTGTACAGGATCTCACAGCCTGCAATTTGGGTGCTAACTTCATTCCTAGCTTCACCTTATGCTTCTTGTCCTCATTTTATTGCTTTCCTAATTTCTTCACCAGCTTTTCCCAAGTTTTAGCTTACTGCATTCTAGCATTTGCATTTTTGTAAGTCCCCTCAATCCTTGGGGGGAAAAGAAGTGAACAAAATGAAAATAAAATGGTAGCTTGTAAGTTCCTTAAGGGTAAGGATCAACTTTGGTTTTTTAAAAATTAAAAAAAATTTACATCCAAGTTTGTTAGCATAGAGTGCAACAATTATTTCAAGAGGAGATTCCTTAATGCCCCTTACCATTTAGCCCATCCCCCCTCCCACAAACCCTCCAAGGATCAGCTTTATTTATCTTAATATTTTCTGCAGTTCCTAGCTCTAGACTCAGAAAATATGTCTTGAATTTATTTAGGTGAAATCTCCAGACTTTGGGGATGAAGTATCAGGTGTAAGGAAGAGTGCTGTGGCATGACTATGCCTAAAATTTCTATGGGGGAGGTGGGTGGGCTGGCAGGGTGTGATGGGGGTGGCTCTGTCCCTTGCTGTACCAGAGAGAATAAAATAAGACCTTTTGCTACAGCACAAAGAATTCACTTTGCCACCCAGCTTTCTGGAGAGCTGAATATTTTACCTTCAGCCACATTTTGAATTTCTTGTGGAAACTGGAAACAGTGACAAACTATTTTTGAGTCTTTTTGTCACCCAGGAAAAACTAAGGTGCTGACTGGCAAGAAGGGCTGGAGGTGTCTTTTATTACAGCCCTCCTTCGGTTGTGTGACTTGTTGGTAAGAAGGAATAGAACGCAGTGGGAGCCGCCCTCAGCTTGTGCCTGCTGTGTCCTCCTCTGAGAATAATTTGGAACTTATTTTCTTCCATTGTTAAGCATTTCTTGGGAAGGGCAGACACAAGTTGAGTTGAAATGCCTGTGTTAATGCTCATTTACAGATATAATTAGAAGAACAGCCATGTTTGTCTGGCTTCTGAGAAAGCAGTTCTTCGCAGAACGGAGAACAAGAAAGAAAGGAGCCATGGGAAGGAGTCTGATGGCCAAATAGATTGTGCATTGTGTTTCTCTCCAAGCCCCCTCCATCTTTGTTTCTTCTCTCTCTTCAACATGATTCCACTGTTCTAGCACTTTCCAAAATCCTGCAGTCATTCAATTTTATCTAAAAACATTTCCTGAATGCCTGCTGTGTGCCATGCACAGTGCTAGATCCTGGGGCAGTCAGAAGACATAGAAAAGCTGCTCTGATTGAGTAAGTTTGTCACTTGGGGTATGATTGTTGCTAGTGTTTTGAGCACAGTTGGCTGACAGGGATCAGTAAACACCAAAATAGCAATACAGAGTAATTTGCATGGGAATGTTGACTTCTTATTATGTATGTATATCTGGGTGAGGAGAGGAATGTGGTGACCCATTTAAAAGTTCTCTTCTTTGGTGCTTTAAAATACTCAACTTTAAAATAAACCACTCTCTGTATTTTGCCTTTTGCAGAATAAGATATACTGGAAACTCAACAGCTGAGTGAAGCTCAGGAACAATTCCTGCCTATCAACAGGCTGTATGGACTAGGTCGTCTCTTGTGGTTGTGCAGTTTTGCAGTTTTATGGGCAATTTTTTTTCCATAATATTTTATTGTCAAGTTGTTTTCCATACAACACCCAGTGCTCTTCCCCTTAAGTGCCCTCCACCATCACCACCACCTCTTTTCCCCCCTCCCCCTTCCCCTTCAACCCTCAGTTCATTCTCGGCATTCAATAGTCTCTCAAGT
>NC_043705.1:102984174-102999970 GCF_006229205.1 Suricata suricatta | reverse complement strand
TCTAGGAGGTTTTTCCCTACTTTCTCCTCGAGGGTTTTGATGGTTCCCTGTCTCACATTCAGGTCCTTCAGCCATTTTGATCTTATTTTTGTGTATGGTGTAAGAGACTGGTCTAGTTTCATTCTTCTATATGTTGCTGTCTCAGACAACAAAAAGAAATAAGAGGCATCAGAATTGGCAAGGAAGAAGTCAAACTTTTATGGGCAATTTATCAAGCTCTCTTCCTTGTGGTTTCTGTTTCTTTTATTTCTGTCTGACAATTCCAGTATTTTCCTCACATGTCCCTCAAGATAGGCAAATGCTTTGAATATTTTCTTTTCTTTGGAGCTTCCTGTGTGAAGGGATAGAGAATCCCAAATGTGAAAGGTAAGAACCATGGCAACATGTTCCAGCCATCCTGACTGCCTGCGTAAGACTGAGCCCCACAAAGGACATTGCTTCGGTATGGATGGAGAGAAGCTGGTGTTTGGAAAAACGCTTTTACTCTTTGCCTGAAAGTGAAAGAGTATTTGTGGGCAGTGAGTTGCAAGTAGAAGCTTGGAAAGTCTGTCTTCCTCAGAGGATGTTATTGAGACTATTAAAAACATCTATGTAAGCCTCAATTAAGCAATAATCAGGGGGTTTAGACACACTGTTTGTAGCTCATAGTTGTGGTAGGAGAAACAGGGGCATTCAAGCCTGTTAATTCAGGTGAGTGTAATAGAGGGAAGTGCTAAGGGAAACTAACAGTGGATGGTGTAGCTTTTTATGGTTTAGCAGCAGTCCAGAGAGAGATGATACTGTCTTAGCCCTAAAAGGTGGAGGAAGGGGTAACTGGAACTGGAGAAAGTATGGGCTGTCCAAAAGGTGCTGTGGCATTTGATAGAAACACCCTGCAGGAAGGAATCCAGAAAATACATGCTTTTACCTCACTCCCTGGTGTGTTACTGGTGTTTTCCATTGACTATCCTAACTAGAAGCTAGAAACCAAGATGTCCTGTTAATCAGTAGTCATCATTCCAGGGTACAAACCAGAATTAAGTAGTGTGGAGAGTAGCCCTGGAGAGGCAAAGAGGGAAATAAGACGTAGTTTGCCTATAGGGAAGCAAAGCAATATGGCAAAATGGAAATTGGATTCTAAGTGAGAGGTTAAATTTTTGTTAGTGGCTTTACCATTTACAAATCAATTGACTTTGGGAAACCCCTTCATTCTGAGCATCAGTTTTGCTAGCTGTAGCATGGAAAGAAATAGCTCTTGGCATGCAAGGCCAAATAGTATGAGACAGTACTTGTAGGCCAATGTTCTTTGAAGGTGCAGTTATTATAAACATCTGCCAGCAACACAATTAACATTTAATCCAATTTATTTTATATTGAGTGGCTATAACTTAGGTCATGATAAGATCTTCAGATTGTATCTTGATCAATGGAACATAGTGGAAAGAACAAGCCTATGTTGACTTCAAATGAGTGTTTGTGCTTCTGCCATAATAGGCTCTCTGCAAAGTGCTCAACTTACTTATTCAAGATGAAAAGGAACTGTGCCCTTAGTAGAGGAGAACTTAAGGATCTATTCAATCTAGGCTTCCTTATATCCTCTGAACACATATGAGAAACGGTGTTTGGACTGGGAGAACACAACCCTCTTAGTTACATTATGCTTGAGAAAAGAAGAAGCCATAGGTTACAATTCTTCTCTGCATTTGTTAACATTTTTAGTCAATGGTTGGTGCTCATCTCTAGGAAGTAAAAACTTCCTATGTTCTATATCTCGGTGCTGTAGGTATCTATCATCTGCTCAGCCTATGATCCTTCTCTGAAAACAGCCTCAGAAGACCATGGCACTGTGTTGTTACCATGTGCCCCAAAAAACAAAGATGATGCACACCTGACACAATAGTGTCTCACTTGAGAGGCCAGTTTTCTGCTAGTTGTTTGAACTTAGGTCAAATTTGGGAACTGGGGTGCATTCATTCCCCTTCCATGTTTGTGAAGGAGCAGAGGAGCCTATCTCCTGAGAGAGGACAGAGCGGCTGTACAAGGAGGTGAAATAGAGTAGAGATAAGGAGAGAGTGAAGGAGCACAAGGGTGAAGCATGGACCCGAGAGGGAGGATGCCAATACGGTGCTTTTTGAAGGCATTCTCTGTTTACGTTCCTGTCAATTGGTGAGGACTTACCACAGCAGGATCCCCTCTTTTCTCAGCATCCCTGGTTAGACTAGATTTCTGATGCCAGTAGCTGAAAAAACACTAAAATACACAGGCTTGGATGGAATGGACGATTCTGGGACTGGGGGAACAAGCCTGGGAAAACAAAGAATGGGATCCATTCCTTCTGAAGAACTTTGTTTCCTCCTCTTGTCCCTTTCAAAGAAAATTCTGCACCCAGAAAATAGAAGGTCATGGTCAGTGGCTCCCAGAGGGCCTCCTCATGGTTGGGAAGCAGGTTATGTTCCCTGCTGACTACACAGAAAACCTCCGGCCCAGTGATTCTTGCCATTTCACAATTACATGAAATTACCAATAAAAAACCTTCCTGCCATAAAACAGTGTGAACTTATCTACCTCCTGAGCATATTTACAATCAGCAGCTTTAGACTATCAATTAAGTTCTTGCCCATTACTTCAGCCTCTCTCTTAAACATCCACACTTTATGACTTTGTACAATCAGAGCAATGACAGAAATTCTCCATTAAACGAACCCTTCTACCTTTCTTGAGCATCTGTGTGCATGCACACAGGTCAGTGAAAAAAAGGTCTCGTGGAGTTTGCCCTTTTTTCAATAAAAGTCATTCGTTTAGTCTGTTATTCTTAATAATAGTAATAAGAAATCCCTTTTGTGTTTATATAGTTCTGGTTACAAAGCATTTTTTTTTGGGTCAACCTCTGCAAATGTCTCATGAGGTAGATGCAGTGGAGACTGCTCTGTTTGACATGTATTCAGTATTGGTGGCGATACCTTGTCTTCATAGAGGGCTTACTCTTTGTTGAGTGATGTGCCATGTCTTATCCAGGTTTTGTCTCATCTAAGCTTCTGCAAGCTCGGTGATGTACATGTCACTTATGCAGATAAGAAAACTGGAGAGTAAGCAACTTGTCACAGGTAGGGAAACTGGTTAGTGATGGGGTCAAGGTTGGAAGATAGATCAAAGAAACCATGCTGTTAGCCTCTACTCAACACAGGCAACTTCTTATTTTTTCTGAGCCTACAATCTCTAGTCATATTTTTTATTAAGAATGATTTTTCTGATTCATTTAATAAACATTTATTAACTTTCACCTAATATTACAACATTATATAGGATATTTTTCCTATTTTAACTTGTTAACTCACAGGGAGCCTGAGTAAGAAGCTGACTCAAATTTATCTTGCTCCAAATGCTAAGCAGTGAGGAATATTGAATTTGAACTGAGGACTATCTCACTTCCCAGCCTGCTTTCCTTCCATCACACAGAAGGAATGAACACCAGGAGTGGTGGACCTACTGGACTGGATCTTATGAGACTCACACTAGCTTCTTGTTGGTCTTCTTTCCACTAACTAAAGAGCCTCTCCATTCTTATTTGCTAAATGAGTGATGAATCAGAGCCTAGAAAGAGCTATGTGGGTCTTCTTCAGAGGTACTCATTCCCTCTTCGGAAGGGAATAGACAGTGATGAGTCAAGAGTCAAGTTCAGGGCTCTGTGAGCAGTGAGAGAGACCAACAATGGGTTGTCCTTCAGTTGGGAAAGTGGTGTGAGAAGGAAAGGTGGGGCCAGGTGGCCAAAGAGAGGAGAGAAATGTAGAAAAGTAACAAGAAGACAAGAATGTGAATACAGTGTCTTAAAACATGCAGGCTAATTCTGGACAGTGAGTCAGCATGAATCAGGGAATAAGATTCAGGGTGAGAGAGGTTAGATCAAGAAAGCAGTTCCTTCCATGGTTTCATTGGGGCTAGAAATAAAAACCTCATCATTATCCAAACACAACACTAACATAAAGGGATAAAATAATTTATCTTTAAATAACAGGCTGACCTATTCAAAATTGTAATTTTAATGTAAGACTAACCTTTGAAAATAGATCAAGTGATATAAATTATTAAGGAGAAGACATTCATCAGCTAGATGGTGTCTATTAGTAATTTTATGCATGAAGAGTTACCTCCTGAAGTATAGTCGGGGCTGCCTCTGCTCAGAAAAAAATGAAGAACCCAGTTACCTTTTTGTGACATGTGTGGCTGATTTTAATCAGTATTTCTCCTGTCAAATGAAATGAAAAGACTGAGATATAATCTCTCGTGTGGATGTACACTCACTGCCTCCTACCTCCTTCCAGGCAGATGCACCAGGAGCTCTGCTGGTGTGGAGAAAATGGAGATACACATTTCAAGCATTCTTTTTCCTTCTTTGAGGGGAAAATATGCACATCAGCTGGTCAAAGCACAAACGATTTATCTAGAATATTCTAGCTGTGTAGCACCAGGCTGAGAGTAATATGAGAGAGGGAAGAGGAGGAAGAGTCCAAGACACTTAGTGTCTTGCAGATGTACAATTTGAGTTGGCAAAGGATTTGAATTAGGTGCGCCCCTGCTATTCCACTTCCAGCTGAGTGAGTCTGGGTGAATTGCCGAGCCTCAGTTACCTTGACTGTAAAATGGGGACAACGTTGTTACCTACTTCATCGGGTTGTTGTGAGGATTCATGGGGGTTATGTCTGGAAGAAACAGCTTACAGAACCTATCACATACTCAGGTAAATGTAGAACTACATAAAACAGTTGTTATTATTACTATTTCTGTTCATTCACTGTGTTATTTTGGAGGGCTGATTGCTTTTCTTCCCACACCACTTCTCAGCACCATACTACAAGGTATTTAGAGTTTATCTTTGTCTCAGGGAGCTGTAGGCTGATGATGAGTCCTCCCAAGATGTTGAGAAAAAGGTTGTCCATGGTGGGGGGAGGGTTGGATAGAGACTGAGCCAAGTCTCAGGGTTCGGAGAGGTGATATTACTGCTGGTCTACGATGAATGGGAATTGCCTCAGAGCAAGGACAACTTAGGAACGCCCCTTGGCATTGGCCATATAGAGGATAAGCTACATAGGCACTGGGTGGTCAGTGGGCTGGCACCCCAAGGGCTGAGAGAAGATGTTTGCTTTTTCGAAGGGAAGTTCCATGATCCATCTTGATGACAGTGATGACATCATTAGGTGGCTCTTCCAGGTTCAGTCCCTTCAATGCCAAGCTCCACTGTCCTCTGTCTCCTCCCCTTGTGGTCTCTCCTCAGTCTGCTCTATCTTTATGTAGAGGATCACTAAGTACACTATTTTTTCTTTCACTTTTTTTTTTGGTAGGACACAATTTTGTGCCTAGTGCTTTAGGGCTTACAGGTGTGAACATCAAAAAGCCTGGCTCTTAGGTCTCAAAAGCTGTGCCTTAGAAACTAAAAGAGCATCTCTGTGCTTCTGCCCTATCAACCATCCCCTGTTATAAAGAATTACTTGGTGTAAATGGTGGTGGAGAGAGTGCTTGGAGGGTGTAGAGAAATTGGGGGTGAGAAGGCTCTCTTTATACTTTCAGATATTTTCCTGCAAAACTATTGTTCCCTTTCCTATTTTACCCCTCCTCTTTATTATTACTATGCTTGCTTTAAAAGAAAAGTCACCAGAGTTTTAGACAATTTGGCTCTGTGTCAGTTGCAGGACACAGACACTGAAACTGAGTTCAGAGCACAAGCAGTTGGTAACTATGATGAAAGTTGCAAGGAGGAAGCAGATCAGTTAGGAAGAGCTCCAGATCTTTGTGTTCATCTTCAAACTATGAAAGGAAAAGTGGGGGAAGCAGGATTTAGGGTAGTGAAATCTTCAGACCACAGTGCATATCTAACAGAGGTAGGGAATCCTGGAGCACAGGTGGCACATTAGAGAAGTATCATGTTGAGAAGTCTCGACCCTCCTACTCTCACTGTGTTCAGTCACTGATGAGTCTTCCCAGGAAAAGCGTCATGTCCTTAGCTCAAAAGTGGATCTTAAAGCTGCTGTGGTTCCAGGCTGTCAGACAATTACAGTTCTTGCAACTGAACGGTAAGTCCCTTCTTGAAGAGGGATCCGTGTGGCACACCTACATGACTGTCGTACATGCCCATGGCCATGGGGGCTGGAATGTGGTACCTGGATTCCTGCTCTTTGTTCTTTCTACTCAACTGTGAAACTTATAAGACCATCAGATTACTACCACAGGGCATATAATTATGCATTCAATCGCAAGGTATAAACACTGAGAGTTGCTGAGTTTCAGAGATTTGAGAGATCTGCATGGATTAATATAACCAAGAACAGACTCTTTTGGAGGATGGTTCCTTGAGGTCAATGAATCACTGTACCTACAGCTACAAATACTCAATTTGTTTGATTTCTCTGATAGTGACACATCCCATGCCAGGTTCTCTGCCTTGGGAATTTCGAACCTTCTGATCAAAAATAAAGATTTTTGGCAGTTTCTGCGAGTCCTGAGGTTTGCCAGAAGTACTCTTAGGCAGTAGACTATGGATGACAAAATATGTTTTTTCCTAATCATTTGGACAGAATCCAGATGACACTGGATGGACCTTGAGAGTGAATGGCTATGACTTAGTGTGTGACTAAAGAGTTAAGTTTCTTGAAAGATCCCCCTAAAGACAATGGTGGAAGGTGATGCTGGAGAGTGGCCAGGCTCGACAGCATTGCTGGAGTTTGTCTAACCTGCCATTCTGTCAGCATCCAAAGTTCCACTTTCGTCAAATTGAAGCCAAGCCTTATACTGTCAGCATATGCTTGGGACTACTCAGAAACATTCATGTTTCTGCATTTTGATAAGGATGATAACAAAACAAAAATCATTGCTATTGAAGGTCAAATCTTTACATTGCTAACATTTTTCAAGAAGCATTCAGATACGGCTTTTGTGGGGAAGGGCATTATTGCCCTTGCCATCACACAGAATTTTAAACTTGATTAATAGTGCTAATAAAATGGTGATGGTTAACTTTATTTTCCCCTAATGCTGGGAGAGAGACTGTGCTTGGTGGATTTTCTCATTTAACCCTAACAATAGCCCTAAGAACTGAGGCCTGTGAGGGTAAACGACTTGCTCAGGGTAGCATATATGGAGTCACAGCTGAGCTGTCAATCCAACTCTTTGTGATTCCAAAGCCCATGCTTCCTTTCACTATGCTATATAACCTTTTTATGTAATGAATCCAACAAAGTCATACAGCCTTCGTTTGCCATTTTATAATTGGTAGCCTGGGACTCAAAGTTAAAGGTAGTGTGAACTAGGATTTCACTCTCTTGCTCCCATCTGCCAGCCCTTTGCCTCCATTACACTGATTAAGCTCAGCAAATTCATAGCTAGAGTGTATCTCCGATGCTCCCTGGGAATACCAATGGGACTTAGAGTTCTTGGAGGCTGCGGGCATAAGCTGGCACAGCCTCCTCACTGTTGCTCTGTTTCAAAACTACTGCAGCTCATTCTGGCAGTGAAGGGTTCCCAAGCCTCTGGCAAATTGCTGGGAAACTGAACAAAGAGAGAAAATTGTCCGGATGAGGTATGCACATCAAACTCTCATCCTAGCTAGTATTTATTTACTTTTATTTTTAAATTTTCAAAGCCTTCAAGAAGGAGCAGCTGTGGTTTCCCATGCCACCAGTCCAAGACATTTTTGTGTTTGTGTGATAAACAAAAGTACACTTTGATTAAGAAACAGACTTTGAAAATTATCATCAAGTGTTGATCCAAACTTTTTGTATGCCAACACATAAAATACTGGGCCAGGACCTCCTATTCCTTTACCTTCTATCCATTTCAGTAGCCATGTAGTCTTTGCTGCTGTGCACTGTTATTTTTATCTGTAATTTTTGAGAAAGTGAAGTATCAGCAGTTGAAGGATGACTTGGGGAGAGACATTTTTATTGCTTAAATGATTCTTTTCAGGGAGACAACTGAAGCCAAAAAGGGATCATTGCAAACCTAAAGGAGCTTGAGAAAATTTACACTCTCTAAGGTATTTTAAGCCTTCAGAATTATTTTGAGTAGAAAGACTTATTTTTGGCTTGTGGAAGAGTCCTGTTTCATAAGAGCAGAGCTAGACTCCAGACAGCTGGTATGGTGATTGGGAGTGCTGGCTCTAGAACCACACTTGTCTACACCAGCTGGCTGGTGACTTGACCTCCCTGTGCCTCAACTGCTTATCTCAAAAAGAAGGGGACAATGCCTGTTAACACTTACCTCATGGTATCATTGAGAGAGTTAAGTGAGGTTCATTTACATGCTTACTTTGATTAGGACTTCTTAATTTGAGAGTGACCCAAACCATTTTGAGCTAAGAGGCAGTTTATTGTGGACTGAAGTGAAGTTCAGGAGTAGGACTGGATGCAGAGCCCCAACAATGTTATCTAAACTTTGCATCTCTTCAGCAAGATGGCAGCAGTAGCTCCAACCCCTCTATCTTTTCAGGGAAAAAGTCATATTATTGGCTCTGACTGGCATCATGTTCATCTCTGACCCAGTATCAAGGCCAGGTTCTGTTCATATATGATGTTCCAGTTGGTGTAGGTTTTGGTCCCATGGCTTGCCTATGAGCTAGGGCTGCATTCAGCTTGGAGAGAACCATATGGCCTGAAAATGTGTGCATGTAATTATCCAGATGGCAATTGTGTTTGGTTACCAGAAGAGGTTAACCCAAGGGGATAGCCACCAGTAGTGCTTTGCACTGTGATTAGCTCATCACCAGTGAATGGTGATAGTATTGTTATTATTTTTGTTAGCCTTCCATGAGAAAGGGATCCTCAAAGAAAATCTCTTTGTGATCCTTACTGTATTTCATGTTGGGAATTAAGAGAATCCTATATCACCGTACCCAGCTCTTTGTCACCACCACCCCTCCATCATGCTTTACCCATTGCTCTTTCCCATCCCATGCTGCCCTTTGCTCTCTTGTTAATTACTAAAATACAACCTATTCTTCAAAACCCACCTCATTTATGAAATATCATCCATTGGTTACAGCCCTTTATCATCTCTCTCATCTCAAAGTGTTTTAGCTCTTAATGTCTGTACGAATGTACTCCAAGTGTAAAATTTCTGAAAATTATAAAGTGCTGTAAAGCAATATATCTTCCACTCAATATACGACTCTAAAATATTATGTAATCATTCTATTCCATCATGGTGGTTTAGAGTATGGGCTTTGATATCATATATGTCTTCTTCACTAACTGAATGTTGGACCTTGGTGTACATCATGGAAACTTCTGAGTCTCAGTTTTTTTCATCTGTAAAAGGAGGACTACCCCCACTACATGAGATAATGCATGTAAGATGTGAACCAAGTATTATTGTACCACAGAATTGAACACACATCTTGTAAGCAACTTGAAAGTAGGGAGTATATACACCCACCCCATCATCTTTGTTTCTCTAAACGTTAGGCTATTTATATTATTATTTAAACTCTAATAATAAGAATCACTGGCTATCAATTAACATTCAACCTTCACAGTTAAAACTTAAGGGTTCATTTTGTTTTGTTTTGTTTTTTACTATAAAATTTCTGTGACTTTGAAGTTTCAAGTTCTCTTCTTGATCTAAGATTCTGTGAAACACAAGATCAGGAAATTTGTCACATTGGCTTAGATTTTATCCTAACACCTCACTGATTTTTCTGCCTCTATGGATTGTGTACCTAACTGTATCTGAAGGGAGTAGGTGAGAGGAGGTGTGACAAATGACTGAGTAATGTGTCCGGCCTGGGCCATGGAGCAAAATGAAGGGTGATACATTTCAAGAGCATCAAATGTTCCTTCTCTGCAGATTAGATTTTGCTGAAAAATGACATATGCACATTGGAGTCATTAAGAATTCTCACAAAATCAGGGAAGCAAAGAAGCTTGCTAACATTCTCTTAATAAAGTCTGGTTTCTGCTGACAGGACTCAAAGTAAATATACTTGCATGGCTGCTTTCTACCTATTGGCAGGGTTGGGGAAGCAGCCAGCTCTCTGTTGAGGAATTGGAAAAGGCTTCCATTGTCCATGTTAAGTGAGGACATAGTATGGAGGAGAAAGAGCTAGGTCAACAGGTGACTGGACACAAGTTGTGTCCAGGTCCTGGCCTTTATGCATTGTGTGTCCTGGATGACATTTAACATAATCACTTACATTAGTAACTTTTAATTGTGACAAACACAAACCTACTGAAACCAGCTTTTTCAAAGAGCCACATAGACCTCTAAGTTGCTTTTCAGGATGAAATTCACACTAAAAAAGTTACGACTATAACCATGTTTTCCAACTTTTTTTTTTTTTGAGAGAAAGAGGGAGGGAGAGAGAGAGCGAGAGTCTCAAACAGCTTCTGTACCCAGCACACAGAGCCTGACTCAGGACTCAATCACTTTACCCTAGGATCATGACCTCAGCTGAAATTAAGAGTCCCACAGTCAAGTGACTGAGCCACCCAGCTGGTCAATTTCTTCCCCATCTTATAAATGAGTACCTTGATGCTTGAGTGTCCATTTCCTCAGTGATGAAATGTACATTGTTCTGGACCTAGTGAACACCAGGATACTTGAATGCTCCTGAGAAGCTCCTGTAAATTGTAAAGAGCTATAGGCATCTCATGGGCACTAGTTGTCCATCCCTGACACTTTCCCAGAATGTTCATTTTTCCTTTCTCCAGGGCTGTACTGTACTTGGTTTGCACCTCTGTTCTGTCCCCTGTTATACTATATTTTTGGTATCATCTTTTGTTGGCTGGCGTATCAAGCTCCAGGTTGTAAAGAGGGCAAGCAGAGCATCTCTGAGTGCCTGGGACCTAGATGGCTTGCCCTGCACATGGTAGGTGCTCACTAAATAGGAAGATAGCGAATGATGGAAGAGCTCTCCATCCCTTCCAGAGCCATGAACAAACACCCCACAGATTTAAATTTCATTTCCTGGTCTGAAGATTGATGCCACACCATGCATGCAAAAGTGCTGATGGTTTTCTCCCAGCCCATTTATTTTTCCTCTACCTTGAGCCTTCCACCTCTTCAGAATTCTCTGGAGAGGTTTTAGAAAATAAATGGGTGGACTGAAACTCACTCTTCCTCGGGAAATGGCAGCGGGGTCCATGGGAGAATCAGAAGAGCCCAAAGCTGTCTGCTCTGTCTTCCCAGCCCTGGCTATTGCTGGGCAATGAGCCTAGCCTTTCCTGTGTCTGTGCAAAGACCTCTCTCTCCCTTCACAGGAGCAGTGAGCATGCTGGGTAATGGCTACCTGGGGCTTCGAGCTTACCAACCATCGTTACAGCATATTTATGTCTGATATTTATCAGATTATCTAATGGGTGGTTCTGAAGTCACTAGATAGCTGTTGCCTCTTCTAACGACTCTCCAGATGCCAGTCTTTTTGCGTTTCCACGGTCAGCTTATTTTGGCAAAGAAGTGGAGGTGGGGTCAGCTGATTTCCATCAGGGCTGAGTATGAAGGATCAAGTGTGTCTCTGCAAAGCTGGATAGGAGGATGTGCTTCTTAAAGCTGGGGTTAAGCTGCCAGTGGGCCTGCAGCATTGCCAATAGCACAGTCAAGCCATCACCCCACAAAGGTTCCTATTGTTCAGGGCCTTTGTGTCCCCCCACCCCCAAGCAGGTCTTTTTTGCCTACAGGTGCTTCTCCCTGATGGTCTAGCAAGGATGTGAAATGAAACAGGTAGCAAGGCAAGTGGAAAGAGATGGCCATGGGCATTGGGATTGGGTTTGGGGTTTAGACGTTCTGGAGCTTTGTGGAACAGGCCACTAGAAGTTTACAGGGGTAAATAGAATAGGGCAGAAAACCTTTCTCTGCAGTAAGATCTGAGGATGAGAGGCCAGTGTCAAAAGGGATATTAGAGGTATTGTAGTTGAGAGAGGTGCTGCCCAATATTGTAGCCACTAGTCTTATGTGGCTACTGAGCACTTGAAGGAGGGCAAGTCTGAATTGAGATGTGCTAGCAAGTGTAACACACTAGATTTCCTGGTCCAAGAAAAGGTAAAAAAACAAAAACAAAACAACTCTATTTGTATTGAATTAACTTTAAAATTAATTTTTACATGTTGTAATGATAATACTGTCTATATAATCCAATATCAAAAATATTAAAATTAATATTATTAACTTTTAAATGTGGCTTACTTACTTTTTAAATGTGCCTAATAGAAATTGTAAATTACACATATGGGTTCTTTGAATATTTCTTTTGGACAACTGGTGTAGAGGTGAAGAGTGTAGACTCTGGAAAAAGACTGTGAATTTGAACCCTGGGTTCCTAAATCGCTAACTTTGTGACCTCCAACAAGTTAGTTAACCCAGTGGCTTTCAATCCTTTTACAGAGCCCCACGTCTCTGGTGTTTTACCATAGTATTGTAATAGCACGAAGTAGTATATTACAAGACTATGCATTGTACACACAAAAACACATGTCCTGGAATCAAACGGAAGAATACTTCCATGTAGTTGCCATTCTACTCTCTTCTTATTCCCCTCCCATGCTGTCTCCTGTGTACTCATTTAAAGCAATGCTTGCTGTGACCTGATAAAATAATTTATAACCTACTAATGAGTCACAAACTTCAGTTAGAAAATCCAGGCTTAATCTCTGTCTCAGCTCTTACCTGTAAAATGGAACAGATACAACCATGATTATCTTCAAGTTATTTTGAGATTATACATAACATTTATGTAAAGCCCTTAGCACAACGCCTGGTACATAATGGAGCTCTTGATAAATGAAAGAAAATATTGCTCCAAATGGATCTTCAGTTTTCCATATAAACACTTAGCAGTGTGGGATCTGTTGAAAAAAAACTCTTATAGGTTAGCTGCTTATATTACCAATCATATTTTATATGGGCCTTTAAGATTTGTACTAATGATTTTCCCCCAAAGGGAAATCTTTGGTGTGAGGATATCTAGTGTTTCCATAGTGGGAAAGGTGATTTCTGCCCAGCTTTTGATGTTATCAGGTCAGTCCTGGATAAGAGCTCTTAAGTTATTTTTCCCTGTGAGTGTTCTCTCTTCCCTGAGTAGGCTGTAATGTTTCACAGGAAAGGTACTGTCCTATCTGTAGTCTTTGTTCCTCCTCCGTCATACCTAGGACATCGAGGGGACATTTGTAGCACAGACTTGGGAGCCACAGAAAGTGCTAAGTGGACCTCTTGTCCCTCCCCCACCCATCCCGAATCACCCCTGATGCACAATAGGGGCATCCTTGATTCTAAGCACTAGAACATACTTGGTGCTACTTCTGGTGTGACTGGAACCACACATATGCCCAGAACAGGGCTTCTGAGAATTCATCTCTTCATTACACCAGGCTCAGTTTCTCAGGTGTGCTCAGGCAGAGAGAGAAGGTCACCTGAAAACTGCCCAGAGCAGCTCCCAGTGGCTGCTGAGCCCCTGGGGGTGTGGCAGAGTTGGTCCAATAGGAGCAATGTATGGATCTGTCCATGGGGATCTGCTCACCCAGCATGGGCAGCTCTGTGTTCTCCATGTACATTGTCCCTCTCCTGTGGACTGGCAGCCAGCAGACCTGGCAAGTCATATCAACTCTCAAGCCTCAGTTTCTCCATTTGTCAAAAAAAAAAAAGCTTTGAGGGTTGTTGTGAGGTTTCAAAGCCATTCAATTCTATATGTCCGTAATTGCTCTTCCAGTGCCCTGGGCACACATCAGGCTCTGGAGAGGACCACAAGATGAACAGAAAGTCACCTCACATGGAGCTCGCCATCCAGGGTCTTGCTTTGTTGGTGAAGGAAGGATTCCCACCCTTGGGTCATGGGAATAGCTGAAGACAGGACACCTGACACTGGACAGAGGAGAGTGATGGCAGTTTATTACTCATGTACTCTTAGCATATGGAGTGGGGAACTGCACACTATGCGTGGCCACTTGGGGGTTGCAGCTTGGGGCAGAGTGAACAACCCGGGGATTGTAGGAAGCTGTTTCTGCAGTTTCAGGAGGGTAGAGGGATTCCTGGTTCTCACAGGAGGATGTGACTGGCTTATTGGAACAATTCCATGAGCTGTCAAGAAACTGAAACCTGCCTCTCAGGTATAAGCAGGAAGTGTGTCTGGTCCCCCTTGATAAGGAGGACCTTCTCTCTGGGAGCAGATTTGGGAGAGGAAGTTCAAATCCCTCCCTGTTTCAGATGTCAAGGTGGCACATAATGTTGGATCTTAATTTTAGGTCTTACATTTCATAGGAGAGGAGACACACATGAAGTCTGCCTTCATGCTGCAGCGTGATACTTGTTCTGTAGGTCATGGGTACCTTTCAGAGTACATCTAATGCAAAGCTCAGGAGTTTGGGGAGAAGCTTCCTAGAACTCATGACATCCAACCTGGGATTCCATAGGACCGAAGTCCAGAAGACAGGGGTGTGGTCACCAAGTGCTTCACCTGTAGAAGGGTGATGGTCACAGTGTTGTAGGGAGTGTGCCACACAGAAGCTGCTCTGAGTATGCCAACCATCTTCTCTCCAGTGCATTCCATCTTCCACCCACCCAAGTCCATCCTCCAGGTGACCCTCTGTTGATCAGCTCTTGTCAAAGTGTGATCCCAAACCAGCAACATCTGCCTCCCCTGGGAACTTGCAAGACATGCAAGTTTTAAAACCCCATTCAAGAGCACATGATTTTCCAGTTTTAACCTCCTGTTCTTATTGTACTCCGTTGTGTAGTATGCTGTGTAGATCACAACCTTTGACTAGATGGGTTTGGAATCTGGGTTTGGATCTTGCTTCTACTACTTGCTGGCTGTATAACCTTGAGTAAGTCACCTAAATTGTCTGATATCTCAGTTTACTTACCTATAGAATGGGTGTCTTAATAATAGCCATCTCTTCAGGCTGGCATGAGGATTAAATAAAATGTGGCAAAGGATTTAGCACAGTATTTGGTATTTAGTAAGTCACCAATAAATGCTAGCTATTATTATGGAGTGTCTAGACTTTGAATCCCATCTTTACCATTTATTGGTCATGATGCGTGAGGAAGTTACCATCTTGGATGGATGGATGGATGGATGAAGCAGGATGATAGTAGGTATTAAATTAAATGAGTTGTCATGAGGAATAATGAGATGATAAATGCAAAGTGCTGGCATGAAGGTAGGACAGAGTACAGATCAACTATTACTTTTATAATCCATGGTTCTTCTTTGGAAGTTTCTTGGCTCCCTACCATGGTGTCACTTGGAAAGTGCCAGCTGAGACAGAAATTGGGTGCCACCAACCCTAAACAGAGAGACCTCACCTTCATGGGGGAAGGGACTTCAGGCCATCCATTCTTTTTTATTCTCCTTCCTTACTTGGTGTCTCTATAAAGACCACTGTTGCCAGGTCAATCATGATTTTTGTTCACATTTTTGGCAATAACCTTTTTTTGTTGTTGAATTTTAAACAGGGGAAAAGATTCTTTGTGGCTCTCTGCTTTCCCACTCCCATCCCGCCGCCCTTCCTCTGGGCACCTGGAGCTTACAGAAGTTCATGCATTTTAATTAGAAAAGAAACCCACTGATAAGGTGGGAACATTTGTCTACCTCAGGCAAACCTGAGATGCTTCAGGCCCACAGATAACTTGACTCAGTGTGGGGGAGATCTCATCTCCCCATCCCTTAGCTGCCTCTTTTCTCCAGAGAAATGATTTTAAAGCAGTTGTCCTGTATCTCTTGAGCTTAATATATAGTCTCAGTTATTCAGGGTTCAGATTTGTTTTTGTGTTTTTACTCTTTTATGGTCTTACTGTTATTATCATTGTTTTTTCTAAATTAGCCACCTCAGTGGCTCAG
>NC_043705.1:102964899-102984074 GCF_006229205.1 Suricata suricatta | reverse complement strand
GTATTCATAATTCACAGTCATTTATTTCCTCTCTCTGCCTACCCAACCCCCAATAAGAATTTTCCTTCTATTCTGTCAACCAATATTAATTAAGCATGTACTTGAACAAGGCATCCTTCTTGGAGCTAGGTATATAAAAGAGGACAAACTGGGGAAGGTCTCTGCCTTCAATTTTAGCAAGGGTTAGGGGAAGAAGATAAAAACATAGCATGTGAGAAAATGGAGGGAAAAAAGAGGTAAAAGGGGACAAAGTGTAAGAGGGATACAGGATGCTCTGTTGGATAGGGTGCCTCTTAAGTGAGGAAACATTTGAGCAGAGACCTTAACAAAGTGGAAACCAAGACCATCTATATGACTTACTTTACTCACAGGTATCCCTGGGTCCTAGCCCAGTGCCTGGCACAGAAAGGGACTAAATAAATATTTGTGAAGTGAACAAATGAAGGGGTAATTGAATGCGTGGAGGAGAATGGAGCCCACCCAGGTCTGTAGCTTTTATTGTGTTGTTCTAGCTCCCCCAGGATGGGCATCAGGCCAGTTTGCTCTGAGAAGCTCCTCTTGTTCTATTGCCATCAGGGCAGGCAACATTCTGAGAGGGAGATTGATGAGAAATGCAGATTTGGTCTTGTGGCTGAACACCTGAATTTTGTTTCCATAGTGATTGACAGTTAAACCTTTGCTTTAGCATCTCTATCTATGAAAAGGAAAGGGTAGTTTGACGACTAACTCTGTGCCAGCATGGGTAAGAAAGAAATAATAAAAAATACATATATGCACAGATATGGAAATAATACCTAATGTATTGGGACTTTGCATTGTTGATCATTTAGTTTTTATAATAACTCCATGGTAGTGGAACCGTTAGAAGTTCCATTTTACAGATGAGAAAATGGTAGCTCTGAACAGTTAAATAATTTTCTTAAGGTAATAAATTAGAAAAGGGAAGGGCCAGGGTTCAAACTCAGCCCTGTCTGAATCTAGAGTCTGAGATTTTAGCATCCTTCATTTGTGCTTCCCTCCCTGGAAATGTGTTTAGGCTGCCTTACCCTCTGTAGCTCCTTCTTTAAAGCTTCTCTGTAAGTAGAATTTATCAATAGTGGCAATTAATGATTTACTAATAACATTAACGAAGTGAAACAATGCTGGCATGATTTTTCTCCTGGCATCATGCCTAAGTGCTTTTCCAGCTTATTTGATTTACTAATATAAGTATTTATGGGATGGAAAAGCCTTCCCATGACACATTCCGAAAATACAGACAGCAGATCATTTATCTTTATGCTGCTTAAAAGATTACTATTTAGAAGGATGAAGAGCAAGAAATCTGGTCTCTCACTCCCTTGACCAACATTTCTAACTCAGTCTCTGATGAGAAGGTGCCATCTGCCAGTTCTTGTTTTGTTCATATCAGGCTTAATGAATGATTCCCATTCCAACATTATTGTTCATTCAATATTTAGGCTGTATTTTGTAATCAGTTTGAGAGATAGGTCTCACATTACCTTGTGATCAGAGAGGAAGACAGACTTAATCCCCATTTGAGGAAGAGGAAGCCACAATTGATGACTTCTTAGATGATTGTTTCTTGAAGAACGGTCTGTGGGCTTGGTTGAGCAGTTTATTAAGTTAGATTCTTGGGTCCTACTGCATACCCATTGGATTCTATGAGGGTAAGGGTCCCCCAAAGTGTATTTTTAATAACCATCCCTAATGATTTTAATATTTAATGAAGTTTAAGAGTTTCATTTTAGAATTTATACCAATATGTTCTTATGAAGTTAAAATTTTTTTAAATGTTTTTAATTTATTTTTGAGAGAGAGAGAGAAAAACCATTTGAGTGGGGGAGGAGCAGAGAGAGAGGGAGTCACAGAATCCAAAGTAGGCTCCAGGCTCTGAGCTGTCAGTGCATAGCCTGACAGGGGGCTTGAACTTGTGAACCATGAGATCATGACCTGAGCCAAAGTCGAATGCTTAACCTACTGAGCCACCCAGGTGCCCCTGTACTTCTAAAGTTTTAACAGATGATCTTGAGGGCTGATTCTGGAGCATGTCCAGAAAGAATGATCAGGTCTGTAAATGGACTCATAATTCAGGTGTCTGGGTGTCAGTTTAAGGAACTTGTGGTGTGCACTCTGGAGGAGAGAGGACTTGGCTTCTTCAAATATTTGAAGGTATGTCTTGTGGCTGTAGGGAACAAAGCTAGGACAGTAAGCCTGTGGAAGTTACAGTCAAGTAAATTCAGCTAATCATAGCAGGAACCTTCTAACACTCAGAGCAGCCCAAGATGAGAAAAATTTGCTTCTTAAGGTAAGTTTCTCATCAGTCAGTAGAGATGAGCATGTTGAACATGGCCTATGGGTTTGGATAAGAAAGTATTCATGTAGACTAAAAGGTTAGCCTTTCACAGGGTGCCTCTAATTCTGGCATTTTGTTTTATAATTCCTTCTCTCTTTTCAAAAGTTGTAATAAAGGGTGTGTGTGTGCACTTGCACATGCAAGGATATGTGTATGCTTGTGGGTATGTTTTAAGGGGAATTGGTTTATTTTGGGAAAAATTAGAGGTCGATTTATTCATTATTCAACAAATATTTTTTGAGTGCCATCTCTATGTCAATTTCTGTGCCAGGCATTGGTGACTCAGAATTGCCTAAGACACAGTTCTTCCCCAGAGGAATGTCCTAGTTTAATGGGGGAGACTGACTAATAAATAGAAAATTATAATGACCTGTGGTAAATGCAGTGAAAGCAGCAGGTACAGGACATTTGGGAGTAAAAAGAAGGAAACCTTTTCCAGAGACTAGACTAGTTCTTGAAGGAAATGGGTATGATTTTGACCACTGAGGTCATCTGTGGAGGCCAAGTAGAAAGAAAGGGAATGCGCAAAGATATTGGAGCAAGAATCACTGGGAGAGGAATGAAAATATTGAGAAAGTCTGTGCTTTTGGAGAGAAAAGTATGAGGCTATGTAGGTGTGAGACGAAGTTGAGTGTAGAGGTCTCAGATCACCAGAGACCTTGTGCTGTGTGTGAAGACACCTGGCTTCCATCCTGTAAGTGATTGGGGTTCTCTGAAAGTTTTAATGCAGTGGAGTGATATGGACTAATGTTCTTATATGTAGTATCACTCTGGCGACATTTTGGAGTTGTCTTACCATTGTTACTTGGGGTTGAGCAAATGTTGGAATGGCATTTGTTATTCTGTTGGCTAATAATCCTGGACACTCTATAACAACATCAAAGGACTGTGAAGCTCAGAAGACACAAATACTGTTGTCTCATAGACTGTCCTTATCAGGAACACCTCTTCACAGCTTTAGCCCTGATTTTCTGCCACACTTCCCCATTACTACTGCTATTGATCTAGTGTCCAGTTAAGGGAGGCCATTGAGTAATTTTGGATACAGACTTAAAAAACAAGGATCAGGGCCCAGACTTTAGCCTCTACTACAAAGCTATAATCATCAGGACAGTATGATATTGGTACAAAAACAGACACATAGACCAATGGAATAGAATAGAGAACCCATAACTGGACCCACAAATGTATGGCTAGCTAATCTTTGACAAAGCAGGAAAGAGTATCCAATGGAAAAAAGACCACCTCTTTAACAGGTGGTGCTGGGAGAACTGGTTAGCAACATGAAGAAGAATGAAACTAGACCCCTTTCTTACACCATACACAAAAATAAACTCAAAATGGATGAAGGACCTCAGTGTGAGACAGAAAACCATCAAAACCCTAGAGGAGAAAGCAGGAATCAGCCTTCTTGACCTCAACTGCAGCAGTTCCCTACTTGACACATCCGCAGAGACAAGGGAATCAAAAACAAAAATAAACTATTGGGACCTCATCAGTATAAAAACCTTCTTCACTGCGAAGGAAACAATCAAGAAAACAGGCAACCAACCAAATGGGAAAAGATAGTTGCAAATGGCATATCAGATAAAGGGCTAGTATCCAAAATCTACAAGGAACTCCATACCCGAAAAATGAATAATCCAGTGAAGAAATGGGCAGAAGACAGGAATAGACACTTCTCCAAAGAGGACATCCAGATGGCCAACAGACACATGAAATGATGCTCAGCATCACTCATCATCAGGGAATTACAAATCAAAGCCACACCGAGCTACCACCTCATGTGGGTCAGAGTGGCTAAAATGAATGAATCAAGAGACTATAGATGCTGGTGAGGATATGGAGAAATGGGCACCCTCCTACACTGTTGGTGGGAATGTAAACTGGTGCAGCTGCTCTGGGAAACAGTGTAGAGGTTCATCAAAAAACTCTCAGTAGAACTCCTATATGACCCAGCAATAGCACTGCTAGGGATTTACTCAAGGGATACAGAAGTGCTGATGGATAGGGGCACATGTACCCTAATGTTAATAGCGGCACTTTCAACAATAGCCAAATCACGAAAAGAGCATAAATGTCCATCAACTGACGAATGGATCAAGAAAATGTGGTTTATATATACAATGGAATACTACATGGCAATGAGAAAGAATGAAATCTGGCCATTTGTAGCAAAGTGGATGGACCTCGAGGGTGTCATGCTAAGTGAAATAAGTCAGGCAGAGGACAGATACCATATGTTTTCACTCATTAGGGTAACAGGAGAAACTTAACAGAGGACCATGGGGAGGGGAAGGGGGGAAAAGAGTTAGGGAGAGGGAAAGAGGCAAATCATGAGAGACTTTTGAATACTGAAAACAAACTGAGGGCTGAAGGGGGAGGGAGAGAGGGGAAGGGGGTGGTGGACATGGAGGAGGGCACTTGTGGGGAAGAGCACTGGTTGTTATACGAATCCAACCTGACAGTAAACTATAAAAAAATAAAAACAAAAACAAAAAAACAGGGATCAGGGGTCAAATCCTTAGCATATGTTTTTCCTAATTCAAGCACTTTGTAGGTATCTATATCAGTACACTGTTGGCCAGAATATCCTGGAACATATTTGCTTTGGTGTTCCCTACCTCTCTGCCAAGCCACAGTAGAAAGATCACACTTTTAAATTTATTTCAAATATTTCTTTTTTTTTTAAGTCTCCAATATTTCATGTGGATGTAGTGGGCTGAAAAATTAACTAAGGGATTTAGAAATATTGCAGATTTGCTAGACCATTTATGTACATGGGCTCTGTTGGGTTTCTGTTTGTACAGAAGCATCTTTGTCAGCACCAACAGAGGAAACATGTGTGGTGGCAATTCTCTGTTTACTTTGCTTATCACTACGTGACACACTTGTTGCAAGAAAATAAGTATGACAAAAGACCAATTCTTTCCTGCTTCTTTTTGTTATGGTGGTATTTTATCATGTTGCTAAGTTACTGTTGAAGGATTCTACTTTGGGGGAATGGGCATTATGTTAAAACATCTAATGAACATCATACCAAAGACCATTTACAGTGTGGGAAGCATCTGCGGTGGGCTTAGAAGGTGAATGGGTGAAGAAAGAACCCTGAAGTTCTTGGAGACAAACTCTGCAGTCACACAAAAAGCATTCTAATCACAATACATAGTTACAGACTGGAGTACATCACCAACAAAAAGAGTCAAATTCGGAAGCTGCAGTATTTAACTAATAAATTTTCAAGTGACTTCTTGAAATTCTTGTATAGTTTGGAATAAAGATAAGGGACAGTAATCTTCCTAAAAGGGTAAATGGCCATGATTGAGATGCTTGCTAGTCTTCTTGCCTCTTAGCTGGGCCAGTTCTTGCTGAGGTATTTAGGATTCTTCAAAGATTTATCTACTCACTTACCAAACAATTATCAAGTTGAACACTAGGGGTGAAGAAATAATAAGGCAGATATGGCTCATATCCCCAAGGAGTACACTTTTTGTTCCTGCTAGTCCGGTCTTGTATTTGTGAAGATTCTGTTTGTGTAAGTGACAGAAACCTGTGTTATACTGGCTTAAGTGGAAAGAGAATTAATTTGCTCTAGAAATTAGGAATCCCAGGCCTGGCTAGATTGAGTGCCTCAAATAATGCTAGTAAGGCTATCTTTCTTCCACTACGCCTTATCTTTTATTTTCTCTGTCTCTGTATTCATTCTATCATCACACAGACCAGTGTCTTTCATATAGTCGTGAGAGATGGTTGCTAACAGATCAAGGCTTAAATGGTTCCAATTTAGGACACGCATGGCAGAAAAAGGCTTTACTCTTTTAAATGCCTATAGAGTAAGCTTAGAAAAGGATCCTGATTGGCTCCGCTCAGACTGTGTGCTGAGCCATCAAAGCCAGCCATGCCTGGCTGGGCCTAGTGCTTTGGACGGGAGATGATGGGTGGTAGCAGAGGCAGGTGGGTCTGAGAAAGAATTGGAAACTGGAAAGAGAAATGTATTGAGCAATTACCACCAACCAAAACTTCACATTATGGTCAGCTGAACTAGTCAATATAGAAACCTCAAGAGTTCTTTACACATTATTCTCAGAGGTCTAAACCAGCACCTGCCAGACATAGCCCTCCTGACTTTCTCTTTCCTGGTCTTACTCAAGTAAAAGTTACTTCCTAGAGGGTGTCGTGGCTTATCCAGGGAAAAAATTAGGACTTTTCTACTCTTTGCATCAGCAGTTCCAGCCTATGTACAATGGCTCTGTTATGTTTCCTTGACTCATTACAGGACTAAGAAAAGCAAACAGAATTACTAATTTGGCGAGACAAAAACACAAATGGTATTACCTTCAAGTGACCTGTCAGCAAGTACTTTCTAAACTGAACTTTTGTATCATGAGCCATGTAAGGTAGTAGGGATACAAATAAGAAGATTGGCTTCTTGTCCTCAGTGAGCTAACAGTCAATTTAGAGAGAAAAGATACAAAAGTAAAAAAGTGAGCTCTAGAACATGACAAGTGTATTTGTGAGGATTCAATGATAAAATAGTGTACTGAGTTATCATCATCCTAGAATAGAATTGCAAAGAAGAAGGAGCTGAGACTGTCTCTAAGAGTTTTCATGGGCTTCTCTGTCTGGAGTTATACCAGCGGTCATTAAGGAAGGCCTTCTGGAAAGGATGGAATCTAAAGTGGGCCCTTAGAAATGAACTGAAGAGATGATGTGCAGAGGGTAGAATTGTTTCATTTTGCTGGCCATGATTCACTTAGTTTCCTCCTACAGAAGCTTGATGATGTGATGCTACTGCCTCTGACTATTAAGGAAGGCCACTGGAGAGACTGGAAAGAGCCTAGCCTCTTCTGTGTGTAAGAAAGGAGTTTACTAGTATTAGAGACTAGAAGAGCATTTGAAACACTTAGGATAAATGTATGATCTCCAAACAACTTTTAATGGAACCAGATCTTTGGAAGTCATCCCCTTGCCTTTGATATTAACTCAATACTGGTTTCCTTCCAAACAGGGAATCATGGTTGTCAAAACTATTCCCTTACAAGAGTGACAACAGATAGGAGAACATGGCAGCTGGCCATTTTTGAAGCACCAGGCTGTCTCTCTATTACCTTAACTGTCCTCAGGGTAAACTTTCCAATAGAAAAACTGGTCTTATGTAAGAAATCATCACAAGAATAATAGCTGTCTTTCAGGCTTAATTTTTTTCCCTCAAAGATCCTGCATTCTTAAAGCTAGATTTTCATAATCTCTGGATTTTACCACACCCTTCTGAAACAGGGCTCCAGGCTGTGGTGAGAAATCCTGCTTCCTACAGTCCTTCCAGGTTAGTGCTCGTGATGGAGACAACACTGGGGTGGGTGCTGGTGGCTGTGGGGCATGAGCGCTGCCTATTGTCAGCTTTTAGGTGATGCCATGACCTTGCTGGCCTTGCTTCTTCAGTTTCTGCAACTCCTATCCTGCTGAATTTTGAATGGATGCTTAACGACTTGGAGAGGCTTCTTTTTCTTTAGGGGGTGTCAGTAAAGAATCCTTCTATGAAGTCTCCCTGCCTCTGATTTAGAAAGACTGCAAATAAATATGGAGAAACACCAGGGATGAGCCCAGAGACATTCGAGTTTTGAAATCGATTTGAAACATGGCTCTGCCAGGAATGAATTATGTTGTCAGGTAAATAAAAGGCTTTACCTATTCGAATCTTGGTTCCTTCAGGTATGAAGTGAGATTAAAATACCAATCTTACTGGCATAAAAAAAGGTAGTTAGAATGGTAATCATCAAAATCTTCAATATCTCTTGAACTTTCTCTGTACCATACATTTCTCTAGCATCTTTAATCCTGTAATTCTCCTGAGCACGGATGTACTATTGTAACCATTTCATAAATAAGGAAACTGAGATTCAGGAGAGTTTAATAATTTGCTCAAGTTCACAGTTGGTAAAAGGCAGAGCCAGATTTCCAGTCAGGGCAGCTTCACCCCCGAAACTAGTGCTCCTAACCAATGCTGTAGATACTCCATAGCACCTGGGCACAGGTGCTCCATGAGCACTATTTGGGAGAAAGGTTGTCGTGAGACCTTTTTGTCCTGGAAATGAATGAGGTGTCAGGTGGGCTTTGGGATTGGGGCATAAAGTAGGCTAGTTGCCGGGATCAGCTAACATCCACAGTGCCCAGTCTGAGTCAAAGGTTGCCTTTCTTAAAGGCTTTGGATCTCATTACAGCTTTGTTGGTCTGAGATAAATGCAGGGGCTTTCTGCAGAGGAACTCGTCAAAGGAGAATTGGTTTCTGAGGAATTAATTGGAATTCCCTCAGCATCAGCCTGAACATTGTTCATCCCCAGTAGATTATCATTAATCGGGTAAGCAGGGAGATGGAAACAGCCTTTGCTAGCTAATTTATTAACTTCTCCAGGATGAAGGGGTGGGAGTGGGCTGAGATGCTTGGAGGTACTTTGAAGGATTTGGGGCAGAAAGCCCAGCGGTGAACATACCGTGACTGCGATCTAAATAAAGAGATTAACGACTTCTGGTCTCAACAAGGGTTAAGATGAGAGTTTTCTAAGGCCTGTAATTTCTATTACATTTTTATTCTTTCTTAGCACTGGGTTTTCCCTCTTCTCCTTTCACAAATCCTCCCTGCTAACAAAGTCTCCTGTGTGTATGTTCTCTTACAATTGGTATGTTTTGGGGACACTGGTTTTCTGGTAATCAGGAGTCATATATTTTTTTCAAGTAGTGGATGTGACTTTTGATCTTTTATACTCTTCTGTTTCCAGTCCACTATCCATCCTTGTTTCTCAGCACAGTTCCCAGCCTGATATGGGGGAAGGGGGGAGATGCTTTGGATACCTAGCAGATGATTATGGGGATTTGGTGCTGGCAGACCTAAGTTTGAATGCCCATCTAGTCATTTTCTAGCTGTGCAACCATAAGCAAGTTACTTAACATCTCTGAGAATTTACATCCTCATTGGCAAATGGCGATAATCTTAACTGCTGCACAGGTCTGTGGTGTGGATTAGATGTGATCCTGTGCTACATGTCAGCTTGTTTCTTCTCCATTTTTCCTCCTTGGGAAAGGAAAGGAGAAACTCTCATGTCCAGATTTGAGTGAGAATCCTGATTGCAACCCAGCATTGGCATGGAACTTAAGGAGTGGACATAAGCTAATACCTTCTAGATTTCTGCCCTTAGTAGTCGCACTTCTCATTAGGCTGGCCTGAAGGACTGCTGCTTCAGCTCTGTTAATGGACTCCAGGCATTAGATACCTTCTAATAGCAGAATCAGCAAAGCAACTCGAAGCCACCCTGTGAGGCATGATTTGTAGAGATGTGGGCCACTGCTGTCTCTTCCCTTAGCCATCTTCTGACCTCATCCCATGATACCTCTGAGCATCCTGTCACTAGGTCCAGGCAATGCATGGATGAATCCTCACCTATAGCCACTTTGGTATCCCTTTATTCTGTTCCTACTTGCCCCCACTCTCCACTGAAGATTATAGTCTTGTGTTTATGTGTGTTTATAGATTTACAGCTGTGTTGGGTTTGACATAGGATTTAATTTTTCATATTTTTAAACGTAAGTAGAATCATGCTATGCAAATTACTTTACAATTTGCTTTTGTTGTTTAACATTGTACTCCTGAGTCTCATTCATGTTGTATCCTGTAATGTCAATTCCTTTTTCCAACTGTATAGTATTCTACAGTATGAACATGGCACAATTATGTATTTGATAGACATTTAGGCTCTTGCCAGATTTTTTATTTCTGCAAACCATGTTGCTATAAATATACATTGAACCCTGTTTATATGTTTGTAAGAAGTCTTTTTATTAAAATTTTTAAAATAATAGTTTATTGTCAAATTGGTTTCCATATAACACCCAGTGCTTCTCCCCACAAGTGCCCACCTCCATTACCATCATTAAAATTTTTTTTAAATGTTTATTTTTGAGAGAGAGAGAGAGACAGTGTGAGCAGGAAAGGTGTAGAGAGAGAGGGAGACACAGAATCTGAAACAGCCTCCAGGCTCTGAGCTGTCAGCATAGAGTCCAACAAAGGGCCAGAACTCACATACAAGGAGATCATGACCTGAGCTGAAGTCAGATGCTTACCCAACTGAGCCACCCAGGTGCCCCTGTTTGTAAAAACTTCTTAAAAGCAGGTATCTGAAGTAGAAACTTGAAAATTGTTGGATATTAAGAATACTCACCTTCAAATTTATTGCATGATGGCAGATATAGTGACTATAACAAAATCTACTTCCACTAGCCATATATAAATATTCTGTTGCTCTGTTGTTACCACTTGGTATTACCAAACCTAATTTTCCCCTTCCATTCTGGTGTGTGTATGTAAAATAGTATCTCAGGATTTCACTTGGTCAGCATTTCAATGGTTTTCATTTCTCTAATTTCTAATGAGATTGAGCATATTTTCATGTACTTATTACCCATTTGTATTTTTTCCTTGTAAAGTATCTGTTCAAGCCTTTTGCCCATTTTCTATTTGGTGGTTTGTATTTTTCTCATTTGTTTTCAGGAGATCTTTATGCATTCTGCATGTTAGATTTTTTTTTGTAGTTATATTCATTGCGTATAGCTTCTCCATATGTGTGGCTTATCTTTTCCGTCTCTTGATGGCACCGTTAACAAAGAGAAGGTTTTAATTTTAATGCAGTCTAATTTATGAGATGAAATTGAGGCTTAGAGTCTTTAAATGTCTTGTTTAAGGTCTTGTTGTAGGTAGTAGCTGAAACAGATTTAAATCCAGATCTGAGTACAAAAATTAATCTTTTTCTGTCAGATTGGACCATCTCCATGCAAAAGCGTATGGAAGAGGGTCAGACATAGAGTAGGAATTTAGGAAAGTTTTGTTATATTATTCAAAGATATATTATTCCTTGCCACTATGATTTTCTAAATAAAATAAATATTTTTTAAATGATAGTAGAATTCAGACATATTTCTTAACCCCTCCCACATCTAATCTCTTCTTTCCCCCCATGGCAGTGAGATTTTTTTGTGTGAAAGCTCTGTTTATATAGCTCATAAAGAAGCAGTTTCAACCAAATCCAGTTAGAATCACTTGTGTGTCTCTGTGTCTGTGTATAATCCTGACTGATAACGTCCCAGATAAAGAAAAATCAGATTTTCTCTCTAAATGAGCACGAGGAGATTTGGGCATCTGTTCCCTTTAAACTAAGCATATTTTCAGTGTCATAAAACATTTGATACTGAGTTGGTGAATGAAAAGACAAAGGAATTAGGAGTGCAGTGTTTCAGTGAATATCTCCTTAATCACAGAGAGTGGGACTTCTTAATTTGAACTCCTGATTAGGCATGTTGGGCTTGGACAGCCCCACTCTGATCTCATTAGCTCTAGTGATGATGTGAACTAATTACCCTTCTTCCAAAGTCAGGGCTTCATTTATTACCTTCATGAATGAACCTTTTTCTCATCCCCAGCATCAGAGTAAAAAATGGGCTTGAGAAAATTATGGAGGTACTGGGGAGAGCTAAGAGACTTGATGAGTGAAATGGTTTCAGATTTCTGTGGAAGGAGCAGAGGAACCAGGTAACTTGTGCTAATGCCAAGCAAGTGAAAACCTGACTTCTAGGCTTTACCTGTGGTCTGAAATGATAGGCAATTTCTTATCTTGTTCTTTCTTTTTAATAAGTTAGCTTCTCCTTGGCCACTTGACATAAAAATGATAGCCAAATGCTAAAGTCTATGATGCAATTTAAGACCAGGAATTTTGGATTTTAGTGATATGAACATTACTTACATTGGGGTACCCTGGCCTATTTCTGTTCCTGCCCTCACCTTCTACTCCCTACTGGAATCTGAAGTTGGAGGCCTAGGGTTTGATGAGCCCATATTGACATGGCTATGTGTGGGACTGAAGCGGGAAGGAGTGGTAATAGAGAATATTTTCTACCCCATCTAAACATGCCAGGTGGAGGACATCATATGAGGCATCTTTGGGATTCACCTGGGTTCTTCCAGAATACTAGGGTTATGATCTCAAACAGTGGTTTCTAAGTTGGTTTTCTAATACTTCTCACCCTCTCCCTGTGGATATGGAATCTTAGAGACGTTCTAAGTTTATAACAAAGGGACCCAAAGCTCCCAAGAAAGAAGCTTTTAGTCTGGATCACACTCCTAAAAGTGTTTTTTCCATCACGTGTACATGAGAGTACATATTAGTGAAACATTTGCAAGGGCAGTCTGTGATCTCTATTAAAATTAATGATGCATGCCTATTAACCCCAAAATCTTACCCTAGAAATCTAGACTACAGAATATTTGCATAAGATTCAATGATAAATATAATCTATACCCACATCTATGTCATCTATGTCACCATCTATATCTCTATACAAATTGTTATTGCAACCTTGTTTTCAGTAGGCAAGAAAAACCTTACTCTAATATATATCAGTGTAAGAATGGTTAAATACGTAAAGGTACATCTCCACAGTGGAGTATGATGCATATACTAAAAAGAATGAAAGACAGTTTGAACTGACATGGGAAGGTGTCCAACACTGGTTAAGTGAGAAAAGCTGGCTGTCTTGGATATAGTAGAGTAGCCCATCTGGGTAAAGAAGTATGCATTTATGGTTGTGTATGTCAGCGGTTCTCTGTAGTTATCTACAACAGTAGGGTGGAATGGAAGCTGAGAGAGAGAGGCAGAGGAACTTATACGTTACACATGTCCGCATCCTTTGAAATCTTCCAACAAGCTGACTTTATGTTGGTAGTAGGCAAAAGCAATAATGACAAAATACTTGCCATATAGTGCTGTTAAAGATGGGGGTCTGCTATCCTGAGGCCAAGCACTGATAAGATGTCAGAATTGCAAAACAATTGGAAATCATTGCCCTAAGCACACTCAGTGGATCTGACTCAGCGACTGTTAAGATATAGCATTCCTCACAGAGTAAGACTGTCCCAACTACTAGATAACATCCTTAAAAGAGTTGTGTTTATAACAGATAAAAGGTATAATCTGTACCAGACACTGTTTAAAGTTAATATGATCCTGTCACTGTGCTTGCTGTTTAGAGCCTATGTCTGCTTGTGTCAGTCTTTGTGTGTGGATTCACTAAAACATCCCCTCCCCCATCTACTTGTTCCTCAAATCACTCTTTGTTCTTCCTACACTTCCTTCCACTTTTTTTCTCTCTCTCCTCTCTCCAGCAGACCTTTACCTAGTCTGTGCTACACACTGAGCTGGGAACAATGGGAAATGAAGCAATAAACTTGTCAGAATTCCTGACCCAAGGGGTTAGTTCTTGGTCCATCAGGGAAGATGACCATGAAAGCAGTGGATGATAATTGCTGATAAAGAGAAAGGCCTAAAGCCGAATTGAATTAAGTGGCCAACAGCATGGTCTTGGCTCTGCTTTCTATGTGCCATGTGACCTGGGTTTATTTATATCTCTAAACCCATTTTGTCTTTGGTAATTCACAAATAATAGTACTTACCTTACAATAATACAGATGTGAAATAAAGAATGTGTGTCTTTCTCCTGACTCTGCTTCATTTTTTTGCCTCCTTCTTTTTAAATATGAATACTGATGATCAAAGGATGTATAAAGTGCTGTGGAAGTAGGAATGGAAGAGCTCTGCAGAAGAGACTTTTAAGCCGGAAGGGTGTTGGAGGAGGAGCAAGAAGAATTTGCACGATAAGACAGGAGAGAGTCCCAAGTGGAGGAAACCCTTATAGGCTAACCCACGGAGGCAAAGTGTGGTCTTAAAGATGAGGCAGGGAATTTGCTTGGGCCCTCATCTGTGAAATGAGTGAACCTTCCCCCATCTTCTCCTCCTCTTCTTTAGGAGCCTCCTTCCTCCCCGTGTACTTTCTTCTATTCACATGAACTCTCAGGGAATGCTTTGCTATTAGCTCTTTCCTCTTTAACATGAATTGAAATCAGTGTATTTCCTCTCTCAGGGTTTTTTTTTTTTTTTTTTTTTTTGCATGTAAGCCCCATCTGTCATTGTGAAATAAAAGTTATTTTTTCCCTCTTTGAGAAGTTTCAGGCCTTACAGAGCAGGAAGAGTTGACTTCCCTCCTCCCCCTTTACCCAGGAAAGAGCCTTTCCCACCCACTGAAATCCCATCTCCTAGGCAACTGTCTACAGTGCTACAGGGATGAGCCTGAACTGCCTTTGAACTTCCAAGGTCAGGAGAAGTGATATCTTGCAGGCATGTCTCTGAAAGACACACGTTTAAGAAACCCACTAAATTGTGGCCCAAATCAGCCTTTTCATTAAAATATAGTAGGGTGAGTATTTTACAAAGAGTAGAACTGTAAAAGATTAACAAGGTACCTGCTGTCACTCATTTGCTGCTTCCTCACATTCAATATCCTACCCATTCGTCACTTACCATTGGCTGGTTTCCTTCCCTCCTTTGGTCCTTCCTCCCTCCCTCCCTCCCTTCCCTAGAATCTAGTGTTATGGTTGGGGTCAGCAAAACTTCCTTTAAGAATTCACAGTTTGGAGGACTCACCATCAAGATTTATTCTAAGAGGAGAGAAAGTATACTGTCTGCTACTTCTCTGGTTGGGGACTGAAAGTCAAGTTGATTGATGACTACAATGACATTGTGAAGGAAGTATTAACAAGTGCTGAGGTGGCTGTGAGAGTGGACTCTAGTGTCACCCTGTCCAGATTTGAATGCTGGCTCTGCCATTTTCCTTAATTCCTATGTACCTCAGTTGTCTGTCTTGGAAATAATGATAGTAATCTAATCAAAGGGTTGATATGAGGATTAAAGAAATTAATATGCAGAGTGCTCAGTATAGTGCCTGGGACTTGGTAAGTGCTCATCATTAGATTTTTAACAAAATTAGTGATGAGTGTTGAACTTTGACCAAACCTTAGGGTCTGTAGATTCCCAAATGAGGCTTGGAAGCAGTTGCTGACAACATGACTACCCATTATTAACAAGAAGGGCAAAGAATCTAATGGACAAGCCAAGTAGACTCTTCAGCTCATCTGGAAACACACACACATCTGTACAGTACCCACCATGTGCTTACCTCTCCTCTAGATACTGGAATGGGTAACTATCAGGTTTTCTTGGTTATATGACTGTCATTATTTGCCCTTTCTGTGCTTTACTTACCACATCTGTAAAATGAGACTATTGATAAGAACTACTTTATATGGTGATTGCTATTTTAGTAGTTAGCTATTACTTGGAAAATTGGACAGGGACATATCTTCCATCACTCTGGTTGAATTGAGTTACATCTAAGAACAAACACACCAACTCAAATATGGAGGTGGAGGATATTTTTCATCCTCTTAGGCTTGCATGGACCAACCTTTTCTCAGACTACAGTCTGATACAGCTTATTCACTAATTACTTGACATAGTTAGCCTCTTGACACTGAAAAGCTACAGGGTTGGCCTCAGTGTCCTGTGGTCATCACATCATCCAAACTCTTTTGCAGGCTTTTAAAACTTTTCCAATGTTTAGAGAGGTTATACTTTGTACATGGTAAAAACAACTTGAGTTTGATCTTGGGTCCTAGGAGAAGAAACAAGTCAGAACTTTATCCTTTCCTTTCTCTACTCATTGCTGCTGTTTTGCGTACCCTTACTATAAAAACTTGGCTTTGTTTCCCCTGCCTCTGTGTTCTCTCTTTTTTTTTCATAATTTTATTGTCAAATTGTTCTCCATATAACACCCAGTGCTCTTCCCCTTAAGTGCTTTCCACCATCACCACCACCTCTTTCCCCCCTCCCCCTCCCCCTAAAATTTTTTTTAAATTTATAGTTTATTGTCAAGTTCGTTTCCATATAATACCCAGTGTCCTTCCCCACAAGTGTCCTTCTCCATGTCCATCACCCCCTTCCTTTTTCCCCCTCCCCCTTCAGCCCTCAGTTTGTTTTCAGTATTCAAGAGTCTCTCATGATTTGCCTCCCTCCCTCTCCCTAACTCTTTCCCCTCTTCCCCTCCCCATGGTCCTCTGTTAGGTTTCTCCTGTTAGACCTATGAGAGAAAATATATGGTATCTGTCCTTCTTGGCCTGACTTATTTCGCTTAGCATGACACCCTTGAAGTCCATCCACTTTGCTACAAATGGCCAGATTTCATTCTTTCTCATTGCCATGTAGTACTCCATTGTATATATATACCACATCTTCTTGATCCACTCATCAGGTGATGGACATTTTGGCTCTTTCCATGATTTGGCTATTGTAGACAGTGCTGCCATAAACATTGAGGTGCATGTGCTCCTATGCATCAGTACTTCTGTATCCCTTGGGTAAATCTCTAACAGTGCTATTTCTGGATCATAGGGGAGTTCTACTATTAATTTTTTGAGGAACCTCCACACTGTTTTCCAGAGTGGCTATACCAGTTTACATTTCCACCAACAGTGTAGGAGGGTGCCCATCTCTCCACACCCTCGCCAGCATCTATAGTCTCCTGATTTGTTCATTTTAGCCACTCTGACTGGCTTGAGGTGGTATCTTAGTGTGGTTTTGATTTGTATTTCCCTGAGCATCGTTTCATGTGTCCATTGGCCATCTGGATGTCCTCTTTGAAGAAGTGTGTATTCATATCTTCTGCCCATTTCTTCACTGGATTATTCGTTTTTTGGGTGTGGAATTTGATGAGTTCTTTGTAGATTTTGGATACTAGCCCTTTATCTAATGTGTCCTTTGCAGCTATCTTTTCCCATTTCATTGGTTGCCTATTTTCTTGATTGTTTCCTTCACAGTGCAGAAGCTTTTTATCTTGATGAGGTCCCAATAGTTTCTTTTGTTTTTTTATTCCCTTGCCTTTGCAGATGTGTTTAGTAGGAAATTGCTGCAGTTGAGGTCAAGGAGGCTGTTTCCTGCTTTCTCCTCTAGACTTTTGATGGTTTCCTGTCTCACATTGAGGTCCTTCATCCATTTTGAGTTTGTTTTTGTGTATGGTGAAAGAAAGTGGTCTAGTTTCATTCTTCTTCATGTTGCTGTCCAGTTCTCCCAGCACCACCTGTTAAAGAGGTGGTCTTTTTTCAATTGGATACTCTTTCTTGCTTTGTCAAAGATTAATTGGCCATACATTTGTGCTTTCCTGATCATTGGTAGCTACCTTTGCTATAACACTTACTCCATCTTGCCTTTGATTATATTACCTATTTATGTTTTTTGTCTTGCCTACTCTTTGTAACATACATAACATATATTCATGTTTTTTGAAAATTCATTGTACCTGAGACACTGTGCTAAGTATTTTAGATACATTATCCTCTATTATCATCAATCCCATCTAAGAGATGAGGAAATGAAGGCTTCAAAAAATTCAGTGACTTGGTGGAACTCTTAAAACTAGTAGGATGTGAAATCAGAGGGAAATGCAAAATCCATGCTCTTAATGACTAAACTCTACTATACTATACTCTGAACCCAGGGTGAGGAACTATATTGTGTCCTCTTAGCATCTTCACAGCTTTGAGTACAGGGCTTTGCACAATTGAGAAACTTACTGAAATTTCCTGAATCAAGTGGATTCCCAGCCCATGTCCTATTCCAAATTTGGGGCGATGTTCTCCCTTCACAAATGTGACTGTGTATCCAGAAATACTGTCTTAATCTTTGTTAAATTTCTGTTAAGGTTCTAAATGTTTCTTACAAGTGTGAACTTTAATATTATTTTGGATTATGATATTTCCACAGCTTCTGGCTAACCGAAACCAGTTCCTAGTTCTATTAGAAAGGTCACATTCTCATGGTTTGGTTTTATTGACCAAGATATCACAGTTTGAGCTGTTGTGTATATTGGATACAGGTATACTTTTGAAAGCTAGTGATCATGCTTATAAGACTAAAAGGATAAATTTTAAAAATGAAGACTGATGATATCCTGATACAGAATATTAGAAATGGGTAAAACTAGGAAAGAAACTCTTAGATCATCAGGATTAGCTAATCTCATCAATTTTCAGATGAAAAATTCAAGAACCAAGAAGAACTCGGAAGTCCTCTGAAATCTGTGGAAGAGCCACAATTCATTCTAGGGAAGTCGGTCTCTCTCTCTCTCTCTCTCTCTCTCTCTCTCTCTCTCTCTGTTTTTAAGTTTAATTATTTTGAGAGATAGCACAGGAGGGTCAGAGAGAGAGGGAGAGAGAGAGAGAATCCCAAGCAGGCCCCATGCCACTAGCACAGAGCCTGATATTGGTCTCAAACTCATGAATCATGAGATGGTGATCCAAGGCAAAACCAAGAGTCAGACACTTAGTCAACCAAGCCACCCAGACACCCCATTCTGGGTAAGTCTTAACAGTCTAGTTTCCTTCTGACATACCAGGTCGATGCTTTGTGGTTTATGGTTCAGAATTATTGTTATTCATATCTTTGATTCATTACAAGCCAAAAAAGAACGAAAAGTACTTGCAGCTTTTCTTTTCTGTATACTTTCTTTAAAAATGATAAATTATGTTCATATATATTCAAGTACACGAAAGTTTACGAATCTCATGTATATCAGCAGTATTGGCTTCATGGCCATGAACAATATGCTAAGAGCTCTTACGTTTTTTATTCTTCAAGTGAAAACATTTCTTTGTTCAATGGATTTGGTGGAAGTTTTTTGGAGAAACTATAAATTCAACACCAGATCCTCAAGTATACTGTAGTATAGAGGTGGAATTTAAGGAAAGGTATTAAGCAGGCTGTGTTTTAGCTTATGGGCAAGTAATAAATTGTATCATGTATTTTGAATGTATCATAGATAAGCTGCTATATAACGATTGCCACTTCAAATAGCTGTGAAATTAGGTGATTAACTAGTTGGTACTTAACCTTCT
>NC_043705.1:102933435-102964799 GCF_006229205.1 Suricata suricatta | reverse complement strand
TTAAGCAGGCTGTGTTTTAGCTTATGGGCAAGTAATAAATTGTATCATGTATTTTGAATGTATCATAGATAAGCTGCTATATAACGATTGCCACTTCAAATAGCTGTGAAATTAGGTGATTAACTAGTTGGTACTTAACCTTCTAATTTCTGTATAAGTCTAATTACATGAAATAGAAGTGGGGGTTTTGATTTTTTACTTTGCTTTTCTGTTTGGAGTGTCATTGTAACTATTGTGTTGTAAATGATGGAAAATAATTGCATATGTTAAAAAATAAATTGTGTTATATTAAAAAAATAAAAAAACCCCACCAGATCTTAAAATTTTGTTCATTTGGAATTTTCAATGTTTTGGGTGTGACATGATTTCAGTTGTACTTGTGGGTCCATGTGAAACCCTTATCTAACTGCCTTAACTACATAAGTGCTGAGCTGGGAGTTGGGAAACACAGCTCTGCTGCTGTCCAACGGTGTGGCTTGTCCATGTGATACCATCTTCCTACTCTCAAGTGGGTAGGCCAGAGTAGGTCTGAGAATTTTCCTGACTCTATATTTGTTCATATCCACAGATGCTTCTTGAAGATAATGGTTAAAGAAAAGAAGAGAAAGAGGAATTTGATGAATAGACTCTAAGGTGAGGCAATCAACTGCCTATTTGGAGGAATTTTCAGAGGTGGTAGGAATGTTCCTTGGCTGAGGTGGCTTTTGTCCTTATGCTTAAAAATCCTGCTGTCAGTACTTCAGTCCTCTAAATTATGTTCTGTCCCTTTTCTTGTATCTGTACAGAAGGGGAATCCCCGCCCCCCCTTATGCACAGTCCATGGTGCCTGGTACAGGGGCTTCAGAGAAAAGAAGTGAAAACACTGAAGAAGTGATTAGACCTGGGAACTTATATACCATTTTAACAAAGTGATAAATTGCGGAGACAAGACAATGGGAAAAGGGCATTGGGCCCCTAGAAGGGGGAAAGTTGTGGGAAGATAAATATCAGGGGGAAACTAATGGAAGATAAAGGTTCTATCAGAAAGGTTTGGTATGGGAGAGGAGACTGGGACACTTTTGTGAAGGGAAATTAATGTTACCTTTACAAATGGCAACTTATGCCCTGCTTTTAGATAGGAAGAGAGAGGGTAGAGAGCTTTTTCTGATATTTGCTTTTGTTCAATTGCCTTTAGCTTAAAATACCTAATGTTAAAGGGGCATATTTTGGAGGAATGTATTCTGATCCCTTTCACAATCTCTTGTAAAACCTGGATATTCTTGTCACTAGTCTCATACTCCTCAGATGTTTACTTCAATTTCTCTCAAGTTTTTGTTTTTTTTTGAGGTTTTGGAGTGGGGAGTGGGTGGTTACATACCTGGTGGTAGGTGGGTGAGGGGCTGACTCTCAGTCCTCCTGGTTTTGCTCTACTCCCCTCCTCTTATTCTCTGTTTTACCTAGTTTTTCTTAGCATCAGCCATTTCTGGACTTTTTCTGGGTTGCAGCCTCCTCTTCTCTGCTCATCACCCAATACTTGTCCATCTCTGTGTTCAAGAGGTTTGTGAACATACCATTCTCTTTATCTGCTATGTGGATTATAACTTTAAAAAAAGTATTAACCATTATAATGGTGTCTCAGAATAGGAAAATAAAAACTACTAATAGATTTGTTAATGCCAAAATACACATCATTCACTGTAATTTATATTGGGTATAAAGCATGGTTTTAGTATCTTACTAACTTAATAACAAACATTCCTCTAAATACTTATCTAAATATTTGTATGCCACTTACACACTTGATACATCAATGCTTACAAGCTCCATAAAATATTTCCCTAAGTATTTAAACATTGGTTACAAACGTAATTTTAAAAACTCTTTAGCAGCTTATTACAATTATAAACTGGTATATCAGAATGTTTTAAATACTCTAAGAAACAGATAATATACATAAACATTTTTAATGATTACTAAACATTATTGTATTGTGGTTAAAAATTTAATCTAAACTGTGAATACTGTGAATTTAAATTTGGATTTTCGTTATTGCTATTCTATTTCTTCCAAAGTTGACCTTCTTCAAGCTGCAGGGTATTTTCTGGACACTGTTTTACATCTTCCTAGGGTTATAGTGATATTTAACAGCCTGAAAAAGCAAAACCAAAAAAAAAAAAAAACCCCACTGTTTTATATCAGTAGAAGTTTTAGAATCTGGATTGTTTCCAGTTGGTGAAGATATGGGTCTTGGTTATGATAGGTCCAAGGTGATTCAAATTCAAGCCCTTCATCATTAGGCCAAATTCCCTGTACAGTCAAAATTTATTTGTTATATAATGACTTCAGCTTTTAATATAACCTTGCAATTTTTTTGAATCTGGTGGTTTTCCTAAAAATGGTATATTGTTAAGTTTTTGATCTATCTCGTTGTCCTACTATCAATATATATTGTTCTCTAGGCTAGAATTATTGGAAATTTGTGCCTTATCAAGACCCCATTATAATTAATAGGGTCAGTTTGAGGTTTAATCTCCTAGGAGATAAGGAGTCAAGTTCGCTTAGTTCCCCTTATTCTTTGGGATGCAGCTAATTTATCATCTTGGAGCACTCTGCTGAACCTTCTTTTTAATTAGTTATTGTATATGATCATTGGTGCTGATGAAAAGCAGGAATCTCCCCTCTTATTTGGTTATTAGGAATGACTATTGTCACTGATCATCCTTTTTTAAAAAAACCTATCTCTTTGGAAACCATTTTACTCACATTTGTTTTTGGGAGTTCACAGACTTAAAAATGTGTGTGTGTTTATGTACATAAAAATTTTAAACCAAAATACACATAATAATACTCAACTATATTTAATCCACTGTTTATTAAATTCAATCAACAAACAAGTATGCCCTATTTATTTCTGTTTTGTGTAACAGCTCCCTTTTTGTATGCTTTGCGGGATACTTTGTATGCCATTACATAATCATGGCATTATGGAGGCTCAAAAATTTTCAATTATCAGTGATTATTATTTTCTTTTTGTTGCTCAAATTGGATAATGGGACACCTTTTAAGCTGACTCCTTTGCCTTTTTTTTTTTTTAATCATGTCTTATTTCTGGCAGATATTCTCACATTTTTTCCTATCCCAAAGTGTAAGAAACTGAACTTGGAAGAGTAGTAATATAAGGAGTCCTGGCTTCTTTCAGTACTGATCACCCTGGAGAGCTGGACTTATGAGTTCATTTGAGTAATGGCAGTAAGCAAAAGCACTACACTTTGGGCCATATCTGTGACCGAGTTTAAAAAGACATTTTAAAAAGAAATTTCTAAGTTCTCATTAAATTTTCCCAATTTAACATAGTGTTCACTTTATTTATTCATTTATTTGTTTGTTTATAATTTACATCCTAGATAGTTACCATATAGAGCAAATGATCTCATGAGTAGATTCCACTGATTCATTCCCTTTGTATAACACCCAGTGCTCATCCCAACAAGTGTCTTCCTTGATGCCCCTTACGCATTTATCCCATTCTGCCACCCACAGCCCCTCCAGAAACCCTTAGTTTGTTCTCTGTATTTGTCTCTTATGTTTTGTACCCCTCCTTGTTTTTATATTGTTTTTGCTTCCATTCCCTTATAATCATCTGTTTTGTATCTCAATTTCCATATGAGTGAAGTCATATGATATTTGTCTTTTTCTGATTTATTTTACTTAGCATAATACACTCTAGTTCCATCCACAGTGTGGCAGATGTCAAGATTTCGTTCTTTTTGATTGCTGAGTAATGCTCCATTGTATGTATGTGTATGTTTACACACACACACACACACACACACACACACCCTTTATCCATTCATCTGTCAATGGATATTTGGACTCTTTCCATATATTGGCTATTGTCATAGCACTGCTATAAATATTGGGGTGCCTGTGCCCCTTTGAAACAGCACACCTATAACTATAGGATAAATACCTAGTAGTGCAATTGCTGGGTCATAGAGTAGTTCTATTTTTAATTTTTGGAGGAAGCTCCACACTGTTTTCCAGAGTGGCTGCACCAGTTTGCATTCCCACCAGCAGTGCAAAAGAGATCCTCTTTCTCTGCATCCTTGACAACATCTGTTGTTTCCTGAGTTGTTAATATTAGCCATTCTGATTGGTGTAAGGTGGTATCTCATTGTGGTTTTAATTTGTATTTCCCTGATGATGAGTGATGTTGAGTGTTTTTTCATGTGTCTCTTAGCCATTTGGATGTCTTCTTTGGAAGAGTGTCTATTTGTGTCTTTTCCCCATTTCTTCACTGGATTATTTGCATTTTGGGTATTCAGTTAGATATGTTCTTTACAGATTTTGGATACTAACCCTTTATCTGATATGTCATATGCAAATATCTCCTCCCAATTTTTCGGTTGCCTTTTAGTTTTGCTGATTGTTTCCTTCACTGTGCAGAAGCTTTTTATTTTGATGAAGTCCCAGTAGTTTATTTTTGCTTTTGTTTCCCTTGCTTCTGGAGACTTGTTGAGTAAGAAGTTGTAGCAGCCAATGTCAAAGAGATTTTTGCCTGCTTTCTCCTTTAGGATTTTGATGGCTTCCTATCTTATGTTTAGGTCTTTCATCCTTTTTGAGTTTATTTTTGTATATTTTGTGGGGTAAGACAGTGGCCCAGGTTCAATCTTCTGCATGTCGCTGTCCAGTTTTCCAATATTCTGCATGTTGCTGTCCAGTTTTCCCAAAACCTTTTGCTGAGAGGACTGTCTTTATTCCACTGGATATTCTTTCCTGCTTTGCCAAATATTAGTTGGCCATACGTTTGTGGGTCCATTTCTGGGTTTTCTATTCTGTTCCATTGATCTAAGTGCCATATTGTCTTGATGATAACAGCTTTGTAATACATCTTGAAGTCTGGGATTCTGATGCCTCCCACTTTAGTTTTTTTTTTCAGGATTGATTTGGCTATTTGGGGTCTTTTCTGGTTCCATACAAACTTTAGGATTATTTGTTCCAGCTCTGTGAAAAATGCTGGTGTTATTTTGATAGGGATTGCATTACATATGTAGATTGCTTTGGGTAGTAGCAACATTTTAATAATATTTGTTTTTCCAGCCCATCAGCATGGAATATTTTTCCATTTTTTTGTGTCGTCTTCATTCTTTCATAAGCTTTCTATAGTCCTTATTGTGTAGATTTTTCACCTATTTGGTTAGGTTTATTACTATGTATTTTATGGTTTTTGGTGTAATTGTGTAATCAATTCCTTGATATCTCTTTCTGTTGCTTCACTCTTGGTGTATAGGTATACAACCAATTTCTGTGCATTGATTTTATATCCTGCAACTTTGCTGAATTCATGGATTAGTTCTAGCAATTTTTTGGTGGAATCTTTTGGGTTTTCCATACAGAGTATCATGTCATCTGTGAAGAGTGAAAGTTTGACTTCTCCTTGCCAGTTTGGATGTCTTTTATTCCTTTGTGTTTGATTGCTGAGGCTAGGACTTCCAATACTATGTTGAAAGACAGCAGCGAGAACGAATATCCCTGTCGTGTTCCTGACCTTAGGGGGAAAGCTCTCAGTTTTTTCTCATTGAGGATGATACTAGTGGTGAGTCTTTTATGATCTTGAGATATGATCTTTGTATTGCTAGTTTCTTGAGGGTTTTTTTTTTTATCAAGAAAGGATGCTGTATTTTGTCAGATGCTTTCTCTGCATCATTTGAGAGGATCATGTGATTGTTGTCCTTTCTTTTATTGATGTGCTGTATCACATTGATTGTTTTGAGGAGGTTGAACCAGGCCTGCATTCCATGTATAAATCCACTTGGTCATGGTGAATAATTCTTTTAATGTATTGTTGGATCCATTTGGCTGGATATTTGCATCCATGTTCTTCAAGGAAATTGGTCTGTAGTTCTCCTTTTTAATGGGCTCTTTGTCTGGTTTTGGAGTCAAAGTGGTACCGGCTTCATAGAATGAATTTGGAAGTTTTCCTTCCACTTCAATTTTTTGGAAGAGCTTCAAAAGAATAGGTGTTAACTCTTCTTTAAACATTTGGTAGAATTCCCCTGGAAAGCCATCTCCCCCTGGACTCTTGTTTTTTGGGAGATTTTTGATTACTAATTTGATTTCTTTACTGGTTATGGGTCTGCTCAAATTTTCTATTTCTTTTTGTTTTAATTTTGGTAGTTTATATGTTTCTAGGAATTTGTCCACCTCTTCCAGATTGTCCAACTTAGTGGTATATAATTGCTAATAATATTCTCTTATTATTGTTTATATTTCTGCAGTGTTGGTTGTTAACTCTCCCCTTTAATTCTTGATTTTATTTATTTGGGTGCTTTCATTTTTCTTTTTGGTCCAACTGGCTAGGGGTTTATCAATTTTGTTAATTCTTTCAAAGAACCAGCTCCTGGTTTCATTAATCTGTTCTGTTGTTGTTCTTGTTTATAGCATTGATTTCTCTTCTAATCTTTGTTATTTCCTGTCTTCTGCTGGTCTTGGGTTTTATTTACTGTTCTTTTTTCAGTTCTTTAAGGTGTAAGGTTAGGTTGTGTATCTGAGACCTTTCTACCTTCTTTAGGAAGGCCTGGATTGTTATATACTTCCCCCTTAGGTGGTTTTGGGTTGTGGTGTTATCATTTTCATTGGCTTCTATGTACTTTTTAATTTCCTCTTTAACTTCTTGGTTAACCCATTCATTCTTTAGTAGGACGTTCTTTAGCCTGCAAGTATGTGTTGTCTTTCCAAGTTTTTTTCTTGTGGTTGATTTCGAGTTTGATAGCATTGTAGTCTGAAAATATGCACAGCATGATATCAGCCTTTTTGTACTTGTTGAGGGCTGGTTTGTGTCCTAGTATGTGATTTATTCTGGAAAATGTTCGATGTGCACTTGAGAAAAATATGTATTCTGCTGCTTAGGATGAAATGTTCTGAATATATCTGTTAAGTCATCCAGTACAATGTGTCATTCAAAGCCATTTTGTTGTTGTTGTTGTTGTTGTTGTTGTTGTTGATTTTCTGTTTAGATGGTCTATCCATTGTTGTCAGTGAGGTTTTGAAATCCCCTACTATTATGGTATTATGTTCAGTGAGTTTCTTTATGTTTGTGGTAAATTGATTCATATATTTGGGTGTTTCATGTTGGGGACATAGATGTTAACAATTGTTAGGTCTTTTTGGTGGATAGACCCCTTAATTATGATATAATGCCTTTATTCATCTCTTGTTACAGTCTTTGTTTTAAAATCTAGATTGTCTGATATAAGTATGGCCACTCTGACTTTCTTTTGGTGACCATTAACATGATAGATGGTTCTCCATCCCCTTACTTTTAATATGAAGGTGACTTTAGGCCTAAAATGGGTATCTTGTCAACAGCATATAGATGGATCTTATTATTCATTATGTCACCTTATGTCTTTTTATTGGAGTGTTTTGTCTGTTGACGTTTGTAGTGAGTATTGAAAGATATGAATTTATTGTCAGTGTGTTGCCTGCAGAGTTGGAGTTTCTGGTGGTGGTCTCTGGTCCTTTTTAGTCTTTGTTACTTTTGGTCTTTTTTGTTTGTTTCATCTTTTCTTCCCTCTGAGTTCCCCTTAAAATTTCCTAAAAGGCTGGTTTAGTGGTCACGAACTCATTTAGTTTTTGTTTGGAAAACTTTTTATTTCTTCTTCTATTTTGAATGACAGCCTTGTAGGATAAAGAATTCTTGGCTGCATATTTTTCAGATTCCTCACATTGAATATATCCTGACACTCCTTTCTGGCCTGCCAAATTTCTATAGATGGGTCTGCTGTGAACCTGATCTGTCTTCCATTGTAGGTTAAGGACTTTTTATCCCTTGCTGCTTTCATGATTCTTTCCTTGCCTATCTTGTGAATTTGACTATCCTATGTTTTGTTGATGGTTGGTTTTTGTTGAATCTAATGGGAGGTCTCTGTACTTCCTGGATTTTGATGTCTGTGTCTTTCCCCAGGTTAAGAAAGTTTTCTGCTAAGATTTGCTCACATAAGCCTTCTACCCCTTTTTCCCTCTCTTCATCTTCTGGGACCCCTATGATTCTGATGTTATTCCTTTTTAATGAGTCACTGGGTTCTCTAATTCTTAAATTGCATTCTTTTGCCTTACTTTCCCTCTTTTTTTCTGCTTCATTATTCTTTGTAAATTTGTCCTCTATATCACTGCCTTGCTGTTCTGCCTCATCTATCCTTGCCACTGTGGCATCTATTTGAGATTGTATCCCAGTTATAGCATTTTAAATATTATCCTGACTAGATTTTACTTGTTTTATCTTTGTAGAAGGACACTCTATGCTTTTCTCAACCCTAGCTAGTATTCTTATTATTGTGATTCTAAATTCTAGTTCAGACATCTTGTTTATATCTGTGTTAAGTCCCTGCCTGTCATTTCTTCTTGTTCTTTCTTTTAGAGTAAATTCCTTCATTTCGTCATTTTGGAGGAAGAAAAAGAATTAATGAAATAAAAATTAAAAATTAAAACAACACAAAAATATCAAATAAAGGATGCTAGATCCTAGTTGTGTTTTGGTCTGGTTGTGGAAAGACACTTGGTAGAATAGAGGGAAAAAAGGGAAAGAAAAGATAAAAGAAAAGAAGAAAAGAAAGGAAAACATTTGAAAATTTAAAAAATGAATGCAATAAAATAGAATAAAATAAAATAATGAATATAAAATAAAATAAAAATTTCCAAAAAAGAAAAAATATAGTAGAAAAATTAAAAATCTTTTTTATAAAAACTAAACAAAAAAAGTTTTTCTTCCTATATATTCAAGAATAAGAAAAGAGGATAGATGGACTAGTAAGCAGAATGGAATATGATTGAAATTACACTCAGTTTCCCCTAGAAGTCAAACTATGGAGCATTTTATAGTTTGTAAACTAAGTAGGTGGAGAGACTTTTGGTGTTCCTCTATAACACAGTTGGCGCAATTGAACAGGGCTTTGAGTAATGACTCCCTGCTCCACTAGATGGTGCAGCTTAGTTTACTGGGGTGGATTGTTGTGGCGCAGGTACACATATATGCACATGCATGGAAGAGGTGACAGCACAGAGTTCTAATACAAGAGACTGGGTAGCTTGCACCAGAACTCTGTGCTCTCACCAACTGGGAATCAAGCACCCCTCCTTTGTCTCCAGCCTCCATCCACTCCCCACTTCTACCCTGTATGTGACCAAGTTGTCAGTCCGTCAGGTGGCACCTCTCTCCTGAGTTTTATCTCAGATGGGTTTGTGTTTCCAAACCTCTTACTTCTGAAGGACCCTGTGACTTTGACCTGCTCAGACCCTCTGGGGGAGGGTCTCACTGAGCAATGGCTGGTGCTGGCCCACCCTCAGGAATATTCCTGTGACTATACCCCTGTGGATGCCCAGAGACTGCAACTGAATACCAACCTGCCCCAGAAAGAGTTCACCTGATAGTGTAGTAGCAGTGTTTCAGAGATTATGGTAAATCACCACGCACATTTGGAGCCAGGCTTCACTGTTCCCTGATGTCCATATTCCAACATCAGCAAACATAGCTGTTCTTTGGGGTCTACTGGAGCCTTTGCCTGTGGGGAGACCACACAGCCTCTACAACATGTCTTCTCAGCAGGGGGAACCATTTCTCCCCATGTGGCCTGAGGACCCCTTGCACCTCACTGTCTGTTCCTGGGGATTTTCTCTTCCCACCAGAGCTCTGCCAGATATCAAGTGGGGGAGTTTAAGACTCTGCACCCCCTGTTCATAGAGTCTTAATGGTTTACAAACCCTCTCCTTTTTCCTTTCTCCCTTTCTGGTTAATTACCCTATGGGTGTTTCCACTATTTATCTTTCACTCCAGCTGCTTTTGGGAGGAGTGCTTTTCTGGTACTCTCCCGCCCGTCTCCATCTTCTCCCCACAAGTAAAAACAGCTCCCTACCTTCTGAGGCTTCTCTCTCCCCCATTTCACCTCTCCATGCCATGTACCTGCCAAGTGCTGTGGTTCAAGTTATACAGATTGTTGAATTAATCCTCAGTTCAGTTTTCTAGGTGTGCAAGATGGTTTGGTGTTGATTTTTGGTGTTGATGGTTTGTTGTTGGATGAGAGATGCAAAAAACTTCCATGCTGCCTCGCCATATTGGCCTCTCATTACTTTATTTTTTATAATATGAGGTTTGAAAGACTACCAAGACTTTCTGTTCCAGTGAAAACAATGTTGCATATGCAATGTGCCATTTTGATCTAGAAAACCCTCTGTGTATGGTTCTAAATCTGCATCATTGTGATTATTCTGAGGAGAAAATATTTTTTGATGCTAATTAAACTTGTATGATTTTGTTCATCTTTATCATACACATGATTTTAATGGGTATATAAAATTCTGTTGTTCAGTTAATACTTCTCTTTCATTGGACATGAAATATTTCCTTTTTTTGCTATGATAAATATCACATTGATGAGTTTCTTTGTGGGTAAAGATATTTTGTATTAAATGTTGTTTTCTGAGGGAGGAGTTATTTAAATACTGGACCAAAGCGTACAAACACTTTCAGAACTCTTCATATGAAAACAAGAACGATGGTAACACCTAGTTCATAGGGTTGTTCTGAGGATGAAATGAGTCCATGTGTGAACCAATTAGAAGGGTTTCTGGCACAGAGTAGTATTTAGTCAATGTTGGCTCTATTGTTGCTGAACTGCTTTCCACAGTGGTTCTACCCATTTATACTCCTATGAGCAATGTTGGAGAGAGCCAGTCAGGCAGCTTCTGAGCACAGAAGCTTTCCAGGAAGTCTGGGATTTTCCTGTAAATAAATCTCTCCCAGCTGGCTGGTGAAGATGGCTGCAACTATGTTGGCTGTTCCCCAACAGGGGCTGAGATTTCCCATTTGAAACCACTGATGTCTGACTCATTCTTTGCTCCTTATAGTGTTGGGTGATGAGAGAATTTAGCTCTGGGGCCCCAGACATTCCTTGGTGCAGCACACTGGAGGAACTCAGTTTCCTGAATTTTCACAGGGCAAGTAAAATTGTGAAAAGCTATGTGCTGCTGAAGGAAACTACACTAGTATCTCAAAGATTTCCCCCCACCAACAGCCTGAGAGAAAAGGAAGAGTGGATCTCAGTTCCCCAGGCCCTGTGATGAGGGTTGTAGAAAGTTAAAACATCAACAAGACCAGCAACTGCTCTCCAAGACTTTATGATCCTATAGACTTAATAGTATATGTAGCATGGTAATAGACTGTTTGGCTCTGTACAGATCCTTTTTCCCTTCTGGTGTGTGTACCTGTCTCCCAGTACCTACAACTGCTGTGGCTAGTGGAACCTTCTCTGGACATTTGCCCTTGGCAGAGTCCACCAAAAGAGGTGATGGTCCCCATCCTTCCTACCTCCCAGGAACAGCCGATGACTGACTGATATAGTTTCAAGGGGAAAACACTCTCTGGTGTGATTAATGCTTCAGAGCACTCCAAACCTAGCCACTCAACCCAAAGCTAGACTTGTCATTCGTTGCTTAGCACCTTCCATGTCCCACTTCTGTCCTTCACATCCATTTGACCATAACCCCCACACCCAACCCAGCACTTGAATCTCTGCTTTTAGGGAAACCAATGTAAGTTTAGAAGGTAAATTTGGTAGGGTTCCTGGGTAAATTAAGTTTCTGACTCTGGATTTCTACTCAGGTCATAATCTCACATTTTCGTGAGTTTGAGCCACAAGTCAGGCTTTGTGCTGACAGTGTAGCACCTGCTTGGGATTCTTTCCCTTTTCCCTCTCTCTTTACCTCTCCCCCACTCATGCTGTCTCTGTCTCTCTTAAAATAAATATATAAACTTAAAAAAGAAGTTTGGCTAGCGGGGTAGACTGTTTCTACAGATTCACCATAGACATAAGAAAAGGAAATGTGTGTGCATGTGTGTGCATTTGTGCATGTACCTGCTGGAGATGCTAACCTTTGAACTAGATGTATATGTATTTATAATATAAAATGAAGATGAGGATATATATTATATATAAAATGAGCAAGATAGTTTCATATAACAAATGTTATGAAAAAAAACCATGATATTTTAGGGAGTGTGATGTAATCATTTAGAATAATCATTTTAATTTTTTGGTTCTGCTCAGCATGACTGACACAGCACTCTGGTCCTCTTGCTGGTATCCTGGTTCCAATTCTATAATTAGAGCTGTCATTTACTTAACAAATGGATACTGAGCATTTACTGTGCGCAGGCATTGCATTGTGCACTGGGATAAAAAAGGGATTAAGTTGGTTCACCTCTCCATTAATTGACTCTTGGGTAAAATAGACGTAATAAAATCTAGCTGTCCTAAAGAAGTCTGGATCATCCTCTACTCCTCCCCTCCCGTCATCCCTGAGGCTTTTCAGCTCTTGGTGCACAAAGAGGACACTTGTTTAATGGCTTTATTTATCTGCTCTCCTATTATTAGGGAAGAGAAAAGTCCCTAGTGTGAGGATTTCTGTAAAGACTTAACAATTTTATTATGACATAAAAGAGTCATCATGTTTTATCAAAGTCATCCTGTCTCTGTTACCTACACATTAGAAGGGGGAATTGAAAACTCCAAAACTTCATGCTGTTTTCCCTCCCAGGACTGGAAAGCCCACGGAAAAGCTATGAGAAGTATTTCAAAACAAGTTACACAGTGTTTGATGTATAATAAACCCAGAGCTCTGAGATTTATAAAGTATACAATTCAATAGAATTTGTTTTTTTTCAAAAGCAGCTGCAAGAAAAAAAAACACCAGACAACAGTGGTCTCACACAGCTGAAAATCCACTCCATATCCTAGAGGAGGAAATCAATAAACGTTTCCCTGTAATTGAAGGTATCCCTCCCAGAAGATAGAAAGGAACAGTTGTAGAGAGCTCAAGATAGCAGCTACAAAATACATTTCCTCTAAAGTTAATTTTAAGAAATAAAAATGTTAAGCTATATGTAATTGATATGTTAAGTGAGTGGGACTCACAGAGCACAGTCAAAAAACAACTTTATTCTGCACACACTCTCCTACTTTCACCTTCCTTTGCTCAGTAGACACAGCACATATGTGCCTGTGCACAAACACACACCTAATCCAGTGCCAATAGATCTTTCCAGGCCCCCATGTGTGATCAAGCAGGTTCTGTAGCTTATCTTCATGCTTTTATTATAAAAAAAATTCTAGACCTTTCAGTTAACCAAGAATTCTCAGTTCTATGATTAGTAGGTCTTGTCCCATGGAATAGGAAAGACTTGGAACTTCAAAGTCAATATTTCTCCCCTCTCCCAGCTCTAGCCTGAGCTGGCCTGGCCACTTCAGCAGGAAATGTGAGCATGGGGGCCTGACGGCTTCTATTTCTCCACCTTGTCACCACTCTTAGCCTTTCACTTACCCTCTCACTAACCACTTGATCTCTCCCTAGCTAGTCCAGGGAGCTAAGGGTAGAGAGGTAGTAAAGGACAAGAAAGCATTTAGGAGATGGCATTGGTTTCCTCTCTCTTTTGCCTTGGCTGAATGTTTAAAATTGACTTTCACTTGGGTTTAGTGAGCAATCACAGCTGATTGCTTTTCTTAAGAGCCAGTGGTAGGTTCTTTGGTGGCTCTGCATAATGGAATAGATAAATTGTGTTTCTGTGAAGCAGATGATGCTTTTTTTTTTTTAATCTGCTGGCCTTTTGTATCTCCTGCTTCATTCCAGGCAATATGTGGTTGACCCTTTTCTCTACTGTCATCTCAGTCACTCAGACAGCACTTGAGGCCAGAATTTAGTGAAAGCTAAAGGTAGGTTCTCACTCTGTCTTCTCTGTGTACATATCTGGTACCCAAGAAAATTTATTATACGTTTGCCCCCTGCCCTCTGTGGACAGACAGCTAGATCCCAGTGCAATGGGGTTCATAGCCAAAGATTCTAGGTAGCTTAGTTAAGAGTTTGACACTGGCCCATGGGTTGTCCAGATTTCATACTAGGGGCTTTTTCCCTCCCTAATAATTGGAGAGCAGATAAAGCCATTAAATATTAATCTCTCTTGGGGCAGCTAGGTAACAAGGGAGAAGAGGGAGGGTAAAAAAATGCCATAAAATCCTATTTAAATTTTTACACAGACAAATACTTTCTCCAGTTACCTACCTTTCTGGGTGAATTCTTAGCCACAACATAAGTAGCTAAGGTTAGGATTGGGCGGGGGGGAGATGGCCTTTTTCTAAAGCCAAGTCTGATTGTAGAACACGATGTTACAAAATTAGGCTCTCTGATAGCCATGGCAACGATAGGGCCCTGAAAAATAGAAGCCAGGTGTAGTGGCTCTGTTAGAAGCGCAGTGGATGCAGTTTTCATAAAGAGTGGCAGGATCAAAGTGGCAATAAAGAGGGTCTGATCCACACTTAGGATATGTTTAGCGGAATACAGAGTCCCTGGAATTAAATTAGATGGGCTACTAACACGTATATGATTCAGTCAATAGGGTAGCATTACAAGAAATCTCGGGCAGCTAAGGACAGATGCCTGAATAAAAAGTCTTGAGCATTTGACTCTTTTTCAGAGTTCATTGAGTTTTTTTAGATTTAGACCCCATTAATTGAAGAGAAGCCTGGGTTTCCAAGGGGAAGGTCCTAGAACACCTTGGCAAGTATACATGGGAATGACTTCCCCAGTCTTTACCCAGAGAGGCTTTTTGCCACTTCCTCTGGTAGCTATGCACTGGTGAAAGGGGAGTGACAAACTTTCTGAGGACCTTTATATATAGTACTTGACAGTGATATCTGGACAATAACTAAAAACTGTTGGAGTGGAGGTATGTGAGATGCAGTTGGCAGATGGAATCCTGGCCAAGGTCCAGTTTACAGCAGATTTATTTGGCTAATGAACCCACTCGGTGGTTTATTCCCTTCTCTCTGAATGCAAAATTGGAATGAGCATACTTAGTGATTGTTACATCCCTACACTGGTTCCTTAGCCTCTGAGATAAGGGCTATTACTTTCACTTGGAAATGCCAGTGTTCACTCTGAAGCTCTAAACCCACTTTCCCCCTGGCCAAAAACAGAGTAAATCAAAGACATTATTGCATTCCAGAACAGTGGAAGGGGAGTGGTCATGTCTGACTTTACTGTCACTTTGGAGGATCTAAAAGATGCTAGAGTGTTGGTCCTCATATCTTCAACCATTTCAATGGGCTAACTCCTGAAGAAACCCCATGTATTCTGGATAATTAAAAAAAAAAATCTTCACACAATCACCACATAGAAGACCTAATTGTGGCTGTTGTTCCAGATGTAGTATCTCTTCTAGAGTAGATCAACATAACCTCAGCATGTGGTCATTGATTTGGCAAATGCATTATTTTTTTATTCCAATCAAAAAAGAGTTTAGATTCATATTCAGTGATCAGCAATATACCTCTTCAGTTTTGTCTCATAGCTATTTTAGCTCTCATGTCCTCTAAAGACTGGAACATTTGGACATCAGGCAGAACATTACATTAATCTACTGTATTGGTTTTATTGTGCTAATAAGGCCCAACAAATAAGAAGTGGCTAGCATGCTAAGGGCTTTGGTAAGACCCATATTCTCTGCAGGATGGGTGATAAACTCTATAAAGAATCCAAAAAACTTCATGTCAGTAAAATATTTAAGAGTTTAAGTCAGGCAGAGAAGGACAGATGCCATATCTTTGCTTGTAGGTCTAACAGGAGAACAGGAAAAAACTAATGGAGGACCATGGGGAGGGGAAGAGGGAAAGAGAGTTGGGGAGAGAGAGGGACGCAAAACCTGAGAGACTATTGAATACTGAAAATGAACTGAGGGTTGAAGGGGGAGGGGAAGGGGGAAAAGAGGTGGTGGTAATGGAGGAGAGCACTTGTGGGGAAGAGCACTGGGTGTTATATGGAAACCAATTTGACAATAAAATATTAAATTAATTAACTAATGTAAAAAAAGAGTCTAGTCTAGTCAGACCAACTCAGGCCATTACTTTCAAAGTAAAAGACAAATTATTTTATCTAGCACTTCCCACCAGTTGGAAGGAGACTAAATGCCTGGTAGGCCTCTTGGGGGAAAAGAACCTCTCCCACACCAGAGAACATAACTCCATCCCATATATGAAATTATGAAAAATGCTGTCAGTTTTGTGTGAGACCCAGAGCAGGAAATGGCTCTGTAGCAGGACCAGAACATAGTATAAGCAACCTATTATTGGGGCCAGATAACCTGGAAGACCCTAGGGTGTTAGAGGTATGGAAAAAGCTATCATGTTGAACTTATATCACGCTTCAGTGGAAGAAGCACAAAACAGGTTCCCAAGAGAGCAAGAATGACACACCTTTACACACTTTCCAAAAATCTATTTCTGCCATGTTACTGGGCCCTGGTAGAGATAAAGCTACATGGGTTATACCAAGATACTATGTGTCTGAAACTGCCCATCTTTAACTGTCAAACTCATCCAAAAATAATAAGGTTGAGAGGGCCCAGAAATACAACATAATATGGAAGTGGTAATTTGGGATTGAGCTCAAGTAGGACTAGAGGGTACAAGCAAGGTTCCTAAGCAGATAGCTCAGCAATCAGTCTTGTCCACCACTGTTGTACTAGGGCCTCAGCCTCAGCTTATACCCCTGGCTGCATGGGTTACCTTTGTGACAGCTGATAGAGGAGAGAAAAACCAAACTTGGTTCATGGATGGGTTGACATAGAAAAAGAAGACATGCTGAAAATAATGACATCTGCATTGCAGTCTTGAGACTGGGATTAAAAGGCAGTGGGAAAGAATTCTCTCAATGGACAGAGCTCTGGGCAGTGTTTCTGGGCAGCCATTTTGTGTGTAAGGAGAAGTGACCAGAGGTTAAGATAATATATGGATTTATAAGCACTAATAAATTGCTTGACCCCCAAGGATAGGGGAGCATATATTTTTCTTGGTTTCTGTCTTTATCCCTCCCTTATTTCTTTCTTGTTCTTTTTTCCTTTTCCTTAGTATAGTACTTTGAGTGTATAAATAACCATTATTCATTCTAACACCTACTCAGCCTGCTTTTACTCTTCTTTCTCCTTTTCTTCCTCACTCACATTTATCATGCACTTCCTATGTACCTGGTACTGTTCTTAGTGCTTTACAAGGGCATGATCTTCAATCTGCAGGAAAAAAAAAACATGCATATTGGTGGTGCTGAGTTGAAACTGACATAGATGCTTCAATAACTTGCCTAATGTCTTACAGAGAGTAGGTGGATTGCTGATATTTGAATATGGGCGTTGTTTTGACAAAGAATTAATGCTAGTATCCCATGAGGTTAACACATGAAATGAGATCAACCATTAATATAAACAAGTTTCATTTTCTTATTTGCATTTTTAAAAATTTACTTTAATGTTGATATGGGTCAACTGCTTTAAATGGCCTTTAAATTCTCTATTGTGTTGAAGATTGATCATGCAGTGGTATCTTCCACCCTAAAAGATGGGTCCAGGTGGGTTCTCTTTAAGTTCTTCAGCCTGACACTTTCGAGTTCTTTTCAAGAAAGTCTTCCCCACCCCCTCCCTTTTTTTTTTTTTTTTTTTTTTTTTTTGGTCAGGAGGTGGGGAGGTATAGATTCTTTCTTCCAACAAGTTCCTAGGATGGTAGCAGTGTAACAGCTACCTAGCAGTGTGATTGACACATGGAGAGGTCAAATAGCTCACCCAGGATAATTCTGCAGGCCAGTGACGGTGCTAGCAAATCTGGCTTTGTGTCTTTAGCTTAACTTCTGGCTCGCAGAGTCATTTTAGAAACAGGGGACACCTGTAAGCAGATTTAGCATGGCAAGTACATTGTTTACCATTGGAATTTAAGCCACTAGTCACCTGATCTACAGATTTATTATGTTTTCATTGGTATTTGGTAGTATTTCCTATACCTCATATTAACTTGACATTGCTTAGTTTCATTTTCTTTTTTCTTTTTTTGACTATTTATTTACTTATTGCTTAGTTTCATTTTCTTACATGCTGTCATCATCATTGGTAAAAATATAGTATTGGACCTCAAAGAAATAGTATTGGTAGTAAAATAGGATCAAAAGTTCTATTTTACTTGTTAAAAATGTCTTAACCCCAATAGTGTCTTCCTTGTGACACAAATATCAGGGTGGATGTCAATCATCTATACTGCCAGCAGTTAAGAGAATTTACTTAAAATGAAATGATTTTGCATAATTAGTTGATCACAAAAATCTAATAAATTTTAAAAGATGACTTTATAAGTGGGGAAGTGTATGTAGTCTGAACAATGAATTAATAAGTTCCTGCTCTAAAGTATAAAAATCTTCTCCCATTCAGAAACCAACTGACAACTGTAGAAAAATCACAAAGGTTTGTGTAAAGACATGTGGAATAGAGGTTTGGTCATTTGCTTTCTTACTCTTTTTAATTTTTGGTTAGTGTCAAGGCCAGAGCCCAGAGTAAGGCAAGTGAGGTACTTGCCTCAGGAACAAAATGTAAGAAAGTGCCAAAAAAACTCAAGAATCAAGATAAATCATATTTGAATGCAACATTTAAAAAATTGAACTTAGTACCAAAAATCCTTGATGAACAACATGTCACCATTTTAAATAAAGTCAGGATTTGATTCTGATTTGAATGAAACATCTTAGTTGCCTCTTCCTAATCCTGGCCTATTTACCTGATTTTTTCCAAGACTGTAAACTGTGAAGAAAATCCATCTCTGTCCTTTTCACCATAGTATCTGCAGGGCATGGTACAATGGATATACTCAGTATTTCTTTCTTCCATGAATGAATGAAAAAGTACTATTCAGTGGAAGAAGGGCTAGGCTGTGACTTTAGATGGAGGTAGCCTTAATTAAGTCACTTCTCTGGAGGCCTCATCTTTGAAAAGAGGAAAATGAACCTTAAGAGCTGTGTGGTTCTTTCATAGCTCTTCATGTTTTATGATTTTTAATTGGCATAATGGCAAACTATCATCATGAGGATTAATCCATCCAGTCATCCAACAACATTTATCACCTGACATCCAGATACCCAACAGTGGACTAAATGATGGAGAAAGCAAGATGAGAAGCAGGGCTCCCTGTCATTAAGGAGCACACAGTGCAGCAGGAAGGTAGACATGTGGCACATATGGGAAAAAATGGACAGAATTGCTCTAGCACAGTGCAGAGGGAACATTAGGAATGAATACCTAGGTCTCCCAAGGAGAGTCCACATCTTCACAGAGGAGTGAGAAAAAGGTAAGGAAGAGTTTGTCATCCAAAGAAGAGGGGCGAGTGCATTCTAGTTTGGGGAAGAGCATGTATATGCCTGGATGTGTTTTTCTTTCCCTTTCCTGTAGACTAGCATTGGAAGGCACTGGATGCTAAGAAGAGAAAGGCTGTTTTAAAAATTAAACACAAGAGTGAAGGAGACAGCGATTATTTCATACATCAAGTGGAGGAGTTGTACTAACCAGGTATTAATTTTTGCAGAACCAAGTTTTGATTATCTTTAATGCATCTTGAGGGCAGACTCTTCTTCATTTTGAGCATCTCTATGCTCTTTCTTTGCCCCCAGTATCTAAAACTTCTCCCAATCCCAGCTGAAGGAATGATGGCCTTGTTCTGGCTAGAGGTGGTAAATAAGAAGAAGCAGGACCCATTCAGGACAGAGAGTGATGCATGTGTGCTCATATGTGACAAACTGTCATGAGAGAGAGGGAAGCTTGCATGATGAGAGATATATATGCTAGAATAAATGTATTTACTCAGAAGGAAAAGGAACATCACCATTGTTGGGGAGCAAACAAATTATAAGAAGTGATCCAGTTGGTTCAAAGGGTCACAAAATATAGGCAGAGCTAATCATATAAATAGGTTGGATGGAGAAGAATTACAAGTATATTTATGTTGGGAAAGTTCCCTTGATGGTAGTTGAATTTTGTGATCTATACGTCATTATACCTATTGTGCCAATACTACATGAGCAGACAATCCTTATAGTAACCCCCTAGAAAGAGATGCCAGAAGTCAAAAAACAAATGAAGGAGGGGGAGCTGGACGCTGTCAGATTGGCATAAGGACTATGATCTGGGTTTTCCCTTTGTAATGGCTAACACATCTGTAACTCCATAGAAAAAACTGAGCCCCAGACTAAGAAGAAACTTCTTTCCAGAGCTGCTGGATTGATACCTCTCTGTCAGCATTTCTCTCTGGAGAGCTCACCTCTGTGGAGAGCTCACCTTTGTGATGAGGTGAAAAATAAGGTGTTGATACATTTCAAGCCTTCACTGTCTAGAATTTATTTGGGAACACCTTCATTTTTTCCCCAAGGGCATTTGAGGTTGATGTGTTCTGGTGACTTTGACTTGAGGCTTTACAGGCCAAAGAAGAAGACAGCAGAAGGAGATGTTCACTCCTTGACCCGCTTCTCTTGTTTTTACAAAGGGAATAGCTTTTGCTAAAGGTCAGGTGTTTTGTGATCATCTGATTGCATTATTCTTCCCCCAGAAAGCCCACTCTCTCTCTGGGCAACTCATGTACTTTTATTTTAGATTATCTTCTGGACTTAAAGTACTATCACTTTCCTTTTGTCCTGCCTGAGAGGAAAGAACTTTCCAGCAATGATCATGAGGCTGGCTCTGTGCTGGGTAAACAAATCCTGTAAAGAATAGCATTGACATTCAGCTTCAAATTGCTTTGGCTCAAATATAAAACAACATTAAATATTATATACCTTTTACTCATGTCATATCCTAAAATTATAATCTACTAAATCAAGGAGAGTACAGAGAATTTATCTTAAGAACTAGCTATAATCATTTGGTGCCTGGAATACTATATTGAGTACTGAGGTTGCTTCCCATCTCTGTGGGAATCATGTCTGATGAATATGGGCAAGGGAAAATGGAGGCACTTGTGCCAGGAATTTGCATTACCTTGATTTTACTTTCCAAACTTCCTCTTCCTCCTGCAACCATCAGAGTTCTGTTAACATCCATTAAACCTTGCTTCCAACTTTCATGTGCTACCTTCTTACGAAATTAGGTATACTCTTGGGTCACAGGGAAGGTCTTCCTCTATTAGAATTCTATAATTTATACCTTTTATTAATATTTTTCATGCTTAGTCCTTAAGGTAGCAATCAAAGGATTGCCAATATTTAAATAAAGTACCATTTTTACCTGCCAATTTGGAAAATATCATGAAAATTACATTAGTCAATGTTAGTGACAATATAGAATAAAATGGGTACTACAACACATTATTGGTGGTAATGCAGCTTTGTAAATCTTGTTTAGAGAGTGACTTGAAAATATATATTAAGAGTCTTAAAAATATGAAAATCTAGAAACAATTTTTCTTGGCATTTAACCTGAGGACAAAATCATGAATGACAAAAATTTATACTCATGTGTACCCAGTAGAGTGTTATCTATAATAGAAGTAGCAAATGAATATTGTCGGCAACAAGTTATATAATTATGGTATAGTAAAAAAAACGTTTCCTATCTGCATGCCAGATACTTAACACATTTTAGTTTGTTATTTCTTAGGTCAGATGAGGAAACCGAGCCTAAGAAAGGCTAAATAAAGGAGTTCCCATCATCATAATATGTGTACAATAGTTAATTTTTAAACTGTAATCAAACCCCTAGAACTGCAGGGGTAAATATGACAATGCTTAAATATCATATTTAAATTCATAGCTGCACTTGTAAGAATGTAGCAGAAGTCTTTAGGGGCCAGAATGGAGAGGATATTGAAACAGAGAATGTCAAGCAGAAGCATTCACTGCTCTGGCGTATGACTAGAGGTGTGATTTCTGCTTTCTAAACATGGGGCTTAGATTTTAGTATCTATATGTTCTAGAAGATAGGTTATATCCTAGGAGAACTGTAGGACCTCACACTTTGAATGAAATTAGATTCCAGTGAGTGAGTAGATTGGGGAAAATGTCCATTCATTGTCGAAGGAAGTTGCTGAAGTAGTTTGTCATACCTTAAGCACTGACTGAAAAATAAGTTTGTAGTGAGATACCATAATCATTGGCCTTCTCAATTTGTAATGGGGATTTGGATAGCAGCACCAAAAGACCTAATCTATGAAAGAAATAATTGAGAAACCAGACTTTACTAAAACCAAAAACTGCTACTCTGCCAAAGACAATCTCAAGAAAATTAGACGATAAGCCACAAACTGGGAAAAAATATTTGCAAGAGATACCTTTAGTAAAGGACTGTTATCCAAGATATACGAAGACCTCTTAACAATAAGAAAATGAACACCCTAAATAAAATATAGGTCAAAGGCTTTAGCAGACACCTTACCAAAGAAATACACATGGCAAGCATATGGAAAGATGCTCCACATCATATGTCATCAGGAAAGTGCAAACTAGAACAACAAGATACCACTACACACCTATTAAAGTGGCCAAAATCTAGAACTTTAACAATGCCGAATGCTGATGAGGATGTGGAGCATCAGGAACTCTCATTCACTGCTGATGGGAATGCAGAAAGGTGCCTCCACTTTGGAAGATAGTTTGGCACTTCATATAAAACTAAGTATACTCTTCCCCTTTTACCTAGAAAATTAAAAATCATCATAAGAAAGAATTATAAAATGAGAGCGGTAAACACATTGGTACACAATTACTGAAGTCAGCCTTTAAAGTCCGTTTTGACTTTCCAAATGGGCAAAGCAAGAAGAAAATTGACATCATCCACACAGTGCACATTGTTCATAAGATGAAAGGCCCACCAGACTTATAAAACTAAACATAACCTTACCAGAGGATCCAACAATCATGTTTCTTGGTATTTACCCAGAGGAGTTGAGAACTATGTCCACACAGCAACATACATATAGGGGTTTACAGCAGCCTTGTTCATAATTGCCAGAACTCTGTAGCCACAAAGACGTCCTTTAGCAGATGACTGGATAAATAAATTTTAGTATATCCGGACAATGGAATATTACTCAGTGATATAAAGAAATGAGCTACTGAGTCATGAAAAGACTTGGAAAAAACTTAGCACATTGCTAAGTGAAATAAACCAATCTGAGATAGTTACATATTGAATGATTTTTTTAGCTATATGAGATTTTGGAGAAGGTAGAACTATGAAGACAATAAAAAGATTGGTGGTTTCCAGTGGGAAATAGTTAGAGATGAATAGGAAAAACACAGGATTTTTGGGAAATTAAGACTACTCTGGGTATTGTAATGGTTGAGCCATATCATACTATATTTGTCCAAACCCACTGAATGTACATTACAAAGTTAGGTAAACTATGGACTAAAGGTGACTGATGTGTTAATGTAGGTTCATCCTTGGTTAAAAAAGTAACATTCTGGTGAGTGACATTGATAGTGGAGGAGACTATGCATGTGTGGGCAGGGCATATTTGGGAAATCTCTGTACCTTTCCCTCAATTTATTGTAAAACTAAACTTGCTTTTAAAAATTGTCTTTAATAATAATTTTTAAAAAGTGATAGACTCCCTGCTCACACTGCTTAAGCTCTGACTCCTTCTCTAAAGCTTGCTTATCTCATCCACTTTGAATGCCTACATTGTTCTGTTATACTTAAAGATATCAAGATTAAATTGTTCAGGAAAAGAAGAGGAAGAAGAAGAAGTGAGAGCAGCAGGGTTTTCTCCTTAGGGGTGGTGGGCATTGTAAGGCTAATTGTAAGACATATAGGTAAATATAACAGAATAAGAATGATGAAAACAATCTTGAAAATGAACTAAGTTGTAGGCTTTACTGGCTATGAAAACTTACAATTAAGATTCTGTGATGTTTGGGCCAAGATAGGCAAATAGACTAATGGAATAGAATAAAGAAACTGGAAATAGATCTACACATGAATAGTTGATTGATGACAAAAGTAGTGCAATAGAGCAGTGGGGAAAAATGGTTTTGAATAGTGATTTTGAGTCTATTAATTGTCCATACACAATATGAATCTTGATCTTTATATCACATACTCATAAGTTTCAGTAACACTTCTATCTTTTTGTGGAAAGCATTTTCTTTATGGCCTTGAAGTAGGACAAGTTTTCTTAAATAAGATATAAAAAGATTCCTACCCATGAAGAGAAAGGAGAAATTGGAGCACCTTAAAATGAGTAATTTTGTTGATTAGAAAAACACCTTAGGAGAGTGAAAAGAGTGAATGGCAAGATATATTTACAATAAATAAAACCGAAAAGGGTCTGAGTTAGACTATATACTTAAAAAAAACTTAAGGGGCACCTGGGTGGCTCAGTCAGTTAAGTGTCCGGCTTTAGCTCAGGTCATGATCTCATGGTTCGTGGGTTTGAGCCCCATGTCAGGCTCTGTGCTGACAAGCTCAGAGCCTGGAGCCTGCTTCAGATTCTGTGTCTCCCTCTCTCTCTCTGACCCTCCCCTGCACACACTGTGTCCCTTGGTCTCTCAAAAATAAATAAATTTAAAAAACCACACACATACACAAAATTAAAAAAATTTAAAAATTAAAAAAAACTTAGAAATCATGAAGTAAATGACAGACAACCCAGTTTTAAAAAATGGGTAATATAATAGGAACTTAACAAATGGGAATATTCAAAGAGCTGATAAGCATATGAAAAGGTGCTTAACTCTACTAGTAATAGGGAAATATGAAATAATACCATGATGAGATACAACAAAAGTCTTAGAAAATAGATGGATGTTACTAGGTGTTGACACAATGTGGAGATCAGAAATGCTTATGCATTGCTGGTAAGAATATAAATTGGTACAACCCTTTAGAAAAGAGTTTGTTATTGTCTGTTCAAGTTGAATATATGCTTAATGTATAAATCATCAATTCCACTATGGGTAAATATCAAACGTGAATGTATAAACATACTACATAACAATTTAGGTAAACAACATACATACATACATACATAACATACATACATACATACAAGAAATAATAAAATCAGAAGGCATATACAAGAATGTCCATAGCTATTTGTAAGAGTTCCTCACTGCAAACAGCCTAAATGTCCATCAACAGTTGAGTGGGGATCAATGCAGTGTACTACATACATTGTAGTACTCTACAGCAGTGAATATTAACAAATGTATATTGCTACTTAAAACAATATGAATGAATCTCATAAACCTAATAATAAATGAGGGGAAAAAGCCAGAACCAAAAGAATATATACTGTTATTCCACTTACATAAAATGTAAAAACAGGTATACCTGATCTGTCACTTAAAGGTCAGGATAGTAATTCCCAAAGAAGGAAGTGAGGGAATAGCAATAGAAAAGAACATAATAGGGCCTTCTGGGGTGCTGGTTATATGCTTGACCTGGATGGTGGTTACATGCGTCATCAATTTGCACTTTTTAGAATGTTCACTATGCCTGGAAAATAATTAACTAAACAAAAAGATTAAATAACAGATTAGTCACAGTCAAATAAGGAATGGTGTATGTTTTGTAGGCATTGAAAAAAATGTATTCTGGAAGAGTGTTTTATAAGCAGATTAGACTCTATTAATTGATGCTGTTTTGAGTTCTTTATCTTTGCTGATTTTCTGTCTAATTGTTCCATAAATTGAGGATTGTTGAAGTCTTCAACTATAATTTAGTATTTATCAGTTTCTCCTTTCAGTTCTGTCAGTTTTTGCTTCATGTATTTTGCAGCTCTGCTATTTGCTGCATATCCATTTAGGATTATGACTCATCTAGGTCATTTTGGTGAACTGACCTTTTTATCATTATAAAATGATAAAATTCTTTCACATTTCTGATAATTTTCTTTGTTTTGAAGTCAATTTACACGATAATATAGCTATTTCTACTTTAAATAATATTGGTGTGATAATCTTTTTCTACCCTTTTAACCTGCCTATACTGTTATATTTGAAGTGATTTTTTGTGACAGCATATAGTTGGGTCATGTTTTTTAATCCATTCTGCTTGGTCTTTTAACTGCTATATTTCAATTATTTATTTTTAATGTAAGAGTAAATTAGAGATTAAATCTATTTTTTTCTTTTTTTCCTGCTGTCTCTGCTTTTTTTTGTTCTTGCCCCCTTGCCTCTCAGTGTGTTGCTTAAACATATTTTATAATTCCATTTTGATTGTCTATATGTTCTTGAGGGGTATATCTTTGTATAAGCTTTTTGGTGGTTACCGTAGATATTACATTATATTATATAAATATAATATATACAAAACATGTATATAACATCAATATCTACTAATGCCATGACCTTATCCGTTGGAGTAAAGCATAGAAACATTATTTCCTTTCATATTCTTTTCTGTCTCCTATCTATAATATCATTGACTCAAATACTTCCTGTATAAACATTTAGAATTGTATCAGACAGCATTATGATTTTGGCTTTTAACTATGAAATATAATTTAGAAAATTCCAGAGAATAAAGAGAGACTATTTTATTTATCTTTGTTTTTGCTTACCATGTTCTTGTTTACTTTCCTGATATTCCAAGTTTTGTCTTTTATTGTGTCCTTTCTGTTTAGAGAACTACCTTTAGATTTTGAAGGTGGGGGGATAACTGATTCTCTTAATTTTTTTTTTTTATCTGAGAATACCTTGATTTTCCTTTTATTCCTAAAATATGTAGTCTATACTGAGCAGGGATAAAACATTTAAACAATAAATATATTAGACAACTGGGTGGCTTAGTCAGTTAAGTGTGTGACTTTGACTCAGGTCATGATCTCACAGTTTGTGAGTTCAAGCCCTGTGTTGGACTCTGCACTGACACGTCAGAGCCTACAGCCTGCTTCAGATTGTGTGTCTCCCTTTATCTCTGCTCCATCTCTGCTTGTGCATGCTTGCTTTCTCTCTCTCTCTCAAAAATAAATAAACATTTATAAATTTTAAAAATGTATTATACAACTGAAAAAAATGAACATGTGCTACTTTGTTCTGGCATCCATGATTTCTGATTAATTATCTGCTGTTTTTTGAACTATTTTTATTTTCTAAGTAAAGTGACCTTTCTGCCTTGATGCTTTCAAGTATTTTTGTCTTGAATTTTCAGAAGTGTGGCTTTAATGTGTCTTCATGTGAATTTTTTGAGTTGATCTTGTTTGGTCTTGGTATAGATTATTAAATTTGTAGGTCTATGTCTTTTACCATCCTTAGAGTTTTTGGTCATTATTTTTCAAGTACTTTTTCAGTGCTTTCCTTCTATTTTTCTCAGACTCCCTATTTCATGAAAGTTGCTTTTTTTAATGTCCCACAGGCCCTTGAGGTGCTCTTCATATTTTTTTCCTTTGGCTACTTTCTGTTATTCAGATTATATTTCTCTTGTTCTATCTTCCAACGATTCTCCTCTATCCCTTTTATTCTGCTGTTGTGACCCTTCACTGTATTTTTTTTTTATCAATTTAACTTTTTAGTGCTAAAATTTCCATTTGGTTCTTCTGGATATCTTCTATTTCTTTGAAACTTGTTATGTCTTTGCTGAAGCTTTCTATTTTTTTCATTTGTTTCAAGTTTGTCCATAATGGCTTGTTGAAGCATATCTATAATGTCTACTTTAAAATCTTTGCCGGATAATTCTGAAGTACCTGGTATCTTGATGTTGGCATCCAATTATTATCTTTTTTTTCACTTGTTTTGAGATCTTCCTGCTTCTTATATGATGAGTGATTTTCTTTTTTTTTTTTATAGAAACCTGGACATGTTGTGTATTATGTTGAGACTCTGAACCTTTTTTAAACCTTCTATTGTTGCTGGCTTTTTCCTGATGTAACAGTGGTAGAGAAAGGGGGTGGGCACTGCCTTATGCTGTCAGGTGGGGGTGAAAATTAAAGTTTCCCATTTGACTTTTTTTGATCCCCATGGAGGGTGCTCCTCATTATTGCTGGGCAGCGGGATGATTTCTGGCTTCCCACTAGGTCTCTACTGATACTTCCTTGCCTTGTTCTTGCTTCTCACATGGCCTCTGCTGACCCTGATACTGGGAAGGGGTTAAGGTCCTGACTCTCTGTTAGACTTCCCTTGGCATTATGCCATTGGCAGAGGTGGTGTTGGTGGTGGGGATCTTGTTAATGCTGAGTAGGGTTGGGAGTCTTGGCTTCCCACATGGTCTCCACTGATGCAATCAGGGATAATTGTTCCTGCCCGTTGAGGATTGAAGTTCCAGCTTACTGCTCAGTCTTTTCTGATACCATCCTAGTGAGGGTGGTAGACTGGGAATCCTTACTAGAGCCTAGAAAGAGTGGAGGTCTAGGCTACTTGATCACATGAATGGAGTTGTGTTAACAGTTTTTTCTGTTGTGGTTGGCAGGAGTAGAATTGTTACTATCTAAAAGTTTTCTGCCTTGCTAGACTGGCCCTTTCCTGGTCTTTGGCTTAAAAGAGCTGGCTTTTTTTTTTTTTTTTTTTTTTTTTTGGAATTTTTAATTCTCTTACTGTTAGGATTCCCAGGCTGCTGGCATTTTCATCTCTGAGTCTGGAATATATGAAGCAAACAAACAACCTGGGGAATTCATTACCATATCATTTCTTGTTTCATGAGGTCCTTAGCTGGTCTGTTTTCTCTCTACCTTTTAGAATCTTTTTTACATGTGTTTTCTATATAAAGTCCCAATTCTTTAGGTCTACTTGAAAAAAGGAATAGGGATATGTTTGCTTACTTCATCTTCCTAGGAATCTGTTCAAATTATAATGTGAAATAAAAGGAAGAAAGAAATATCTCAATATAGGGCAAGCCCTCATGTTCCTGTAGTGGCATGAACATACATAGATGTAGAAAAGGGAAACACAACAGAATGTTCCTTCCCTTTATTTGAATAGTGAGTTAGCTTCCAAAGTCCTCAAAGTATCCAGTTATTTTTATAATTGGAAAAAATAATACACAAAAATAATTTCACATTTGTTTTAAAAATTATGCATGGTTTCTAAAACTGGACACTGTATTCTCTTATAAGTTTATAGAATATAAATAGGTAAATATGTCCTTGATGTCAAATACTGTGAAAGTACTAATCTCTAGAAAAATACCATGGGTTATCTTTGTATGTAATGAAAAGATACCATAAATATGGGGTTATTATTAAGAGCTCCTTTTTCCTGTTATGTTTCCATGATTTTCCCTCAAGTGACTTCTGAATAGAAAATGGGTGATAGTGTACCCAATTTCCTAAGTTATTAAATTGACAGTGAAAACATTCTTACCATCTTTAAGCTCTGTCAACACATACCTCACCTTTGTGACCCAGCAGACTATTAGTGAGATAAATCTGTTTTTAACCACTCTGCTAGTTAGAGAGTTCTAAGTGGGAACCACACTTCTTAGTTTCTATGTTTGGCTCTCTAACTCTAGCTGAATAAGACCTTCACCTTGACCCGTTCAGTTTCCCTTTCTGGAAGCTGTGGGTAATGACAGTCCATGTATGGAAGATGACTGGCCAAAAACGACCTTTATTTTAAAGATAACCTTTGGGAGATGACAAAATTAAGAATTTCTGCCATCCCTTCCAATATATCCAAAATTTGTTCTTGTTATTGAATCTAAAAATTCATGCAGCCCAAATAGTGTAATACACATTAAAACTTTTTAAAATCCCCACCCCCTTTTTTGTTTTTGTTCTTGAAGGCAGAATGCAGGATAGATCAAATCCTCTTTTGGAATGCTGTTCTTTTATATCTAATCAAGCTATTATGGATTGTTTATCTGCCATTTTGGATGAAAAATTAGAAATACTCAAGACTCATCTTTTTAGACATCTATGCTTCAAGTATTACAAGGCAGTTTGAGTGGTTATCTGGCCTACTTTCCCCCTCATCTGCAGTAGAAATCACCCATCATCTAATAGCAAAGCTAATTTATTCATGGACAGAAAAAAATTGCAAAGAGAAACTATTTTCTAACTGCCAGTTTCAAATTGAGTAGATCCTTCTGTTTGTTTTGGTAATTTAACTTCTCAAATATGCTCAATTGTTCTTCAGCATTTGGGCATTGTATTAGAGCCCATTTTATCCCCAGCTAAGTTAACATGTTCCAGGTTAGTTTCTTACTCTGAGCTATTGTAGAGAGGACCCCCTCTACTGCTCTGTTAATAATTGTTAACCTCGTGGATTGAAGATCCTGGCTACTTGTTGCTTATGTGCTCCCATTTCCTAGTGAGAAGAAGATGGAGCTACAAACTCCAAACTATACTCCTTGATGCTGTGGAATCTGAGTTGCCATATGTAAATAGAGACACAGCTAGGGAAAATTTGAGAAGAAATCTCTTCAGACTTACCCTCAATTAGCTGGAAGATGACCAACTTACATATGCCCTAAACTAGTAAAGTAACATCAGCAACTCTATTTTTCTCACCGTAGTCTGCTGCTAGAAGATGTCCCATGTAAATAGTGAGCAAGTATCATGTAAAGGGCACAGTATCAAGCAAGTATCATGTAAAGGGCACAGTGGAATTTTGATCATGTTAAGATGGTATTATGGCTAAGAGAACTGAGAATACATAAATCCTATTTTGTCAATTCCCACTTTTACCACGGGGTTACAGAAGGAACTTCACATAACAGAGGCAAAGAAAATGGGATTCAAAACTGTTTCTACTTAAGTTAGAATATGGTACCCCCATGGGAGGTAGCCTGCATGCCTGGGTTGGAGCAGTCAGCTCAGGCTCAAGGCTTAGCCTTTGCAAGGCCTCTATGCCTCCTAATTTCCAGTTGGCTGCTGGAGACAGAAAAGCACTTATGAGAAAGAGATGAGAAGACAGGGAGCAAGATGTTTGTGTGTGTTTCTAGCAATATAACCTTCAAAGTCTGGTCCATAGATCAGCAACATCAGAATCACCTCAAAGTTCATTAGAAAGGTGGACTCTAAGGCCTCACCCAAAAACTACTCAATCAAAATGTGCATTTTAAACAAGATTTCCATGTGCCTTGTATGCATGTTCATATTTAAGAAATCCTGTCGTAGGAGATAGGTCTGGGGTCAGGTTCCTCACTTCTACATACCTGTGTATATAGATACACCCTGTCTTCTGGCCAATCTACCCCAGATCTGATCAATTAGTTAGACCTGTCTACTATTGGGGATTATGGAGGAGTAAGGATAGGACAAAAATAGCTGAGACCTCCTGACTACATGTGAAAAATGCTGGTTCTATAAAGGTAAATTGATTTCTTTATTGCAAGATTTTCTCAGCCTGTTCATCTTGGCCTGCTCAGGCTGCTATAACAGGATGACATAGACTGGGTGGTTGAAAAAAGAGACACTTATCACAATTCTGGAGGCTGGAAATCAAAGATGAGGGGCAGCATAGGTAGGTTCTGGTGAGAGCTCTCTTCCTGGCTTGTAGACGACCACCTTCTTGCTGTGTCCTTATTGGGGGACAGAGAGATAGAAGGAAAGCTCCTTCCTGTTTGTTATAAGGAAAACTCATTCCATCATGAAGTCTCCACCCTG
>NC_043705.1:102932026-102933335 GCF_006229205.1 Suricata suricatta | reverse complement strand
TCAAACATTAAAAAAATTTTTAGTGTTTGTTTATTTTTTACAAGACAGAGAGATGGAGCATGAGCAGAGGAAGGTCAGAGAAAGAAGGAGAAACAGAATCTGAAGCAGGCTGTCAGCACAGAGCCCAACATGGGACTCGAACTCACGAACCACAAGATCATGACCCAAGCCAAAGTTGGGCACCTAACCAATGAACCATCCAGGCGCCCCAACACTGTACATTTTAGAATGACTTCTGTAAATATACTTGGGCTTCCCATGCAGGCTGACTTTGGGAAATTATGGTGATCAACTAATACCAAAATTACAATCTGTGCAACAGCTATATTTCTCAACAAAATTTGGCATCCTGGTTCATATGTTCATCAGTCTGTATTAAATAGGAAAATAATCACTGTTGGTGTAAGTCTGAAATCATTAATATTTTAAGGACCAGACTTTCGACCACATTAAATTCACCAAAAACAATGTTGTGTCTTCAAATCCAGGCATCTGGTCTTCCCTGGGAGAACCCTCTCTGAAATTGGGTGTTCAACACAAAGGTACTGTGCATATGCAAATTTAACATATGTAAATTCAATAATATATACTGAGAGAAAGAGACACATAACTATTTATATAGTAGGTATTCCACTAAACACATGTACCATCCACATTTTAGAATAGGAGACCTGAATGTGCTGTTTCCTCAGTCTTCATTACCACCCCGTCTTAAAATGTGAGCATCTCATTATGCTGAATGTGTTTCTAGTATGTAAAGAAACATGCTCTTCAAACTAGATGTTGTCCAGATACTTGAACTGGAACTTACCTAAAAAATGAAACAAAACAAAAAAAACAAAACAAACAAAAACCAGTGACAAGTGCCAGCACTAGAGGGTTAACACAAGCTATATGATACTTCTTGAATGATGGCAAGTCAGTCTAAAATATCAATACTTTGAACTTGTTTTCAAAGAAAATTCTGACTAAAATGCAGTCTTTGCTTTAGGCACTCATTCTGGTTTTTAACCTTCATGTAAGAAATCACTTCACTATGGATGACTTAACTTGGAAAATGTGCAAATTCAAAGTACATACAATTAAACAGATTCAATCTCATATAGGGATAGGAATGGAGGACTTCACTCTGTTTAACAAGAACAATGATTTCCCATAGAATAGCACTTTCCATAATGTGTTCTGTGAAATATCTACTGTTAATAGGCATTCCTTCAAAACAGATTTCTGAAATTTGAAAGATGTGAGGAATATCACATATTTTATTATCTTCTTATAAGACATAATGCAATGCTTATGTTGCTGTGGC
>NC_043705.1:102930616-102931926 GCF_006229205.1 Suricata suricatta | reverse complement strand
TCAAACATTAAAAAAATTTTTAGTGTTTGTTTATTTTTTACAAGACAGAGAGATGGAGCATGAGCAGAGGAAGGTCAGAGAAAGAAGGAGAAACAGAATCTGAAGCAGGCTGTCAGCACAGAGCCCAACGTGGGACTCGAACTCACGAACCACAAGATCATGACCCAAGCCAAAGTTGGGCACCTAACCAACTGAGCCATCCAGGCGCCCCAACACTGTACATTTTAGAATGACTTCTGTAAATATACTTGGGCTTCCCATGCAGGCTGACTTTGGGAAATTATGGTGATCAACTAATACCAAAATTACAATCTGTGCAACAGCTATATTTCTCAACAAAATTTGGCATCCTGGTTCATATGTTCATCAGTCTGTATTAAATAGGAAAATAATCACTGTTGGTGTAAGTCTGAAATCATTAATATTTTAAGGACCAGACTTTCGACCACATTAAATTCACCAAAAACAATGTTGTGTCTTCAAATCCAGGCATCTGGTCTTCCCTGGGAGAACCCTCTCTGAAATTGGGTGTTCAACACAAAGGTACTGTGCATATGCAAATTTAACATATGTAAATTCAATAATATATACTGAGAGAAAGAGACACATAACTATTTATATAGTAGGTATTCCACTAAACACATGTACCATCCACATTTTAGAATAGGAGACCTGAATGTACTGTTTCCTCAGTCTTCATTACCACCCCGTCTTAAAATGTGAGCATCTCATTATGCTGAATGTGTTTCTAGTATGTAAAGAAACATGCTCTTCAAACTAGATGTTGTCCAGATACTTGAACTGGAACTTACCTAAAAAATGAAACAAAACAAAAAAAACAAAACAAACAAAAACCAGTGACAAGTGCCAGCACTAGAGGGTTAACACAAGCTATATGAGACTTCTTGAATGATGGCAAGTCAGTCTAAAATATCAATACTTTGAACTTGTTTTCAAAGAAAATTCTGACTAAAATGCAGTCTTTGCTTTAGGCACTCATTCTGGTTTTTAACCTTCATGTAAGAAATCACTTCACTATGGATGACTTAACTTGGAAAATGTGCAAATTCAAAGTACATACAATTAAACAGATTCAATCTCATATAGGGATAGGAATGGAGGACTTCACTCTGTTTAACAAGAACAATGATTTCCCATAGAATAGCACTTTCCATAATGTGTTCTGTGCAATATCTACTGTTAATAGGCATTCCTTCAAAACAGATTTCTGAAATTTGAAAGATGTGAGGAATATCACATATTTTATTATCTTCTTATAAGACATAATGCAATGCTTATGTTGCTGTGGC
>NC_043705.1:102920894-102930516 GCF_006229205.1 Suricata suricatta | reverse complement strand
AAAGTTGGTGAAGGGGACCAAAAGATACAAACTTCTATTTATAAAATAAGTCAGGAGATATAACATACAGTATGCTGACTATAGCTTAATAATACTGTGTTTGCATACTTGAAAGTTGCTAAGAGAGTAGATCTTAAGATTATCATTGCAAGAAAAATCATTGTAACTCCATGGGATGATGGATGTTAACTAGATTTACTCTGATGATCATTTCACAATACATACAAATATTGCATGATTGCACTGTATACCTAAAGCTAATATAATTTGATATATCAGTTATACCTCATACAAAAAAGGACATAAGAATGCTAAATTATTATGCACCTAATAATTGAACTAAAAAATACATGAAACAAAACCTGTTAGAATTGCAAACAAAACCAGACAACTCACAATAATAATTTGAGATTTAAATATCATCTCAATACTTGGTAGACCAAATAGACTGAAATTACTAAGGAAAAAAAGTACTCTTGGGGCTCCTGGCTGGTTCAATCAGTGGGGCAAATAACTCTTGATCTCAGAATTTTGAGTCTGAGCCTCACGTTGGGTGTAGAGATTATTTAAAAATAAAATCTTAAAAAAATAACAAAAAAAAGTACTCTAAATAATCTTGACAGGATTGGTATTTACGGAATATTTTACTCCAAACAGCAAAATACACATCTCCTTTCCTAGGGCCCATAGAACCTCTACCAAATTAGACCTTATTCTGGGATACTAAGCAGGTATTACTACTTTAAAAAAGATTAACATTATACAAAATACATTCTTTAACCCCAATAGAATTAAATTAGAATCCAATAAAAGATATCTGGAAAATTCCCAAGTATTGGGAAACAATATAAGATACTTCTAAATAAGATGGGACAAAATAGAAAACTAAAGGGAAATGAGAAAGTACTGTGTAGAGGGAAAAACGCAACGTAGTACAATGTATCAAAAGTTGTAGGATACTTGCAAAGAAGTACTTAGAGAAAAATTTATAGTGCTAAATGATTTTATTAGGAAAGAAAGACCTTATATCAACTATTCAGCCTCCACATAAGGGAATAGATCTAGAAGAACAAACAAAATCCTAAGTAAATGGAAGGAAGGAAAATAATAAAGAGCAGAAAAGAAATCAATGAAATAGAATATAGACAAGCAACAAAGGAAGTTAATGAAACCAGTATCTACCTCTTTGAGATAACTGATTGTTTGAGAAGGTTGAGGGAATATCTAGTTTTTGTTCAGAGCTTTTTTTTCTTTCATGAAGGGGTATTAAATTTTTTTCTCTTCCATATCCTGTAATTTTTCCTTTGTAGATTATTGATATAGTGAATTATATTGATTGAATTTCCAAATGGCAAAAAATCTTACATTACTTGTAATGCAGAATTATTCTTAAACTGTGTCTGTCAGCCAGCTATTACTTAGCCCCAGTGGGCCATTGAATTTTAGGCCAAGAGAATAGAAAGTTACTTAGAGAAAATTTAATTCAACCCTATTAATTTATCGATTAATATAGATGTAGATTCCACATGATGGTAATGGTGCTGACACGAGAAGTGACTTGCTCTAGTCACATTGCTAAATAATCTGAGAGCTGGGATGAAGATTCTGATCTGCTAAACTCTCCATCTAGTGCGGTCAGTGAACTAATCATAACATATGTGTTGTAAACACACTACTGACCTAATTGGTAGGATTTCATAAACATGGAATAATAATGAGCTGAAACACTGTACAAAGGACCTTCATGAAAAAATGAATAAGAATAATCATGATGTTGAAGTTGCAGAGTAATGTTAGCAAGTCTAGCCGGACAAACTTGTTCCAAAGTTAAAAAAAGGTAGTTTGTGTGGGATTACCAAATAAAATATTGGTAATATTATAACAATCCTAGAAAAATAAACATCAAAAAGAAAATATTAAGATGATGATCTCAGCAACATAAGGTTATAGGTGATTTTTATTTTCTTTTTTTCCCTTATGGAAGTGTTTCCTAAAATGCCAATAATAGTATGAGACATTTGATATAAATAAAAATATTATTAGCTTAGAAGTTATGCTGATGGAATGAAGGAGCCAAGATAACAGAGGACAAAACTAGAGAACCATGCTCTTGGCCTCATTATAACAAGGAAATGCCAAACGTCCACCTTAAATTCCCCATGAGAGATTCTTGTGTATCTCTTTGAAATGAAACTAATTTTTCTTATGATCTTATTTGAGGTTAAAATGTCCTTATTGATTTATGTTTTAAAGGGCATGGTATGAACAAAGCGCCTCTTTGAAGGTGAAGAAGGTATTCTTCTTTATGTTTTCTTTATGCAATAGATAATCAATTTAGACTGGGAAATTCTGTGAGATGTAATCCTTCTAAAGCAAAATCATAACATACTGTGATAATCCCATGTAAATTTTTAACATGGTAGAAACCATGAGGTTGGCTTTTTATTTTTCATATCCCTCAGAGAGATGTCAGTACAATGCTCCTGAAACAATGGGTTGGGAAGAATTTTGAGGCACTCAGGAATGTGTTTGTAATTTTAAGACATAGTGGTCATGATTGTACTCTAAGATTAATGGTTGAATCCCCTTTACTGGTGTTTTGATGAAGGATGAAAAATACAGGTGTGTTATTATTATCCATACACAGTATTCTTATTGGTTCTGAAAGTATGGTAACCATGAAGGTCATTTGGGTCAGAGATTGAGTTTTGGACTACAGCCTCATTTTCAAAAGCATTTTGGATATGGACCACATTTGTTGTCTCTTCCACTGATAGGACTGCAAGCAGTATAAATCAATTCATGTAAATCTTTCCTTGAAACTACCCCTCCCCCAAATTACTATTGGTGCAAGAAAGAAAACTCTGGAAGGATAAATGTAGGTGAATCAGTAATGCAGAATTAACTGTAATACAGGACACGCTATAGTCCTAGTTTGAAAAGTAGTGAGATCAATTTGACCAATGGGATATGGGAAGACTTTTAAAGTGAATGAAAGTTGAGATAAGCTTTGGTGGATGGATAGAGCTTTACAGCTTGAAAATGCAGGATGGATCATCTAGGTTAGAGGAAATGAGTATAGTTCTCATTGTCTACCTTCTGGGTTTTTGCCCAAACTGACTTGTCCTTGAAGTCATCTTCATTATGAGTAGGCATCATTCTCTGAACTCTGAAGTCAGCCCTGCTCTTTTCAGAATGTGCTGAGAGTGTCCAGTTCTTCACTGTTTCTCCTGTCTACAGAAAGATGCTGTGCTACTCAGCTTTGTAATCTCACACATTCTAAGGTTACAATATTTGACTTATCTTTGAGCCACTATTTCTGATATTCTCTGCTGCCATTCCTAGGTCTTATCCATGGCCGCCCTCTGAACACTTTGCCCTTTACCTCTGTACTTGAGTCTCCTTTTGTCTTGCTCGCAGATCCAGTTACCATTACCTTCTTTCATATTCTTCCAAGTTCAGAATTGTTTCCTAGACTTCTAGTACTATAATTGTCATTTTTCTGAGCATTCTGTAGATGTCTCACTTCCTGATGCATGGGCATATGGCTCAGCTTTGCAGAATGTTCTTCATTGGCCCCACAGTCCTCTGTGCATTTACATAACTCATAGGGTTTTATCCCTTTTTTAAAAATGCATGATTCTCAATGGAAGGAGGAGGAAGAGGTGTTTTTGGTTTTGTTTTGCCTTTTAACAAGGTAAAACTAATTCATCACTATTTTTTTTATCATAACAAAACATAGTCATGTAGTTGATGACTTTAAGAATATCAATTTTATACTATGGAATATTTCTTAAAATTATAGAAGTTTAAGATTTTTTAAAACTTTGGCTGCCATAGTTTTATTTTTAAATTTGGAAAATAGTAGCAATTTATTCATTAAAAAATTAAAATTTGTAGCTCTGATAGTGCTAGAATTGGATTTAGGTCAGTTATTGGAAGCAATTTGTAAAACCTAAAATTTCAGTTAAAAGATCCCAGTAATAGGATAGTTGTTCCCTAGATGAAGACTGTAAAAAAAAAAGTCCTACACATTAAGAAGCCAAATAAAATCCTAGAGAATCCAAAATACCAATCTTATAATGTAGTTTTCCAAACCATGATAATAAAATAATTATTAAGAATACATTCCTTGTACTATTGGGAATGCAAACCAGTGCAGCCACTGAGGTAAATAGTATGGAATTTTCTCAAAAAGCTAAAAATAGAACTACCCTATGAGCCACCAATTACTATACAAGATATTTACCCACAGAATACTAATTCAGAGGAATACCTGTGCCGAATGTTTATAGCATTACACCCATGGAAACAGCTCAAGTGTCCATGGACTGATGAATGGATGAAGTAGATGTGGTTTGTGTGTGTGTATACACACATATGTGTGCGCATGCATGTGTGCACACACACACACACACACACACACACACAATGGGATACTAGCCATAAAAAAGAATGTGATCTTGCCACTTGCAATGGCATGAATGGGGTTAAAAGTATTATGCTAAGTGAAATAGTCAGAGGCAGACAAACTGCCTCTGATTTCACTCAGGTGTAATTTAAGAAACAAAACAAGTGAGCAAAGGGAATAAAAAAGAGAGGCAAACCAAGCAACAGACTCTTAACTGTAGAGAACAAACTGATGGTTGCCAGAGGGGTGGTGGGTGGCAGAGTGGGTTAAATAGGTGATGGGCATTTAGGACTGCACTTGCTGTAATGAGCATAGAGTATTGTATGGAAGGTTGAATCACTATATAGTACACTTGAAACTAATATTACACTGCATATTAACTCACTGGAATTTAAATAAAGACTTAAAGAATAAGACTACAAAGAAGATACATAGCCTTGGACCAGTCTGGAAACATTAAAAAGTGTCTCCTAAGTTTGAAGAAACAGTTTGCTCTTTCCAAAAAATGTAAGTGGCTTTACTTAACCTTTTAAATGAAAAAGGAGAACTTTTTAGCAACTGCAAAGAACAAGATGTTCTATTTTTTTTAAAGAAAAATACATTTCTAATTAATTCAAGAGCAGTAGGAGTTCACATTATTTTCTTTCTCTGCAACATTGCCTTTTATCATCATGAGAAATTTGTTGTGGTCTTTTACACATCCTCCAAAGGGTAGTCACCCAGCCTGGGACTAACAGTTTTCCCCAGCAGGAGGTATAGGATAGAATGTATACAGAATGGAATGTCAGCGTGTCTCCTGGGCCATTGCCCACCTGAGTTCATAGTAAGAGTATCTTGAAATCACAAACTGTTTAAGCATTCTGGAAATTCTAGAAAGGAACACTGTGGCTTGTTTAGAAATTTATGGCAGTGTAACCAACTGGAATCTAAACAAATACCCACTCACTTATTCGCTGGCTGAGTTGTCTCAGGTAAAACTTCACTTCTTGGGTCTCAGGTGATGCCAGATTTAGAAAGAACTCAATTTCAGTGCACTGGGAAAAACATCCCATCAGGAGTCCAGAGATCTATGGTTCCTGGCACCATGCAGATGGTTAAATGATCTAACATGAGGGTTTCCACTTTATCACCCGTGAACTATTTTTTTCTTCTTTTTTCTTTTTTTAAATGATCTTAACCTCAAAGAGTTGTTAGGAAAGTCAGATTTACAATTTGTGTTGTGCACAGGTCTTGTGGTCAAATCCTTATTTATCTAGTAGACAAATATTTATGGACAACTCCTATATATTAGGCATTCTGCTAATTCATGATTAAGAGTCCCTTGTAGAGCTTGCAACATAGTAGAGGATACAGAAAGAGAAACATTGGACCAGCAAGTAGGTGTATCATTGCGAAGTGTGAGAGGACCAAATAGAAAAGAGTAAGGTTTGCTGAGAGAATACTGGGGAGAAAATCTACTTTAGATGGATTGTCAGGGAGTGGTAGGGAGGTAGGCTGGATTTGTCTCTAAGTGTGTGAATTTCAGGCTAGCCAAAACTTATTTTAAATAATTGGTTGGAGAATGGCTGTGAAACTCAGCAGAAAATGTATCTGAAGTAGGCACATATCTCATCTACCAACTCGTGTAAGAGACGTAATATTCTCTTGTTTTCTGTGAGTGAATTTACTTTGTTTTGTGCCGGAGGGTAAAGGGAGTAAAGTTTAATCTCGGTGAGTCTGAGGTCTCTCCTCTTTCTGTAGGATTTTAAAACAAAGCCAGGGCAGGTATTCCTAGAGCACTAATGTGTTCATAAAGCATTGGGAGTATATCATCATTATTTAGACACTGTTGGGGTGCCTGTGTACCTGCTAATCTTCAGTTCGTTCCTTGTTCTTACCACATAGCCTCTTCGAAGCCACAGCCTCACTGGCCCATGCTCCTATGGCTTTGAGGTGCTTATTGGGATGGGAGCAACCCTTCCATGGCCCTGGAGGCCGTGGAAGACTCTGCCTCTGTTAGAGGATTGCATCCTGTACTCCTTTCCGAGGAGATTTTGCCTGGGCTGAGGTAGAGGTGGGAAGAAGCAGAGGGAAGGAGGGGAGTCTTGGAGTCCATTTGCATCTGAGCCTCCCTCCTGTGCTTTGCTTTATCATTCCCCTCCTCCCTTGACTCGCGGTAATCTTTAGTCTCAGGATGCATGGGAGCTTTTCCTCTCATTCACTTCATCTTCTTCAAAATATTTTGCAAATGACCCGCTTAAATGTTTTAAAATTTATTAAACTTTTTAAAATGTAAGAGCCAAAAGATAAGAGCATTTTTTTGTTCTGTCACCTCTCCTCTGTAGCAGTGAATTTCTCTGCCATTTGAAGAGAATTACCTACCCAACAGCCATTCTCCTTTGATGGCAAAGCCCCAGTTTAGGGAGGAGGGTGTGCAGTTATTTCTAGAGAGTGTATTGTAAGCCCTGAGAGAGTGAATGGAGTAACTGCTGATACATCGGTGATATGCTGGTCTCAAGGCTGTTGCATGTGCAGCACTATGAGAACAGAGCCCCATGATCTCCCAGGAGCCAGGGAGGGAGCAGACCCACTGTAATTGCTTAGCAGTCCTTGAAACTGCGCATCTTCCCTACCGGCTTTCCCGTAAACACCAGATGTTTGTTTGGTCTGTGTCTGGAGGCTCTTTGTATTTTCCTCATTCTTTGATGTTTATACCTGATGAACATGAAATAAAGACCATGTGCAGTTTGCTGCTGCTGCTGTTTCACTGGCAGAGGCAGGCCTGCATGTCTGCTCAGTCCAAGTGCCTGAGAGCTTTTTCTTCAATGCACGGCTGTAGGAGGGGGATTTACCTGTGTCCTATAATGACTGGAAGCCTCAGCCACGTCCAGGCCAGTCATGGCCCCAATTCCTTGCCAGTGACTGGTTTAAGTATAGACAGATGAGGCAACCCCGACCAATGAGATACAAGAGGACATCTGCTGGAGGGTTCTGGAAAAGGTTTCCCTATTTAAGATGGAAAGAGTTTGGGGCACCTGGGTGGCTCAGTCGGTTAAACATCGGCTTCCAGCTTCAGCTCAGGTCATGATCTCAGGGTTTGTGGGTTCGAGCCCTGAGTTGGGCTCTGTGCTGACAGCTCGGAGCCTGCTTTGGATTCTGTGTCTCCCTCTCTCTCTGACCTCCCCTGCTCACGCTGTCTCTCAAAAATAAATAAAAAACTTAAAAAAAACATGGAAAGAGTTTGGGTCCCTAACAATCCTGATGAGTCACTGGGTTAATTAACCTACAACATTTTAACTCCATATTTCTAACTAGTATTATTTAATGTTAATATGAGATAAGAAATCCCTTATTGTTTAATTTGGGCTACTCTGGGTTTTCTGTTATTTGGAGTCAAAGCATTGTAATTAATGGGGAGGGCAAATATTACAAGGACGTGCAGGGCAAGAAATCTGATAGTATAAAATCTGCTAATATCATTCACAGTAGTGACGGAGAAAAGGATTCAGGGACTGTTTCCGGTAACTGGAAAGAAATAGTAGGTACTCACTAAGAAAGCCTGTTCTCCAACACTAGAGGACCATTTTTTTCCTCCTTACTCATGACTCATGACCTATATATAGTCTGTATATGTATTCCCCCCTTTCTTTCATGCATATATCCAAATATTAATAATTTACTATATAACAGTTAGTTGAAAAGTATATAGTCTTAAATTACTCATGCTTAGACCTATGTACTGTACCTTTATTGTGCTGGTAATAGTTCTTAAAGCTCATGGTTGCATTGACCATGCTTTTGAGCATGTAAGACAGAAGGAGGTCTCCATCCTGGGATGGCAGATGTGTATCATCTGAACGGGAGCAGAATATGTCACCATTTGGCCTAAGGATTATTTTGAGCTGAAGACAATTGAGAAGAAGCAGATAAATGAAAAGTTCTCTCTCTCCCACTATTTGCCTAAAGAAATGACGTAAATTTGTAAAGGTGTCCATCCTCCCCTTTGTGCTAGAAAGTTTAGAAGTCGATCACTGGAGACAACTCTAGACCCTTATCAGTCCAGCTACAGCATGAGAGGAATGTACATCACCTTGCTAAAACTAGCCATTAGTTTCCTTTAGTTCCCTCATATATTTGCCTTCCCATACTTTGCAACCCCTAGAAGTTCAAACTCCTTTTCCTTTGTCTTGACACTTCTCTAAAAATTTATTGTTCTTTGGTTAAGATGTTATATAAGCCCAAGTTCTACCTACCCCTTTGAGTTATTCATCACAGTACGCTCCCTGTGTAAGCCTGTTAATAAACTTGGGTTTGCTATTCTCTTATTAATCTGTCTTTTGTCAGTCTAATATATAGGGCCCCAGCCGGAGAACCTAAGATGGGTAGAGGAGAAAGGACTTTTTCTCACTCATATGTGCATACTGTCATTCCTGTTCCCTACACCAAGCCTGTGGAGGGCATTACTAATCCATCACAGCATTCTCTCCTCTTGACATTGAAAGTATCAGTGTTCTGATAGTAATTTTCCAGAGAAAGGAAACACAATTAGCTTTCTGACCTAAGTATATAGGACCATAGTCAGAAATAAGGCTCAGCTCCAAGCTAGTAACAGTAAAAGGGCCAGGAAAGTGGGAAGTCCAGCACTGAACTGTACAACCAAGGGCAATGAAACTGATGTGGACAATGTCATGTCTTAGACCATTTGAACTTAGTTGGCAAGTCTACCAGCCTTCTAGAGATAAGCTATCAAGACACTGAGGTATTTAGTAAAAATTCACTATATCCTTATCTTGAGGTCTCCTCCACCCCCATTTCAATTGAGAAACAAAAAAAATGACATTGTCTGTCATCACTAGGCACAGATTTTCTGCAGCAGCCATATAGCCTGAAAAACAATTACATTCTTTTATTTCTCTTCTCTCCTGGCAATGTATTTGGATACAGTAACATTGTGCTTTGGGAAGAGCAGGATCACAGCACTGGGCAATGCTTTTATTTTTCTCCTCCTCCTCTTTTTTTTTTTTTTTTCCTGAAGTATAATTAACATACAGTGTTACATTAGTTTCAGGTTTACAGCATACAGATTCAACAATTCATTACTCAGTGCTCATCACCATAACTACTGATAATTGTCTTCATTTGTTTCACCTTTCTCTCCACCAAGCTCCCCTCTGGCAACCAACAGTTTATTCTCTGTATTCAAGAGTCTGGTATTTTGTCTCTCTTTTTTTT
>NC_043705.1:102884909-102920794 GCF_006229205.1 Suricata suricatta | reverse complement strand
AGACTCTTGACATGATGAAGCCCCAGCAGAAGTTGGGGTTCTGATTTGTCAACGTTTTGCCTATTTGGCCAGGCCATCCTGGAGAGATGAGTGCATTCTCCAGACACTCTCTTGCCTCCAATAGCCTGGGCAGAGAAGCAAGGGGTTTTCCGTGGGCAAGGATTAACAGTGTAGCTGGAGGGTATCCTTCAGCCATTTATTTCCTCATTCCTAGACTGTTCAAATGTTGGAAAGCCAGTGTGGAACCAGAAGTAATGCTTTGGAGTCCAAAGCACATCCCATTTCTTTCCCTCTGTAATCTCAGGTCTGCCTTAAAATAGCCTCAGTTTCATTTTGGGAAGTACCATCCAGACCTGTGATGGTACAAGTTTTAGGTGTGTTTTTAGTCTCTTTTACCCGTAATTTGAACACACTTCTTCAGCTCTTCTTTGCAAATGTAGACTCCTGTCCAGATTTAGGTAGTTCAGATAATTGTCCTGGAAGCTTGTTTTGGTAGTGAGTTGCTCTTTGGATGTCAGATATGGGTGGGTGAGGGTGGAATGCTGTTTGGAACAGTAGTAAATTGTATATGGCCCTCATATATTCTTTGTCAGGAGCACCCAGAGACATTTTGTGCCTTTACAGACTCCCATGGGACACAATTTGTCTGAAAGACAGTGGTTTGGCAGGTAAAGCATTTGAAGTTTTCATTCATTCTTTTATTTTTAAACATGATTTATTGTCAAGTTAGCTAACATACAGTGGATACAGTGTGCTCTTGGTTTTGAGAGTTGATTTCCATTATTCACCACTTACAAGTAACACTCAGTGTCCATCCCAATGGTGTCCTCTTCAATGCCCATCATCCATTTTCCCTTCTCCCCACCCCCCCACAACAATCCTCAGTTTGTTTTCTGTATTTAAGAGTCTCTTATGGTTTGCCTCCTTCACTGTTTGTAACTTTCCCCCCCCTTCCCTTCTCCCATGGTCTTCTGTTAAGTTTCTCACGTTCCACATATAAGTTAAAACATATGATATCTGTGTTACTTGTTTTGCCCACATTGTTGCAAAAGGCAAGATTTCATTCTTTTTCATTTCTGAATAGTATTCCATTGCACATGTGTGTGTGTGTGTGTGTATAAAAGATATATGTGTGTGTATAAAATATTTGTATATGCACACACACACACACACACACACACAAACACACACCCACATCTTCTTTATTCAGTCATCAGGTGATGGACAGTTGGGCTCTTTCCATAATTTGGCTGTTGTTAATAGTGCTGCTATAAGCATTGGTGTACATGTGCCCCTATGAATCAGCACTCCTGTGTTCTTTGGATCAATTTCTAGTAAAGCTCTTTCTGGGTTGTAGGGTAATCTTTTAAGTTTTTGAGGCACCAAGAGTGAAAGAGGGCTCCCCTTTATCCATATCCTTGCCAACATCTGTTGTTTCCTGAATTGTTCATTTTATCCATTCTCATTGGTGTGAGGCAGCATCTCAATGTGGTTTTGATTTGTATTTCCCTGATGATGAGTGATGTTAAGCATCTTTCCATGTATCGTTTAGCACCAAAATACCTAGCAATAAACCTAACCAAACAAGTAAAAGATCTGTATGCTGAAAACCATAGAGAACTTATGAAATAAGTTGGAGAAGATACAGAGAAATGGAAAAAAATTCCATACTCATGGATTGGAAAAACAAATATTGTTAAAACATTGATACTACCCAAAGAAGTCTACACATTCAGTGCAATCCCAATCAAAATAACACTGACATTCTTCTCAGAACTGGAACAAACAATCCTAAAATGTTTATGGAACCAAAAAAGAGCCTGAATAGCTAAAGTAATATTGAAAAAGAAAATCACAGCTGGAGGCATCACAATCCCAGACTTTAGCCTATACTATAAAGGTATAATCATCAATAAAGTATGGTATTGACACAAAAATAGACACATGGACCAATGGAATAGAATAGAGAGCCCAGATCTAGACCCACAAATGTATGTCCAGCTAATTCTTGACAAAGCAGGAAAGAGTATCCAATGGAAAAAAGACAGTCTCTTTAGCAAATGGTGCTGGAGGAACTGGACAGCAACATGCAGAAGACTCCTTTCTTATACCAAACACAAAAATAAAGTCAAAATGGATGAAGGACCTGAATGTGAGACAGGAAACCATCAAAAGCCTAGAAAAGATAGTAGGAAACAGCCTCCTTGACCTCAACTACAGCAGTTTCTTACTCGATACATCCCCAAAGGCAAGGGGAAAAAAAAGTCAAAATGAACTATTGGAACCTCATCAAGAGAAAAAACTTCTGCACAGCAAAGGAAACAATCAACAAAACTAGAAGGCAACCAGTGGAATGGGAGAAGATATTTGCAAATGCCATATTTTATAAAGCATTAGCAGACAAAATTTATAAAGAACTTACCAAACTCAATACCCCAAAAAACAAATTATTCAGTGAAGAAATAGGCAAAAGACATGAATAGACACTTTTCTAAAGAAGACATCCAGATGGACAACAGACACATGAAGTTTTAATTCTTATTACTACCTATTTTAACTCTGTAGCCAGGGCTGGTTTTTGGCTTAAGAAGAGAAGGTGTTTGCCTAGTAAGTGACCCTTTTTAAAATCTGGAAATAGGCCTGCCATATATCTGCCAATCTGTCTAAAAATCCCCACTACTTTGTGTACACATGACTCTCTTAAAAAACAGAATTGCAGGTGTGATGAGTAGGAAGCACTGTGATCAGATGATCCTGACTTTCCCACCTACGGACGAGATCTTAGCCATGTCATTTTTCATGTCATGGGTTTCACTTTCCACATGTGTAGAAGGTGGGAGCTGGCATCTTCCCAGCTTGGCAGTCAGTTACTGTATGATTCCATCTAAGCTCAAGGCTTGCTCTCTCTTGAAGCCCTTCCTAGTCATTCCACCTCTTAGTGATCTTTTCTCCTTCGATATCTGTGCTGTTTCATTCAGTTCTTGGTCATTTGCATTGCTTTCTGTATTTTCAGTGTAAGTAAGTACACTCAACAAAGTCATATGCTCTTTAAGGGCAGGAAATATATTTCTTCTGCCTCCTAAAGCATCACTGCATAATTGTGGGTTGATAAAGGTACTTTTCTGGAATTGTTCATATAAATAGCCCCCATTATTGTCTATTTCATAAGAACACTGTAATAATATAATAATTCTGGATATCCTGTGAGGTTAACATAGTCAAGTCTCAGTTTTTCAAGTTAATAACAGTGATGGTATGTACAAGACAGTAGTGCTTAACAGTTTCCAAAAAATTTTTTTACATTCATTACTTTTTTTTTTAGTTCATTTACTTTGAGAGAGACAAAGAGTGGGGGAGGGGCAGAGAGAGAGAGGGAGAGAGAGAATCGCAAGCTGGTTCCATGCTGTCAGTGCAAACTCTAATGTGGGGCTCCAGTTCACAAACTGTGAGATTATGTACTGAGACAAAGTCAGATGCTTAATCAACAGAGCTACCCAGGTGCCCCATTCATTATTTCATTTTAATACTTCTCAAAAACTCTGTGATGTAGGTAAATAGTATTGACATGGATATCTCCATTTTATACATGATAAAATTTGAATTAAGTTTATTTAATATCATGTAGGTATTTACTAGTAGATATGGGTCTGGCATCCAGGTATGCCCAACCCAAGTTTAATGTTTTTGGCTTTCATGTTTCTTGTGAATTATAAAAGTCAATTATATGTATTACAATAAAAGGGACTAACATAAGGAATATGAAAGGGAGAGGCACAGTATTGCTTTCAGCTTTAAGGCCTCAGATTCTGGGCTCTTAATAAAGATTTGGGATTAATTCTCCAATCTAGTTGTCACTAATTGCAAATTGTGTGACCTCAGGCGGTTTAAACTTTCTGGTCCTGACCTCCCATCCTTAAAATGAAGATTACAGTAATACCACTCCAAAGAATTCTGAGAATTAAATAATGCACGTGAATAATTTAAATGGCCTGGCACATACATAGTGGTGTTTCATAGCTATTAACTATCATGAGTGTCACTACATGACATTAGATCGTTAGGCAGAGTAGCCTTGGATAATTACATTTGTGAAAGAGATTTGTTCTTCTTATGCCATCAATATTTTTGATTCTTTGAGTTATCCTAAATTGGCTAAGTCAGGCCCTTCTAGAACTGTTGTTATTATGAACGTGACTAACTGTGGGACACAGATTCTAGTTAGAGGCAGAGAGAACTAATGGAAGACATTCCTGGTGAATTCATTCCTAGTTTGTTTTCCCAGTGCTTCCCAAACTACTTCTAGTGATCAGGTTTTTTTTGTTTGTTTGTTTTTGTTTTTGTTAATTTTCATTTGTTTGAGACTGATACTTCAGCAAAATACAATTAAAATATTGAGGCAATGTTAACTTGATAAAAATGTTTTTCAGTGCTTACTCTCAGTTTTTATTTTGATGTCACTGTGGACAGACCAGGGACTATATCTGGAAAGGCACTGGTCCACGCAGAGTCCTTCCAAGCTTGCCTCTCCATGGCCAGGGTATAGCTGGTCTCGTGTTGGAGTACTCCCCAAACTCAGAAGACAAACTCAGTTTGCAGTGCAGTTTTAGAGTAGAAAGTGCTTTGCTCTTCCATCTAGCTCAAGAAAGCATGCAGCTTGATTACTTAGTCTCTAATTTAGAAAATGGAGGTGACAAAAAATTAGTGAAATGATGGGAGAGCTGTTTATGTGAAGCCAGATGAGGCCAACTGTACTGGGAAGAATGAAGGAGTATCAGTATTAGTTTCATCAAGGATTTGGCAGGATGGTAGATAGACAATCTTTCACCTCTTCTTATATTGTGGCAAAAAGCAATTTTCATTTGTTTACTTTATTCATTCAACAAATATTTAGTGCCTTCCTAGGATTTTTTTTAATGCATTAAAGATATAGGAATAAACAAAGCACCCAATTACTACCTCTTGGGGAAAACAAACAATTAAATGTGTATTTGCAGTCAAGAGTGATACTATGGAGCGCTTATTAAGGAAGTCTGTTTCTGAGGTCAAAGAAAGGTTTTCTTCAGAAGACTTATCCAGATATATAAGCAAAAACTGCCTATGAAGAGGAAACAGCATATGCAAAAACCCTGAAGTATAAGAGAGAGCGGTGTTTTTAAGAATCTGAAGATGCCCAGGGTAGCTGGAGAAAAGAGGGGGGTGCTTTGAGATGTGACAGAGGATATAAAAATTATTCGTGAAGAGCCTTGTGAACCATGGGCTTGGTCCATTACCCTGAGAACATAGGAGCTCAGCAAAGGGCTCAGAACAGGAGTAAAAAGTGGAATAATGAGATTTGTGTGTAGAAGTATTACTTTGCCTTTTGTGTAGAGAATTTGGAGTCTTTGAGTCCCATCAGGTGATCAGTGACAAGATCTGAGCTAAGATGGGAGTGGTCAAGGTGGAGAGAAAGAGATTGAGCATAAATATGCAGGATTTGAATGTATAGCTTGTGGGGCATGAGGAAAAGGGAGCACAGGACGATAGCTTTTACATTTCTTGGTTGTGCAGTTGGATGAATGCTGATGCCATTCGCAGAAAGAGACCCCAAGTCAGTGTGTGTGTTTTGGGGTGGGTAAGAGGTTTGGTTGGAAGTTGAGTTCCACTTTTGCAATATTGGCTCTGAGGTGGGAAATCTCAGGGGAGATATCCAGAAAGCACTTCTGTTTTTCTTGTTTTTCTGTGCAATGCATAGCAATCTCACACAGGCATTTCCACAGACCAGAGGTATTCCAAAATAGGAAGCAGGCAGGCCATGAAGATATGTGGCATCAAAGTGGTGTGTAGGTGAGTATTTGCTAACTACTAAGGTTGACCTTGTCAAGCACATACATATAGTGGACACAGAAGACATAGTTCCCGTCCCATAACAATATCACTCAGAGTCAGATAACTCCTGCCATCGAACTGTCAATTTGGTAAGGTTCCATCTCTTTTGGTGAGTGACTTTCTTTTACTAGGGGTGACAAACTGCTAGTCATTTGATTGACCTTGATTGTAAGTAGACCTTGTCAGCCTCACTGTGGTGAGAACTTGACTTAGAGCTCTGGCTTAGAAGACCATCAAAAGCCTACAAATGAGAGACACATCTGTGTGAGTGATTGTTTGATCTCCCACCTTGCCTGACGGCTGACTCCTTCATGGACTGTTTGTTCTTGAATCCTGGGCTGGCAGAGCAATTCACGATTGCAAAGACTTCCAAACATTACTGCTTGTAAATCAGTTCCTTGCTAAGGAAATTCAGTCATTACCTTCATTTAACCTATGAGAAAACCAAGAAAGAAAACACACAAGAAGAGGCCAACACAGAGAGACAGGCAGGCAGGCCAACACACGTGTGGGCAGAGTGGGCAGACTGGACAGACGGGCTGAAGAATCTATGTCAGGCTGGGCAACCTGAGCCAAGATGCCCGAACTAATGGAATGTATGTTCTGTTTCTTTTTATTTTGTGACTTTGTTGATGTTCCCCTCAACCTCTTTTCCTGGAGGTTTATTACCTGGGTCATTTCACATATATTTTTTTCCCCTCTCCCTATTCTTCAAAATGAGCTTTCTTCCTCTGTCAGAGCCTGTCTGCCCTGTGTGCTACTCCTGTAGCTTCATGCCAGTGGAGTATAGCTGATCACCTAAACCATTTCAGGATTGGGTGTTTTATCTGATGATCCCTCAAAGATCATTTCTTTTTCATCCTAAAGAAATCTTCAAATGTTAAAGAGGAAATAATGGGTGTTTGCCAGGCTTCCCTCAGCAGAGGAAATAATATTGAATGGGGAATTTTCCTGTCAGGTGAAGTTGATCAAAAGAACTTCTAAAAGGAAAAAAAAGAAAAGGTATTATTACCGATAAAATTAATAATACAATCTTCTTAAAACTTAGTACATACAAGGTGAAAAATACCAAATATAATTTTTTCTGTATTTTCATTTTTATTTCTCACAATAGTTTTGTATTTTTATTTGCATTTTAAAGCTACTTTATTGAGGCATAGATGACATATAAAAGGTTACTTTAGGTGTACAAACCGATGAATGTTGAGATAAGTAACATGTGAAACAATCACCACAATCAATGGCATAAATGGATTCATCACCTCCAAAAGTATGATTTTTGGAGGTTTAAGTAACATGGTGTGCTCGCTCTGTAATTGAGATTTTATGTCTCCCTAATTTCCCTTAGTGTTTTAAGTAAGATTTCCCATGTTATTACAGGCTCCTGAAGAATATGACAGTTAATATACTTTATGTAGAAAGTTCTGGTTGGACTTAATTTAGCTTAAAATTCCTCAACTGTTGTACAGTGATTGTTATGGTTGTTTCTACTTTTCCTTGATAAATAACACTGCAGTGCAAATCTCTAAAGAATAGATGTTACTTTTTATTTTTGCTAGTAGTTTTTCACTCATAACAAAATAATAGTATCTGAGCCTCTGATCTCAGATTGTCTCCAAGTCTTTATAAAGTCCTATATGACAAAAGATTTTTTTCCTTTTTCTTCCTGGGAAAATGCTCCCTATCCTTCATGATGTGGCTCAAATGCCATCATCTGTGAAGCTCTTCTGTGTCAGACATGACTCCTAATTCCCTTCTATGACTCACCCAGGGCTTTGTTGGGCCACTAATCACAAAATCACATTGAAGTGACTTAGCTCAAAACTCATTTCCAGGAAAGTTCCTCATGTTCTCCCCTGTCCAGATCATTCCCTCTAAGTGTTCTGATGGCAGCTCCAGAGTTAATCCTTCAGCACCTAACTAATGAGGTGATGGTTTTCATGCTTGTCTCCTTCACTGGGAAGCAAGTAGACTATTTCACTCATGTTCACAAGCTGTCCTCAGAGCTTCACACCTAGTCAGTGTTCAGCAGCCCTCTGCTCAATGAATGAGAGGGTGGACGGATGAATGCTTTTTCTAATATATTTTAAATGTGAAAGTCTCTAGAGAGGAATAAAATATAAAGAATTAGTTATCTCTACTTAGAGCAATATTTACATTCTTACTTAATCTAGGCCAGCTTTATATTCAGCATACCTTGAGGGCCTATGATAAGCCAGGCACTGTGCAAGCTTTTTAACATGCTTTATCTCGTTTAAACCTAACATTGGCTTTATGGGGTGGGTACCGCTAAGCCTTCCTCCGAATTAGACAAAGAGAGGTTATGTAACTTGTCCAAGGTCACACAAACAGTAAGTGGGTAGGGTCTAGGATTTGTCTGATTGAATTTAAGCTTTCAGCCACTAGTGATTTCACCTGGAAAGTTTTTTTCTGAAACTGGACTGTTACCTATCTCCTTATAACCTCTCCCTCAATGGAAGTAGGCTCCCCTCTTGCACTGTGGGCAAACAGGCAGTGCTTTCTTCTTCACCATAACTCTCCTCAGCATAGAAAGGTGTATTCTCTGCTCAAATATTTCTCCCTCCAGGCTTAATCATTTCCAGGTCCTTCAAACAAGGACTTGAAAGAAGTCCTATAAATTTTCCAATCCTTGTTTGGTGCTCTGTTTTTTTTTTTTTTTACTTGGGCTCTTCTGCTTTCCCAAGGAGAATCAGTCACTTCCTATTCCTGGTAGACAGAGAGGTGAAGGGCAGGAAAAGAAAGTGACTTAAAAAAAAAGCACATGATCTCTTGTTCTCTTAAGAGAGGCGGCATGCATAGTGATTAAGGTCATGGACCCGGGACCCGGGGGCTTGGGCTCCAATCTTAGCTCTGCCTCTCACTGGCTATGTGGGCTTGGAAAAGTGCATGCATTCTAAATCAGTTGATTTAATTCCTGGACAGCAGAGTGCACTGTAGCTAGCATATTGGGTATCACCCCCGAGTCATCTTCTTGCAGCCCAGATAGGTTATGGTCTCCCAACATCCCTAGAGAAATTTAATGAGCACATTCTATGCTCCCACTACTCTTCTACTTTGTCTGGGGACACCTGGGTGGCTCAGCAAGTTAAGAATCTTTTTCTTTATCTCAGCTCAGGTCTTGGTCTCAGTCATGTATTTAAGTGCTGGATTGGGCTCCATGCTCAGCATGGAGCCTAGTTTAAAAAAATAAATAAAAAATAAAAATAAATAAATACTTTACCTATACTGACTCATTTAATCCCCACAGCAACCCTATGAGGTGGATTCTGTTATTACGCATCCTTGATTGATGTAGCTGAGACTGTCGGCCCAAGCTCCTGAAGCTGGTAAGTAGAGGACCATATACTCCAGCTGCAGAGATTGCACTCCTAATCACTCTGCTTTCCTGCCTCAACTTCACAAACCCCTCCTTAGGGAACTTTACCACCTGCACACATGAGCCACTCACCTTATATTTTTGCATTTCAAGTGATTTGACTCCTCTGACAAACTCTTATCTTCCGGCCAGTCATCGCCGTCCTTGCCTGCCCTCCGTTACGAGGTTATTAAAATGGGAGTACGGCTCACAGTGATTGATGGCCTGAATGCTGATCATTCCCTACTTCTCCTGGCTCACAGTAAATATTTACTTTTTGTTACACAAGAACAATGAGGTTTCATACAGGAGATGGATGTTGAGTGTATATACATAATATTATGCTTGTCTCAGTCTTTTGAACACTCAACTCTCATTTCCCTGGCTTACTCTGCGAAGGGAGGGCTCTGCAGGTGAGTTGTTTGACTTTTCAGAGGACATTCTGGAGGTTTGCAAGCTGGATGGATTTGTTGGTCCCTCCTGCCCTCCCTCCCTACCCTGTCACTGAAAGGCTAGAAATGCAGTCTAGTAATTTAAGATCCGGTCAGGAGCCATCAGTTACACACGTATGGTTTCATTATATACCTAATGTTGTCCCTTACATTGATTCACATTATAAACATAGGTACTTAGCTCTGCCCTAAGCAGTAATGTCCCCAAATCATGGAGGCAATATGCTAATTTAATAATACATATTATAATACCTATGTAACTGTTAAAATATGAAGTGTTTCTTCGTGTCCTTGTGGCTGTGTCTCACTAGGACTAGTTGACAGGTGACTTGCGTACCACTTGCAGCTCTGCCATCTCCTTACTCTGTGACCCTGTGTAGGTCATGGCTCTCCATTTGTAAAATGTGGTGGGCTTTTAATACTCCATCTTTCTACCCTCAGTTTTCTCTCTCCAGCTTGAGGTAATGTTTATAACAGGAAGGCAAAAAGAGTTCATGTAGGCAGACAGGTTAATCTAAAAATGTTTCTCACTTACATGAAGGCAGTTTCCAATCTTTACCTTGAAAGTAGGTTGGTAGTTCTTGTCATTCATCTATTATTGCTACTCAGGAAATGCATGAGGGACGATGAAGCTGCTGAGAGCTTCTGGGATGTAGTGAGAATAGAGTCCAAGTGGAGGGGTAGGGGAAGGGGGGCGCAGAGAGAGCCCAGCTGTGAGAGAGCTACTGGACTGCAGCTCTCCAGTCCTGACGTGGCTCAGATTCCAGCTGATTCACACACCCAACACACCCACACTTCTGCCATTTATGAACCCCCTTCCCTTTCATCTCTCCTTTCCCTCCCTTTGATTCTCAACTAATTTTCCATCACTAATGGCAGTGTGAAGGCGTGCATTTCTCTCTTCACACGGACCCAAACAATAGGCCTGATACTACATACCTTAAGTCGGGGGTGGGGGTGGAAACCCTTCCTGAGAAGTGCAATTTCTGAGATGAATGCCTTGGACCAAACCACTCTATCTGTAGTGCCAAGCTGAGGAGAACATTGGCAAGAGGAAGATGGGTTTTAATCCCATGCCCCTTTCTCTTCACATCACCTCCTCTGCCCTCCCTCCCGGATGGAGCCTCTGGATCTCACAGCCTGTCTCTGGTGCCCCAGTACCTGCAGAGTTTGCCCATTAGTGTCCTGCGGTTCTGCCACAGTGGCAATCTCTAAGTCCTTATTTTATATGTAAGGCAATTGAGATTCAGACCGGGGAAGAATCTGCTCAGTTGACTGTTGTTTTGTGTAGAGGTAGGAAAGTTAGTAGAATCTTGAGCTTGTAACTCCCAGAACCCAGTTCTTCCTAACCCAGGGTTTTTACCAAGTACTTTCTGGCCCAGAAAGAACTCTATCCTGGCAGACTTCTGTTAGGACCACATTTTTGTACTTTCTGATAACCCTGGTAATCTTTTCTATGTACTCATACTTGTATTTAGTTAACACATTGCTAAACTGGGATTGCATTATTTTCCTATAGTTTCTAAGCCTGAAGAGGACAGGGATGTGTCTCTCTTTTCCCATATTTCCCCCAGTTCCCATGACATAGTAATAACAATAAGCTTTTAGTGGGCACTTATCTTGGGGCCACACTCTGTTCTGAACACTCCACATGGCTTAACTTGATCCTAACAGCCCTGTGACACAGGTGCTATGGATATCATCCCCATCTGACAAACGGAAGTAAGGTATGAAAAGATTAAATGCCCAAGTTCACATGGCCAGTAAGTGGCAGAGCTGGAGTTCAAATTCAGACAGCCTCACGCCAGAGGCACAGCTTACCTACCACTTTGTACTGCCCATCAAACAAAAGATACACAACAAATTGACTTAATGCTTTGACTTAATGCTTTTTCTTGACTATGCTGTCCTGAGAAAATTCTTCCTTCCAATGTTACTAAAAATAGGGTGTGTATGAGATTCTTACAGAGCAGGAATGAAAGATATTTGTTTTTGAATCAAGGGGTCTCTAACTTAAGTGATCTTGCAATTTTTCTAGAGTGCTTGGTTTTTTAAATTTTTTTAAATATTTATTCATTTTTTGTGAGACAGAAAGAGACAGAGCATGACTGGGGGAGAGGCAGAGAGAGAGGGAGACACAGAATCTGAAGCAGGCTCCAGGCTCTGAGCTGTCAGCACAGAGCCCAATGAAGAGCTTGAACTCAGAACCTCGAGATCATGACCTGAGCCAGTCTGGTGCTTGACCGACACAGCCACCTAGGTGCTCCTCTAGAGTGCTGTTAAATGCAGATTTCTTGGCCCTACTCTAGACATATTACCTGAATCACTGACAGTGGAAGCTGGGCATCTGAATTATTAATTGCCATCAGGCAATGGCTATGCATATGGCCATGGTGTCATTTTTGAGAATGACACTGAATGGGTACACCTGAGCAATGGTGTACTACTTGGTGGAAATCTGAAATTGGTGTAACAGTTTCTACCTTTTCTGATTTCCTTACTTGGGAACCGATGTTGGCGCATTAAATAACAAAGCCTAATATACAGAAGCTCCAGTAGGCTGGGGGCAAAACAAACAGTGTAAACAGCATCTGGTTAAAATTGGACCTTTAGTTACTGAATTAGAGGGTGTATTTAGCTCTCCCTTTGATGCTAAAGCAGTGAGGTGGCTTCTCCTCCTTGGAGAACTTGAGTAGAATCTGGTTGTCAGAGGGCTCAATAGTGCTTTGAGATACATGACGTGTTTGAATTTGATGTAGGAAAGGAGTTGTCAGTGAGATGAGACAGCATGATAGGTACCTGCTCTTTCACATTTGGACATTGTGGGCTGGATCCACTGGACCAAACACAAAAGCCTTCTCCCGGCTGAGAAGATGATCATCCAAAAGCACGAGACACAGCCATTTGAATGGCTGGTCCCATGATATGTGTGCATGGTGGTAGTTTCATTGCTTTATTATCAGTGTACTCTTTTCCATGGAGACTATTCACAGATAACTCCCACCTGCTCTCCTCTTTCTCCTACTAATGCTGACTATTCCCTAATCCTCTTCTGCACCCATGCATCTATCCATGGAACCATCAAACACTTGCTGAGCACCTGCTTTGTTGTAGGCACTGGGGACTTAGTGGTGAACACATAAAGAGGCTGCTCTCATTGAGTTTTCACAGCTGCACAGACTCCTGGTCCTTTTTGTATTCTGTCATCCTGTGTCTCAGTCATTTCTCTGTAACTGGTAAATACTTTATTGTCCCATTATTTTCTTTTGCAAGATAAACAGGGAAGTGTCCTATTCTCTTACTGAGACATTTTGTAAATACAGTGTGTATGTGTGTGTGTAATAGATGTATGTCTACATACACAGTTGTAACACACAGGTAACACAGAAAGCATGTATATTTAGCAAGTAAAGGTTGACCCTCAAAGGTCAGGGACATTATTCATTTTTTCAGCAAATATTTTTGGATGCCTACTATGCTTTAGTCACTAAGTGAATAAAGCCAGCTTTGCATTCAAGGAACCTCTTCCTAATTCCTCAGTATGGGCCATAACCCTACTTTTCAGGGCAGTTTATGAGAAGGAATGCCAGGTGGATGCTTGCCTGTCTCTCTTTATTCATGTCATTTATTAGAGTCATGGGAAAAGATAAGGTCCAATGTGTTCTCAGCTGAAAGAACAGATAATTAATTCCACTGGAAAACCACGTTCCATGTAAATGTCACTAACTTGCTTCACATTAGTCGGTTCTATAAACCAACAAGGCAAACCCCAGATATCATCTTGGTGTGGACAAGGTAGTTCTTACCACATCCCTCGATGTCCTCAGCTACAAAACATAGCTTTTTGAGAGATGTTTGGCAACAAATTAGCTCAGATATATTGCAGATTATTGATTTCAGCATTCAAAGGTTAATGAGGTTTGTGCCTTCATTCAATATTTCTACTCTGGGGAGAATAATGTGATGGCCTGAAGACACAAACCATTCAATTAAAACAAACAGGAGGCTATATGTGCATCCTGACTGCATTTGGATACTTTCCCTCAATCCCTTTTTTTCTTTCTCAACATATTCTAATTTCTCAGGTGACTTTCATATTTGCATGGGAAGAGATAATTAAGGTGATCCCAGGCAGTGCTGTTACAAATCAGATGATTCCCTCATGGACCCTTATGTGGAGAAGTAGAGCTAATCTACACAATCAAAGTACCTTTCTTCTGATACACCTACAGACATCTCAGGGTCTCAGTGGTAGAAATGCAAATTGAGTGGTGCTCATTTACATACTCCAAAGCAACAGGAAGATCCAAATGCATCATTATATGTAGGCGGTAGTGAGTTTACAGACACTGGCTAGTAGCCTTTTAGCCAATGTGATGCTGAGCCTAATAATTTTAAAACATTGTTTCTCTTTGATTGCTGCAGAATTTCTGGCTTAATAATCTATTTGTAAATGATTTTCCTTTCATCTTTACCTGTGTGCTAACATGGAATTTTTATAGAGCACAAACTTTACTTAGTTGATTTATTTAATTCTAGATACGATAGTAAACCATCTGGAGAGCTTGGGGTCTATACCCTACTTAAGGTTTAGTATGCCACAGCCTGGGCAAGCAAGGAATAGCTTCTCTTCTGTCTGCATCTGACCCAAAGCCTTAATGAAACATAAGCATGGCTCTCGTGGAAAGGCATTTGGGGAGAAAATTGAAAATTGTTCTTTGAATAGTAACTTTCTGTCTACCCAAAGACAAATTATATCTTAGCTTAGATATTTTTCTGGTAGTTCTCTTTGGTTTAACTTTTCTGGGCACACAGATGGAAGGCAGGTTACTGGACCATTTTAACATTTTGGTCATAGAATGTTGGGGCTGGGAGGAAATATGTGTATCTGTGGCCTTTCCCACATTTTGCCGCTGGGGAGATGAAGTGCAAAAGGCAAGTCTCGAGCCCTAGGTTGTGTGGGGAAAAAAGCCAGCTCTCTGATTCTTGTCTCCACCAGAAAGTCATGGTGTTCCAGTCCCATCCTGTTAAGAACCACCCTCACAGCTCTGAGGCCATCTTCTACCCTGGGTTCGTTTGCAGTCGTGAGGGTGGTGGCATAGAGTATCCTGTACTTTTTCCATCTCCCTGGTGGCCCCAGGTGTGGCCATGAAACCACTCAGGATGTGTTTTGATTTCAATGGGGCACACTGGCTTATTGATAAAGGTCAGCTTAAATGTAATTCTTTAGCGTGTGTGCAGTGAGAGAACAAAAATTTAGAAAATGTTGAAGATGCTTGGAATATTAGACTGTGCATTAGAAAACATCCTAGAATGATCTAGCCCAGCTCACAACTTCCTGTACCTCAATCCTCTTTGTAACCTAATCCATTGGATGCCACTGAAAGCACTAATTCCAAAGCCTAAAATACATTTCTTAGGGTTTTTAAAAAATAAATTCTTTTTTGTATTTTTATTAAAACTTTTTAAAACATGTATTCATTTTTTGAGAGAGAGACAGAGCATGAGCAAGAGAGGGGCAGAGAGAGAAGGAGACAGAATGAGAAGCAGGCTCCAGGCTCTGAGCTGTGAGCACAGAGCTGACATGGGGCTCAAACCCATGAGCTATGAGATCATGACCCAAGCCAAAGTCGGACACCCTACCAACTGAGCCACACAGGTGCCCCAATATAAATTCTCTTTTAAAGTTTATTTATTTATTTTTTTTGAGAGAGAGAGAGAGAGAGAGAGAAATGAAGAGAGGATATGGAGAATTCCAAGCAGGCTCTGTACTATCAGCACAGAGCCCAATGTGGGGCTTGAACTCATGAGCAGATCATGACCTGAGCTCCTGAGCTGAAACCAAGAGTTGACATTTAATCAACTGAGTCACCAAGGCATCCCTATTAGTTTTGTAATATTGGAGAACTTTCTGCAATGGTTTCCCCTTCCTAGGGTTTTTTTTTCAATGTTTTCTGTCTCTGAGTTAGCATTTGAGAGGCAGGCTTATTACTGATGGTGCTTATGCTGTGTAACATGGCCACCAAAACCTTGCACTCATAACTTACAGTGTGGGTAAGAGTTAGCCAGGTAGAGAGGCAGAGGTGTGTGCTAAATAGAAAGAGTAAAATAGGCAAAGGCCCATGGGTGAAAAGAACATGATGTAGTAGAAGAATTGACAAAAGTTCATTCTGACTGCAGTATAGAATTGAGGGGAAGGTTGGTAAGATGAGGGTATGCAATAGGTATAGGCGGTTCATGAGGGATTGCTGGCAAGCCCCATAAGGAATTGTAACTTCATTCCAAGAGTATCAGGTAGCCATGGAAGGGCAGAATAATGCATTGACATGTTTATTTTTGAGAGACAGAGAAAGAGAGAGAGCGAGAGCGCACACACTAGTGGGGCAGGGGCAGAGAAAGGGGGAGACAGAGATCCAAAACAGTCTCTGCACTGAGAGAAAAGAGCCCAGTTCAGGGCTTGAACTTGCGAGCTGCAAGATCATGACCTAAGCCAAATTCGACCCTTAACCACTTCACCGACTGAGCTACCCAGGCACGCTGAAGGGCAGAATAATGTATTTAAACAGCAGAAATGACCCTGGGTTTTGCATCAAAGCCTAACTGTTAGCTAGAACCAGGTAACAGTTTTCCATACAAGAGCCAATGGGACATAAAGACTGATTAAAGAAGCCAAGGTTAGAGGCACAATCTATATTTGCAAACAAAATGGGAGCTCTCTACTTTGCAACTGCAGTGTGTTTGCCTGCCTCTACACCATTTCAGTACATGCTAGAAGAAACAACTGAAGCCCCACCTGCCCTGCCTTTGTCCGTCCCACCTCTGTAAACACCACAGTCTTGTTTTCACTGGCTTTTCTCCTTTAGCTCTGAGACTCGAGTGAAAAGGGCACTGCTGTCTGGACTCTTTCACTGTCCATCAGTGTTTTGATTAAAGTCACTCAGAGGCCCTTTAATTTGAGTAGAACAAATTGAAACCTTGACTAACCAGGCCCAATTTTTCAAGGGGCAGGAGTGAACCATTTCTGCTGGATTCGTGTGCTACTTCTTGCCTCTGAAAAAGGGAAGAATGTAATTTTCTACTGAAATTACACCTGATTATAGATCATCACACAACTGCCCAGTGGACCATTCCTCCCTGGCTTTATGTGCCTTAAAGTTGTGTGTTGTCAGAAGGCAGTAGGCAGCTGAGGAGAAGGGCAGGTTTACCCTCGACACCTAAAATCTCAGCTGAATAAATTGAAAATCCTAAATTACTTAAAAGTCTGCAGGCATAGCTCAGGCAGAGGCTACAGCTTTGGGGTTTCATCAGTGTTCCCTCCACTTCTTCTAAGGTAGGAGGGTAAGAAAAAGTTTTTCAGGTTGGGGATGTAATTGAACTTTTTCTTCTTTTGCTTAATGCCCTTGGATGTTGTAAGACAAATATATGGATACATGAGGGAGAAAACAATTTTAAATTATCAATAATCTTCATGGTGATGTGGGAGGAGAATTGTGATAGGGGAGGTTTTAAAACATCCTTAATTTTTTTTAATTTTTAAATGTTTATTTATTTTTGAGAGGGAGAGAGAGACAGAGTGTGAATAGGGGAGGGACAGAGAGAGAGGGAGACACAGAATCCGAAGCAGGCTCCAGGCTCTGACCTGTCAGCATGAGTCTGATGCAGGCTTGAACCCACAAACCATAAGATCATGACCTGAGCTGAAGTTGAATGATAAACTGACTGAGCCACCCACATGCCCCAAAACATCCTTAATTTTTACATGTTTCAGGATTTGCTTGTCTTTTGGTCATTGATTTCTAGTTTGATTTCATTATGGTAAGAGAATATACTCTTTGTGATTTAAATTCTTTTAAATTTTCTGGGGTTCCTTTCATGTCCCAGGATATGATCTTTCTTGGAGAATATGGGCACTTGAAAAGAGTGTCTGCGATATTTGTGGTGAACACAGCATAATGTATAAATTTGTCAAATTGTCAAATCACTAAGTTGTATGTTTGAAACTAATGTAACATTGTACTTCAACTGTACTCAAGTAAAAAAATTATTTTTTTTAAAAAAAGGGCCAGTGATTACTGTTGATATTCTAGGGAAAAGCCCCATATCAATAACCACTTAAACCTTATATCTCGTTGTCCTTCAGAGGCATCTTCCAAACCCAAATACCAAACAAACTGTGGCATAAAGTCAAAGAATCCTTGCTTTGGAAAGGATCTTTGTCATCGAGTCTGATTTTTTTCTTCTACCCCAATTTTTTAGATAATGGACTAAAATATTACAACCTAATTTGTAAAATAATTTCAGCCAAAAGTGGGAAAAACTATACGCTTGTTGGAAGGAATGTTCTATATGTGCCAGATAGATCCTGTTGGTGTTGTTAAATTCTTCTATGTCCCTGCTGTATTCTGCCTAATACATCTATTAGTTGTTGTTGTTGTTGTTATAGTTTATTGTCACATTGGTTTTCATATAACACCCAAGTGCCCTCCTCCATGTCCGTCACCCCCTTCCAATTTCCCCCTCTCCCTTCAGCTCTCAGTTTGTTTTCAGTATTCAAGAGTCTCTCATGATATGCCTCCCTCCCTCTCCCTAACTCTTTTCCCCCTTCCCCTCCCCATGGTCCTCTGTTAGGTTTCTTCTGTTATACTTATGAGTGAAAACATATGGTATCTATCCTCTGCTTGACTTATTTCACTTAGCATGACACCCTCGAGGTCCACCCACTTTGCTACAAATGGCCATATTTTATTCTTTCTCATTGCCGTGTAGGATTCCGTTGTATGTATAAATCACATCTTCTTGATCCATTCATCAGTTGATGGATATTTAGGCCCTTTCCATGATTTGGCTATTGTTGAAAGTTCCACTATGAATATTGGAGTACATGTGCCCCTATGCATCAGCATTTCTATATCACTTGGGTAAATCCTTAGCAGTGCTATTGCTGGGTCATAGGGGAGTTCTACTGTTAATTTTTTGAGGAACCTGCACACTGTTTTTCAGAGCAGCTGTACCAGTTTACATTTCCACCAACAGTGTAGTAGGGTGCCCGTTTCTTCACATCCTCGCCAGTACCTATAGTTTCCAGATTTGTTCATTTTAGCCACTCTGACTGGCTTGAGGTGGTAACTCAGTGTGGTTTTGATTTGTATATCCCTGATGATGAGTGATGCTGAGCATCGTTTCATGTGTCTGTTGGCCATCTGGATATCCTCTTTGAAGAAGTGTCTATTAGTATCTTCTGACTATTTCTTCACTGGATTGTTCGTTTTTTGGGTATGGAGTTTGGTGAGTTCCTTGTAGATTTTGGATACTAGTCCTTTATCTGATATGTCATTTGCAACTATGTTTTCCCATTCCATCAGTGGCCTAGCATCAGCAATCAGACAGCAAAAGGAAATAAAAGGCATCAGAATTGACAAAGAGGAAGTCAAACTTTCACTTTTTGCAGATGACATGATACTCTACATGGAAAACCTGGCAGACTCCACCAGAAGCCTACTAGAACTGATCCATAAATTCAGCAAAGTCGCAGTGTACAACATCAACATACAGAAATCAGTTGCATTTTTATACACCAATAATGAAACAACAGAAGAGAAATTAAGAAACTGATCCCATTCACAATTGCATGAAAAACCATAAAATACCTAGGCATAAACCTAACGAAAGATGTAAAAGACCTGTGTGATGAAAACTATAGAAAACTTATGAAAGTAATTGAAGAAGACACAAAGAAATGGAAAAACATTCCACGCTCATGGATTAGAAGAATAAGCATTGTTAAAATGTCATTATTACCCAAAACAATCTACACATTCAATGCAATCTCAATCAAAATTGCACCAGCATTCTTTTCAAAGCTGGAACAAACTATACTAAAACTCATAGGGAACCACAAAAGACCCCAAATTGCCAATGTCATATTGAAGAAGGAAACCAAAACTGGAGGCATCACAATCCCACACTTTAGCCTCTACTACAAAGCTGTCATCGTCAAGACAGTATGGTACTGGCACAAAAACAGACACAAAGTCCAATGGAATAGAATAGAGAACTCAGAACTGGACCCAAAAATGTATGGCCAATTGATCTTTGACAAAGCAGGAAAAAGTATCCAATGGAAAAAAGACAACCTCTTCAACAGGTGGTGCTGGGATAACTCAACAGCAATCTGCAGAAGAATGGAACTAGACCATTTTCTTTCACCATACAAAAAATAAATTGAAAATGGATGAAGGACCTCAGTGTGAGACAGGAAACCATCAAAACCCTAGAGGAGAAAGCAGGAAACAACCTCATGGACCTCCACACTGCAGCAATTTCCTCCTCAACACATCCTGAAAGGCAAGGGAATCAAGAGCAAAACTGAACTCTTGGGACCTCCTCAAGATAAAAAGCTTTTGCACTGCAAAGGAAACAATCAAGAAAACTAATACCTCTGTTAATTGTTGAGAGTAGGATGTAGAAGTCCAGCTATAATGATGTATTTGCCCATTTCACCTTTCAGCTCTTATCAGTTGTTACTTCATGTTTTTGCAAGCCTGTCATGTGGTATATCCACATTTAGCATTGGTAGATCTTCTTGGTGGGCTGATCTTTTAATCATTATGTAATATCCCTCTCTGCATCTTATAATTTTCTATGCCCTGAAGTTTACTTTGTCTTATATTAATTTAGCCACTTAGACTTTAAGAAATGTTTTCATAATGTCTTTTTTCCATCCTTTTGCTTTCAGCTTACCTATGTTGTTATGTTTGAAGTTAGTTCCTCCTAGATAGCATAATTGGGTTATGAGTTTTTATCCATTCTGGCAATCTTTGAATTAATGTATTTGGACCATTTACAGTTAAAGTAATTGATATGTTAGGGCTCGTATTCATTTGATTTCTGTTTTTTTCCCTCTGTTTCTTGTTCCTCTGTTTCTCCTAATTTCTTGTGAGTTACTTGATCATACTACTGAAAGTTCTTTCCAGTGAAATTAGGCAAGAAAAGGAAACAAAGGGCTAAAAGATTGAGAAGCAAAAATAAAACCATCTCTTTCTGCAGATGGCACAATTGTGATAACACCAAAGATTGGTAGCGAGGTGGAGAAACTGGATTACTTAGATATTGTTGGTAAGAATGTAAAAATAGTACAGTTGTTCTAGAAAACAGTCTGTCAATTTTCTATAAAAATGGATTTACAGTACAATTCAGCAATTACACTTGTGCACATTTATTCCAGAGGGATTAAAACTATGTTTACAAGGAAATTGGACATGAATATTCATGGCAGCATTATTCAACCCAAACCTGAAAACTACCAAGATATCTTTGAGTGGGTGAATAAACAAACTACGGTTTATCCATATTGTGGAAAACTCAGAAATAAAAAGAAATGAACAATAGATATTCCTAACAAATGACCATGCCTTGGATGAACCTCAAGGGAATTATGTTAATGAAAAATCCAGTTACAAAAGGCTACATACTGTATGATTCCATTTATAAAACATTCTTAAAAAAACAAAATTATAGAGACAGAGCAAATATTAGGACTTGCCAGGGGTGAAGGATGGGAGAAGAGGATGTGGCTGCAAAGGGATAGTACAAGGGAACTTCGTAGTGATTATATCTTGATTTTAGTCATAGTTCCACAAAGCTACATATGTGACAACATTACATAGAACTACATACACATAAATGACTGCATGTATTTGGGTAAGGTTAATTACCACCTGGTTTTGATATTATGCTATAGTTTTACAAAAGATATTAACATTGGTGGGGACTGGGTGAAAGGTACACTGGTCCATCTTTTTTTTTTTTTTTGCAACTTCCTGTGAATCTGTAACTGTTTCAAAATAAAGTTAAAAGATATTTGGCTTTGAACATATAAATATTCCTATACATGTGTGTGAAAACCTCTTAGTTCTTTATCCTTATCAGACCAACTGGGGTTGGAGATGGGTTATAGGAGCTAAAATGAGGGGAGATGGTCCCTCTCAGAGTGGTCTAGAATCCATTTTTTAAAGATATGGTGACCTGAGAGGGGTTAATTTAACAAGCTAAGACAGTGGATTTGAGGCAGTTTGTGAAAAAACTAGTTTAGCATGACGCTTGCCAAATTTTAAGGTGCATTAAGGGTGAGCTTAATGGACCTCACTCTGAGAGATTCTCATTCCAGCCTCTGTGGGGTATGTATCAGCAACCTATGTTTTAAATAAACACCAGGTAATTCTGATGTCTATGGTTCTCCAATCATATAGAACTACACTGACCTGGTAGATTAGTATCCTTTGGGAGTTAGTATGAACTGGGGCTCAAGAATTAATTGTGATGTCATTATCATCATCATCATTGTTATCATCATTAATATTTGGCGCATAGCAGGTATGTCCTCAATAAAAATTTCTTCTCCAGGGATGATATGTTGGTAGTGTCACACTGAGATGTTTCTCACATATTATCATTTAATATCATCAGGGCTTTGACAAGTTGGTTTTGGTGACATTGTAGTCACATGTGGAGTCTTCTTGAGGGTGTTCGCTGGGAAGAGTGGTGTGAGGGGCTTGAGTGCAGGACTATGGAAAGGTGTCACTGCCTTCAGCCCAGTGAAAAGTGCACTTAGCTCATTGTTAAGTGATTTAAAGGAGACATATTGGGCAAAGAAACTTCTTGAGGGAAGCCTTCAAAAGGCCACCACATTTGGGAGAACTAGTGAGGCATTAGAAATATTATTATGCCTTATGTCATGAGAGGAGTGTTCTCACATATTTATTCATCAAATATTACTGAAGGTATACTGTGTCCAAAACAATGGGTGATGTATTGGAGGTACATTGGTGGGAAAACAAATACCATTCTTCCCAGGTAGAGCTCATACTTGGGTGGAGAAGACAGACACTGGGGCACCTGGGTGGCTCAGTCAGTTAAGCGTCTGGCTTCAGCTCAGGTCATGATCTCACGGATCGTGGGTTCGAGCCCCGAATCAGGCTCTGTGCTGACAGCTAGCTCAGAGTCTGGAGCCTGTCTTCAGATCCTGTGTCTCCGTCTCTCTCTGACCCTCTCCTGCTCATGCTGTCTCTCTCTCTCAAAAATAAATAAAAACATTAAAAAAAAAAGAAGACAGACACTGAAGAGGAATTGCATGTGTGATAAGCATTACACAAGTGTATCAAAAGGGACAGTAACTCTGAGGGGGGCACAGTACAGATGCTCCACAGGGACATGATATTTCAGCTAATATGATTAAGGGAAGAGTTGGCCAGAGCAGAGCTGAGGAAAAGTGATAGCAGATGAAAGAGCATATAATATCATAAGGCCTAGAGGGAAAGGAGCCTGGCAATTTGAGGAGGTGGAGAAGTTCGACATGGGTGTGAAACAGAGTATGAGGTGGGTTACAAGGGCAGGTAAAGGACAGGCAAAGGTAGAGCATGTAGGGTGGTGCCTAGTACAAAGCAAACAAAGTCAGCCTTGGTATTAATGTTTTTATTATTAATCCTAAGGGCAGTTAAGAATCTTTGAGAGTTTAAAGCAAGGTGCTTACTTGTTGAGATTTTCATTTTAGGTAGCTTAAAGTTACTTCTTGAGACTGTAACCTGGTGATGTACTGAGAAGTGAAGAGCCAGAGAAACTCAGTTGCTTTTCTGCATTTAAGGAATATTGTAGGTAAGTCTGCACTAATATTCTAAGTCCACGAAGTCTAATATGTATCCTGCCATTGATCTTGCAGTAAAGCACCCCCCTTCTTTTTTTTTTTAAATTTTTAAAAATGTTTTATTTATTTTTGATACAGCGAGAGACAGGGCATGAGAGGGGGAGGGGCAGAGAGAGAAGGAGACACAGTACCGGAAGCAGGCTCTGTGCTGACGTGGGGCTTGAACCCACAAACGTGAGATCTGACCTCCAACGGAAGTTGGAGGTTTAACCGACTGAGCCACCCAGGTGCCCCCCCCTCCGCCTTTTTTTAAGGTTAGGTCCTGATCGAGTTTTTTTTTAATAGTTCATTATCAAGTTGGTTTGCATATAACACTCAATGATCAACCCAACAAGTGCCCTCCTCCATGCCCATCACCCCCCTTCCCCTCTCTCCCACCCACATCATCTCTCAGTTTGTTCTCAGTATTCAAGAGTCTCTCATGGTTTGCGTCCCTTCCTTTTCCCAAGTATTTTTCCCCCTTCCCCTCCCCATGGTCCTCTGTTCAGTTTCTCCTGTTCCACTTACGAGTGAAAACATATGGGATCTGTCCTTCTTTGCCTGACTTATTTCACTTAGCATGACACCCTCGAGTTCCATCCACATTGCTACAAATGGTCAGATTTCATTCTTTCTCATTGCCATGTAGTATTCCGTTGAATATATAAACTACATCTTCTTGATCCATAGCAGCACTTTCACCAATAGCCAAATCATGGAAAGAGCCTAAATGTCCATCAACGGATTGCGTTTTATTTGATCATTCTCATTAGAGGAAGAAATCCTCAAGTGGATTTCCCTATAAACTTGTGGAAGGCAGGACTTGGGCCAGCTGTTAATAAGTGGACTTACAGTCCATTTGGTGTGACAGGTTTGGAACCAGACCATGGGCTGCCACTGTGTGACCAGGATATGCCTAGTTCCTTACAGAGATCAGGCCTGCAGCACTCACTAGAGAATATCACTAAATAATATCTTTGAATGCCTAGAAGATATAATTATATATAACATCATACCCTTCTGATTTATGGCATTTTGTACTTTATACAGCCTGTGTTTTACACCACAAATAGTGGTTATAAAACTCTATGCCTTCTCATAAAATAGCATATAGATGTGGTAAGTCAGGTGAGGCCATCATTCTAGTAAGCTAGGAGTGCCTTCTAACACAGGGATTTTTATCTGATGAAATAGATAACCTATTGGTGTCCCAGAGTGTGTCTATTTGGAAAATAGAATAACTATTAGGGAAAATATGGGAGAAATATCTTAGGAAAATAGAATGAACTTAATGGTAGGAATAAAAATAAGGAGAACATCATAGATTCTTATTCTAAAAGCATAAAGACAAATTTATTTGAATAAAACCAAGGTGGTAAGGTACAGGTGGTGCAGAGAAACCCAATGTTTCTTTGAAATATGTGGCGTCCAAACCACAAAATAAACAATGATGTTAAAAAGGCAAATCAGGAAGAGGTGGAAGTCTGATCATGTACTCTATATGAGTCTAGTTTTGTACGGTGTTCATTTTCTTTTTAGGGTGGCTGTATCCCCTTTAGGACAGAAAACCAGGAACAGAAATCCCACATGGCTGGTCTTGTCATCTCAGGCTGCCCTTTGTGTTTCTGATACCAGCCACATTTTTAGTCTTTGCCTGTCTTTATAAAAACCCTCTTGCCACCACTTGGGAAGCCCCTGAGCAAGAGGAGCTGTGGCTGGACTGGCTGAGTTTCCAGGTCAAACTGTAGGTGTACATAACTCTCTGAAGTGTGACCTTATGCCAGGGCAAAAGAGTTAGCTACTAATCTTCAGGTTGAGCCTAATGCTTCACTTTTCTTAGATGATCAAAGCTGCCAGTCTCCACACAATGAGGCAAATATATTGCCTTCATCAATTCATAAAATTAATTGCAATTATTAATTTTATGTGTCACATTGTCTGAGCCACAATGCCCAGATATTTGGTCAAACATTATTCAGGTGTCTCTGTGAAAGTGTTTTTTTTTTTTTTTTTTGGCATGAGCTTAACATTTAAATTAGTAGACTAAGTAAAACAGATTATACTTCATAATATGGGTGGGCTTGATTCAATCAGTTGAAGACCTTAGTAAAACAAGAACTGACCCTCCCCAAAGAAGGAATTCTGCCAGGAGACTGCGTTTAGACTTGAACTGCAACTTTTTCTTGAATCTTCAACCTGCTGCCCTCCTGCATCAGATTTTGGACTCACCTGATAACATCATCAAACACAGTCAGGATGGGTGTACCCAGTAGTTAAAGACATGTGCTTCAGAGCCAAGCAAGCCAAGTTTTAAGCCCATCATCCTAAACCGCTGTACTTCTCTAAGTCTTAGTATTCAGTTTTGTTAAAAAATAGATAATAATATAACATACCTACATTTGTTAAGAGTATTTTAGCTACAAGTGATAGAATGCAACTCAAAATGGCTCAAGCCAATGCTTCTGAAATGTTAATGGGCATACAAATCATCTAGGGATCCTGTTGAAATGCACTCTGGTTCAGTAGGTCTGAGGCAAAAAAAAAAGTGGGGACGGGTGATTGTTTTTTTTTTTCTTTTTTGGCATCAGACACAGCTGGAACAAGTGTTTAAGTAACATTTTCAAGAATTTATCTCTTGGACTTTCAGGCTCTACCTTCCTCTTTGTTGGCTTCCTAGGTGTCTAGTAGTTCTAGAATTACATCTTAGCCATTTAAGAATCACAGAGGAGATAGAGCATCTTCCTCAGTAGTTCCAGAAAAAGTTCTTTTATGGGTTTGGCTTTGCTTGCTTGTTTGAATCATGGTTCATGCCTAAATCAGTCACAGTCATCAGGTGAACCCAATACTCTCCTCCATCTCAAGCCAAAGCTCTGTGATCTTAGACTCCAAACTCCTTAACCTTGAGAAATTTTGTTACCACTGGCCAACTTGAGCAAGGCTTTGGAAAAGAAATGTTGGATCCTTGAGGCCACAGCTTTGGGTCTAGTCTGCACAGTGAGATATTTTGCTTATCAAGTAGTTCCCATTAATGAAGTGTTTCCTGGGAGATCTCCACAGCTATCTTTTTTTTTCTAATTGAAAGTTTTAATTAAGTTTAAATTAGACAATCTGACTATAAAATGGGAGAAATAAAATAGGACAAATAAAGGAAGACCTACAGAGGAAATTGATCTAGAAAGATGCACACTGGGCAGGCTCATGTGGGTGAGCTGAGATTAGATGGCTCATCTGTGAGAGGCACCTTGGCTCCTTGTTGAAAGTAAATGACCTTCTCCAATGAACAGAATGGTATCCTAATGGCCTCAGAGGCTTAATGCACCTCCCTAAGTTATTCCTTGCTGATTCGTAGGTCCACTGAGTGCAATGTACTTCCCATATACAGAGCATAAATGACTAGAAGATAAGAATATAGAAAGAGTTATTAAAGCTTAGACCGACAACATTTATATCATCAACTTCTGCTTATTTGCAATGTGTTTTCTGAGAGACTTAATTTTAAAGACTGAACACTCCTAGCTTATTGTTCAAAAACCTCCTTTCCAGAAATATAAATGATTGGATAATGACCTCAGTTACCTGAGCATGTTGGCAAGATCTTGGCTTAGATACAATTTCAGGGGGCTTAGCTGAAGGAAGCTCATTATAGGTACCAATGATTGGATTTTTGAGATTTTTCATTATGACTCATAGCACCACACATCAGTCACTGTGAGTCAGAATGAATAGCAAAAGCAAACATGTTCACATTCATCATGCCAGTGTATTTGTTTCCTGGACTCTTGGAGAATAGTTTCTGAGTACTAAGTCAACCATATAGAGTGCTGATTCAGAGAGAATGACTGGTCTACTTGGCAAGGTCAGTTTTATCTTCTTTTTGCCAATCACCCCAAATAGTGTTTGGAAGTCATTGGCAACATTTATTTTCTTTGATGGATTCACTCAGCTCTGGCAAGAAAAATGTTTTTGAGTTGCCTGTGGTTGTAGTACAGAGCTCTAAAAGTGTGCAAATAACTCCAAAATGGTCCTTTAGAAGTATCTGATCTTATTGGGGTGATTTTAGATATTAAAATGAAGTCACAGGTATTTATTTGCCCTTGGGATTTGGTAAAAGGGGTAAAAAATTTAATTATTCCACTAAAGCTCCATCAAATATTTACTAAATGACTATTATATTGTGGGCATGGTGCTGGCACAGAGAAGACCATGCTAGGGTAAAATTGTGACATAATTACTTTCCTCATGGAACTTACTCTCTGTTTAGTGAAAACCACATTAAAGAACACACATATCTAGAATTTCTAATTGTGATAAGGGCAATGAAGCCAATGAATAAGGGGCACACTGGGAAAAGATCAGAGAAACATAATACTGATGAAGTTTGGGAAGGGGATGATACGTATATATTTAGGCAAGGAGAAATGCCTTATCTCGTAAAGGAATATCAATAATTCACTATTCAGCTCTGTATTCAAGTGGATACAGACCCCTGGCAATCAAGGTAATTTGGACATAGAATTATTAAACATTTGTTGGATTGTATGAAAATTTTGAATTGTTATTTAATACTCATATAAATTTTCAAAATAGACTAAGAAGGTCAAGAATGTTTTAAAAACGAAATAAATATTTCCACTTAAAGTAATCTAATCAAGAATGAAATTTGTTCTGCACATAGTTTTGTTAAATGTAATTTAAATACCTTTGATCTGCGGGTAAGATTATTTTTGTATATTTAAAGAACTAAATCTGAATTCCTTAACATTGGTTCAGTAGCTTGTACCTTTCCATACTTAGTATTTATGTTCTATCAGCCTGTAATTTACTATAATAATTGCCATCGTCACAACACTATTTATTTAGCAAAACCTTATGGAGCAGTGTCTTAGTTACTTCAAGCTGCCATAACAAGACTGGGTGGCTTACGAAACAGAAATTTATTTTTTCATGGTTTGGGAGTCAAGAAGTTCAAGATCAAGGTGCTGTCAGGGTTGGTTTTTGATGAGACCTCTCTTTCATGCTTTTCAATGACCATATTCTTGATCTATCCTTACATGCTCTCTATTCTGTGCAAGAACAAAAAGAGAGTGAGCTCTGGTATCTCTTCTTCTTGTAGAAACTCCAGTCCTACAGGATTAGAGTTTCACCCTTATAACTTCACTGAATTTTAATTACCTCCTCAAAGGCCCTATCTCCAAATACAGTTATATTGGGCATTAGAGTTACAATATATGAATTTTGGGGGAGACATAATTCAGTCCATTATTAGCACCTAGTTTGGTGCCAACTTTATGCTAGGCACTAATACAAAGTGGTGAATAAGGCAGTCAGTATCTCTCCCCTTCAAGGAGCCTCCAGTCTAGCTAGGTGGATACACAGTAGACAGATAACTGCATAAATATTTCATTTCTATTCTACCAAGTACCTCTTGAGGAAAGAACAGATGATATGCAAAGACTAAAAGTAGCACTTCTCCAGAAACTTTGGGGTTAACATTAAGGTTACTAAAACTAATACTATGAATAGTTTCCTAATTTGAAATCTTGGAACAGATTATATGTGGTGCAAAGAAAGATAATGAGCTGCAAAAATGAAAATTTAGAGGTTGGTTTTCTTTTTAAAGAATAGCTGTTTCCATCTCACATTGGGAAGTGCTTCATTTAATAGAAAAAATCATGAGTGAAGGAGTTCCTTTTATAATAATTGTTATGGCCAAAGGAACAGATGTTAGAGTGCTTTCTCCTTAATTATTTCAAGTCAGTCATTCAGTTATGATAATCCAGTCTTTGCCTGAGAAACTATATGAAGAAGAGATGACCAATTGCTTATGTATTTTAGGCTGTTAGGCAATCTGGGTATTTCCATTTCCCAAAAATACCTCCAAACTGCCAGTCTACCCCATATACCAGAAACATAGTTGTTTTGGGGTTTTGTTTTTGATTTTGTTTTTTCTGTTAGATACTTTCCCTAGCTCTTCTTTTGGTGTGCTTTGCCTAAGTCCATAATCACAAACTGGACTTGGGCTTTGTATGTAATCACAAGTTATGCCAGGCCCATAAAATTCACTTGTGTTGCTCAGCTGTTCTTGCATTCCCAGAGGAACTGCAGAGTCAGGACCCAGAAGCATGTATAATACAGCTCTGTTATTATACTCAGACTGAAGAATATCATAGCTGTAGTTCCTCCAAATTTGGGAGGTTCGGTTAGCAGAATATAACTCACTGATGCAAATCTCCAAATTGGCTGTCGATGGTTAAAAAACAAAGATTGAGTTCTCCATCCTCATTTTACCCTCTTTTTCAATTATCACAGATTTGATCTTGAAACAGAATAGCAAAGGAACAACTAAGGTGGAGGTCACAGAAGAATGTTCTCAACTGAAATCAAATAACAAAAGAACTAGAAGAGGGAGATGGGGAGGGTAGGAGGGAGGATCCCTGAAGAACACCTCAGAAAAGCAAGCATCTGTGCATAATGGCTCTTTCTCTGTTAAATCCAGAGCTCCACCTGTATCCTGTTTCTTTATAATCTCTCTTCATTACTCCCCTGACACCTGTAACATCATCCTCATTTATTTTACAAGCATACATTTCTATGTCTTAAAAATATTGAGTAGTTAACTTGTCATAAATGATTAAAAATAAACAAGAATGGAGACTACTTATAACATGCCAAATACCAAGCTTTGTTAGATCCTCATATCAGGCCAGAACTTCATCAGATCTGTTTTAACTAAAGACCCTAAAATTTTCAGGTGAAAAAAAGAGCCTCCTGTGCACCTCTTCTCTCTTTTTTCTTCATATCCCTAACATAAATAATTACTACTGTGGATTCAGTGTTCACCACCCATATTATACTTTTGCTGCAGACTTAGACATCCATAAATTTTACATAATATTGCTTTGCAGATTTTAAAACTTTATATAAGTGGTATCATTCCATTTATATCATTCTGAATATACTTCACATTTTTCAATTTTCTTCTTGATAAAAATTCAGACTGTTCCAAATATTTTTTGCTATAATGAACGTCCGTAACCAAACTATACATTTTCCTTTCCATACATATGCAAGTGTATCTCTTGAATATATGTCTAGGACAGTATATTAATTTCTTTGGGCTACCACAGAAAATTATCACAAACTGTGTGGCTTATCACAACAGAATATTTTCTCTTATAGTTCTGCAGTACAGAAACCTAAAATAAAAGCTGTCAGTCACTTCCTCCAGAAGCTCTAGAGGGTGTTCCATTTCTTGCCTCTTCCAGCTTCTGGTGGCGGTTGACACTCCTTGGCCTGTGTCTGCTCACTCCATTCTCTGTGCCTTCTTCTTTGCACCTCTGCTCTTTAGTGTCTTCTCTTTTTACAAGGACATTTGTCATTAGATTTTTGGCCCACTTGGATATTCCAGGATGATTTGATTTTGAGATACTTAATTATATATGCAATACCCCTTTTCCTACATAAGATCACATTCATAGGTTTCAGGTAGACAAATTTTGAGAAGCCACCATTCAGCTCACTACAGTTTCCCAATATCAGCACTATTGACATTTTGAGCCAGCTAGTTCTTTAGGGATAAGAATGACCTGTAGGATGTTTAGCAGTATTCCTACCTTCTACCCACTAGATTACAGTAGTATCCCTTTCTTCCTCCTTCTCTGCTCTTTCATCTCCACATGTGACAAGCAACAATGTCTCTAGACATTGCCAAGTGTCTCCTGGGGAGAGAAGAACTCCTCTCCTGATCTAGAATAAAGTTGCTGGATTGTAGGGTCTGAGCATTTTCAACTTTACTAGATACCGTCAGTGGTTGTCCAAAGTTAAGTGTAGCAATTTCAATTCTTATTTGCAGAATGTGACAGTTCTCATAGCTCTGTAGTATGACCAGTACTTGATATTGTCAGATTATAACTTTTTCTGTCAATTTGATGCTATTTCCTTATAATTTGCATCTTCCTAATTTCTAATGTAGTTGAACATCTTTTATTTATTGTCCATTTGTATTTCTTGGTCTATGAATTTCTTCTTCATACATTGTCCATCCATTCTTTTCCTTATTATCCTTTTTTTTAAATTATAGAAGCTCTTTGTATATTCTAGAAACTAGTTCTTTTTCAGTTATTTCCAATATTGATGTCTTCTTATCCATAATTGTTTCTTATTTTGTTGATGGTATCTTTTGTGGTACCCAAGTTCTAAATTTAAAGTCAATTTATCAATTCTTTTTAATGATTCATGCTCTTTGGGTCTTTTAATGTCTCATTTAAGTGTAAGGAAGGAGTCATGTCTGGAAGAATTTAGTGCTGTGGGAGGTGTTATGATACATTGAAAAGGCACAGAATTTGAAGTGTGGAGACTAGTCCTAGGTGGCTTAAGCAGCAACTCTGTGTTTTGGAGAAATAACTCAACTGCTTCCCCCCCACCCCCCACCCCAGTACTTATCTAAAGGACAAGAGGATTTGGGTTTCTGCAAGGCCCTAGTCCATTTAAAAATTTTCTACACTCGTGAGTTTTCTAAAGGATGTTTCTCATAGCTCAGCCATAGAAATCATCTTAAAAGGCTTTTAGGTTATTGGTAAAATGTCTTGGACTGTAATAAAGGAAAACACACAAAAAGGGAAACCTGTAAGGATGATGTAAGTCAAAGAGAAAATGTCAGCATAAAGCACATATTTTCTCTTTTTCTTTAAAAATTTTTTAATGTTTATTCTTGAGAGAGAGAGAGAGAGAAAGCTTATGTGAGTTGGGGAGAGGCAGAGAGAGAAAGAGACATGGAATTCCAAGCAGGCTCCAAGCTCCAAGCTGTCAGCACAGAGCCTGAGGCAGGGCTCAAACTCACAAACCACAAGATCATGACCTGAGCTGAAGTCTGACACTTAACAAACTGAGCCATCTAGGCACCCCTGTTTTACTTTTAAATATCTTGAGATGAAGGCTCAGCATGAACCCAACTGATACCTTTTGTATTATCAAAATGTGTCATGTATGAGGCACCCACATAATTTTTAACACAGATACTTAAATTATATTATTTTCCCTTATAATTCTTATAACTGCCATTTGGTTAGTCTAGTGATAACTATTTGGGCATGTTTCTGAAGAGTCCAAATACCCTTTCCTCAGGAATACTTCACTAAACTTGATTTCAGCTTAACTGATGTTGACAGTTTTCTTTCAGGGTAGATTTTGCTATGGATGATGTTATCTTCAGCCAATTCAGGGATCACTTGAGATCCTTACAAATATACTGCAGTCATAGTAGTAAATGAATTATTGGATTTTTCTGTGGTTAAAATCTTCCTTGTTTGATAAAATGCAATTTAATATTGCCACTTCTTCCTTTTCTAGCATCCCATACTCTCCCCCAACAGAGTAGGTTTCACTTATTTTAGTTAGACTGATACTCATTATAGGTATCACTTTATATTCATTATAAGATTACTTCAAGCCAATAACTCTATAACTGTTAAAATTTAATTACTATTAAGTCATAGAATGTTGAACTGTTATGTTTAGTTTAAGTGCTGGTTAAAGTGGGGAGTTTTATTTGTGCAGTTGTGGGTATGAACTGAGACTCTCAGCTTTTGATCAGTCAACAGTAGCATATGCCAATTTCTCTCTAGTTAGGTTGGGAGTTTGGCTTCATATCACATTAAAAAGAGGTGACACTTCTGGCCAACAGTGTGACAGATGACCTTTCCGGAGATCATGGCACCTAATAGATCATTTAACAGGAGCAACTCTGACACATGACCAAATTCCTCAAGCATTAGAAAAACATCATGCAAGTCAATGCCATGTTGAAACCTGCTGTCATTTCCAATGAGTGTCCACAATTGCCATTGGCAGCTTTGAGAATTGTTGCCAATGATGTTAAGGACAGAGTCAAGCCACATTCCTGTAGCATAGTTCAAATTTATCTCAGGGGAAGAAAATGATATCTAGAGGAGGAATAAATGGATACAAGAAGAGAATTTTCCTTTCCTCTTGACCTTACAATGCAATTGTTAAACTTTTGTTTGTATAACTAGAGATCCTAACGAGCAAATAAAATAAGTTACCAGTATTTGAAATAAAGGCATGTTTAGTAAAGCTGAGTTGAATGAACAAACAGTAAAATGATTTACTGCTCATTCCTGTGACTATGTATAGTAATAGATGTCTTACTCATTGATTCAGTCACTTATTTATCCAGTTAATAAATAGTGATTGAATGCCAACATTTGGCCAGGGTCTAGAATAGGCACTGGGATTCAGGGATAAGTGCAGACACTGTCCTACTTTCATAAGACAAGTAATCAAATTATTGTACAGAGAACTAATTTAAATATATCACAAAGAAATTTGAATTGCAACTATGCTAAGTGTTATAAAAGAGAGGGGCATGATGCTTTAAGGCTTGAACAAGGGAGGTTAAGGAATGATTCCCTAATCAGGCAGTGGTTAATTTGTGAGTAGAAGTTAAATACAATAAGAGAGAAATGAAACAATCTAGGCAGAGAACAGTGTGTGCCAAGATCCTGCAGAGAGAGAGAAGTGAATGGTTTGTCAGGCTGGGAGAAGAGCAATGTGGTGTGTTATCACATGAGGCTGGAGAGGTGCTCAGAAGCCACACGTGGCAGAGTCTTGTATGCTGTAGTTAAGTGTTTTACGTTTGCACCTAGAAAACAGAAAGTCATTAGAGAATTTAAGCAGAAAAACGACTTGATCATATTTGAATTCCATACAGGTCATTCTGCCATATGAGGAATGGAGATTGGAAGGCTCAAACCAGGTGAGGATGAACTAGTTAGGAGAGCATTCGAATAGTTGTGATGAGGTGACAGCCTCTTGAATTAGAGGGGTGGTAGGGAGGGTGGATATGGTAAGAAGTCATGAAATTCATGAGACATTTAGAAAGCAATAGGACTTGGTAGTGGATTTTAAAAAGTTCTTGTTAAAAACAACCGACATCCATGTTTGTAGCCTGCATAACTGAATGCCTTGTGATACCATTCATTGAACCTGGGGATGCTGACAAAGGACTGTCTGGGGAGGAAATTTATGAGTTTGGTTTGGGGCTAGAGGTTTTTCTTCAACTTTAGTATGTAGATCTAGAGTTTAGAAGAGTAGTCTAGCTTTGAGAAGAATGCTGGCGCAATTTTAAGGGGGATTGCATTGAATGTGTAGATTGCTTTGGGTATTAATGACATTTTCACAATATTTATTCTTCCAATCCATGAGCATGGAATGTTTTTCCATTTCTTGGTGTCTTCTTCAATTTATTTCATAAGTTTTCTATAGTTTTCATCAGATAGGTCTTCTACATCATTGGTTAGGTCTAGTCCTAGGTATTTTATGGTTTTTCGTGCAATTGTGAACGGGATCAGTTTCTTGATTTCTCTTTCCACTGCTTCATTATTGGTGTATAGAAATGCAACTGATTTCTGTACATTGATTTCTACTCTGCAACTTTACTGAATTCATTGATCAGTTCTAGAAGGCTTCTGGTGGAGTCTGCCGTGTTTTCCATGTAGAGTATCATGTCATCTGCGAAAAGTGAAAGTTTGACTTCTTTGCTGACTCTGATGCCTTTTATTTCCTTTTATTGTCTTATTGCTGATGCTAGGACTTCCTGCACTATGTTAAACAACCGTGGTGAGAGTGGACACCCTGTCGTGTTCCTGATCCCAAGGGGAGAGCTCTCAGCTTTTCCCCATTGAGGATGATATGAGCTGTGGGCTTTTCATAATGTTTAAGTAAGTTTCTTCTATTCCGACTTTCTCAAGGGTTTTTATTAAGAAACAGTGCTGTATTTTGTCAAGTGCTTTTTCTGCATCTATTGATAGGATCATAATTCATATGGAACCACAAAAGACCCTGAATAGCCAAAGTAATATTGAAGAAGAAAACCAAAATGGGAGGCATCACAATCTCAGACTTTAGCCTCTACTACAAAACTGTCATCATCAAGACAGTATGGTATTGGCACAAAAACAGACCAGACCAATAGAAAAGAATAGAGAACCCAGAATTGGGCCCACAAATGTATGGCCAATTAATTTTTGACAAAGCAGGAAAGAGTATCCACTGGAAAAAAAGACTGCCTCTTTAGCAGGTGGTGCTGGGAGAATTGGACAGCAACATGCAGAAAAATGAAACTAGAACACTTTCTTACACCATACACAAAAATAAACTCAAAATAGCTGAAGGACCTGAATATGAGATAGGAAACCATCAAAACCCTTGAGGAGAAAGTAGGAAACAACCTCTTTGACCTCAATCACAGCAATTTCCTACTCGACACATCCCCAAAGGCAAGAGAAATGAAAGCAAAACTGAACTCCTGGGACCTCATCAAGATAAGCTACTGCACTGCGAAGGAAACAATCAAGAAAACTAATAGGCAACCGACAGAATGGGAAAAAATAGTTGCAAATGACATATCGGATAAAGGGCTAGTATCCAAAATCTACAAGGAACTCACCAAACTTCACACCCACAAAACAAATAACCCAGTGAACAAATGGGTAGA